>NW_024081278.1:694936-1141267 GCF_003009895.1 Hyaena hyaena
AGTCTCTCTACGCATATACTGCACTCTCTCTCTCTCTCTCTCTCTCTCTCTCACACACACACTCTCACACACACACACACACACACACACACACACACACAGAGTCAGTAAACTTCATTTATCTTGTTTGGGGAATTGATCAAAACATTTTGTATTTCCTTACTTGGCAGGATCTTTCCACGAATTGGGTGCTGACTTTCTACTAATTAATACACACAAATGACTAATAAGATCATTTATCAGTTCTACAAGGCCCGGTAATGTGCACAAAATTCATGATCTCCTCCATTATTCTCTTTCCCTCTGATTATTAGAGCCAGAAGAGCTAAGTTCAACTACTGTCACTGTCACTTACTCATTATGTAAGTTGGGCAAATTATTTCATCTTTGTTAGTCTGTTTCCTCCATTACATTATGAATAGTAATACTTCTTTTGAGAGAACTTATGAGATTAAATGAACACATTTTTAATAGAGGGCTAGCACGACTCATTAACAGGAAGTATTCCACAGATGGTACTTCCCAATATTCTGTCACTCCATCCACCTCATCCTCACCTCCTTCCACCTCATCATTAATCTCTGTAAATCTTTTAGTAAGAAAATAAAATATTCCAGAGCATATTGTGTATTCTTTCTAAGACATTGAATCAATTTCTAAATTGTCTATCCACTTGGTACAGTGAAGTTCTCTTCACAGGCAGTAAAATTAGGAGGGAAAACCAAAGGTACTACCATGCCATAGTGAGATACATTTGTCCAGTAATCTCTGTTCTAATCCTTTCAACCGTAACTGGAAATATGCAACATTTCTTTCACTGAAAGTGTTACAGACAAGCCTTATGAGATGTCTAAGGTTTGTTGACTTACGGGTTCATACCTTAACTTATTTAAAGCAAAAATGGAGGTGATCTAATCTAGAGAATTGTTGAATTCTATATTGTACACTTGAAACTAATATGACACATTATGTTAACTATACTTGAATAAAAAATGTTCACACACCTCATTGACAAAGATATTATCATGTTTGTTCTTTAATTTGGTGCTGGTGAGAATGCAATAAAAGGTTACTAATGCTAAAAAAAAAAAAAAAAGAGAGAGAGAAGAGAAGGACAAAGAAGGAGAAGCATAGGTGACTAATTTCAAGTTGTCACACACTTGTCACAAAAGTGGAATTTTCTTGCAGCACCTGGGTGGCTCAGTTGATTAAGTGTCTGACTTTGGCTCAGATCATGATCTCACAGTTCATGGGTTTGAGCCCCACCTTGGGCTCTGTGTGACAGCTCAGCACCTGGAGACTGCTTCAGATTCTGTACCTCCCTCTCTCTCTGCCCTTCCTCCATTTATTCATTCTCTCTCTCTCCCTCTCTCCCTCTCCCCCTCTTTCCCTTTCCCCCTCTCCCTCTCCCTCTTTCCCCCTCTCCCTCTCCCTCTCCCTTTTGCTCTCTCCCTTTTTCCCTCTCTCTGTCTCTCAAAATAAATATTAAAATTAATTAATTAATCAATAAGTGGAATTTTCTCTCAATTGTAAAATTTGGAGTCAGTGACATTTCAGAAAACCCTAAATTATGATATGATAGCACCAATTTATGAGGGGCAACTCAGGACACTTCATCCCTTGGTCCTATGGTCTCTACTGAACTAGCTGCAAATAAAAGCTGCTTCTTACTGTGACTACAGTTACTTGCACAAAGGGAATTATTTTGTTTCTTCTCTATAATGAAATCTTGTTTTGGAGACTGACTTGTTTTCATTCAACTTCCCAATCTGCCACAGACAATTTTTTCATCACAGTATCTGCTACTTCATAAAGTAGAGTGGCATGTCTGTTTGCCTGCATCAGTTTGAGAGCTCTTCTCTTGTTCTGAAAACCTTCAGCTTCACATAACACATGCAGATATAAAAAGAATTACCTCTAAAGTACCACCCCCCCCACCACACACACACACAATCCAAAGATTTATACCTCCTTCTTGAGTGGTAATGGGTTCAATGAATGACTATTTGTTTTTCACTTTGAAGAAAAAATCCTGATACTTTTTTGAGTACTTCAAAGTGGTTACAGGATGCTACATTGTCACGATTTTTATCCTCCTCTCTGGTGAGATGTCTTACTCAGGCTTCCAGGGTTTCTTCTATTTCACTTTCTCCTCATAGCATCAGGATGTGATAAATGTTGCAAACCAAGATGGCATTCAGTAGGACAGTGATGCAGCTACATTTCCTTTAGATAAAACTGTAGCACAAAGCTGGACAACCGATCAGATCCTGAGGGAAAACAGTAAGAGTGTACTATTTTCCCTGCCAGGTAAGAACAAACTGATTCTGTCACTTTTTACTTACTGGACAAAGAGAAAATATTCACCAGTTTAATAGCTACATAACAGATTCAATCGGCTGTAATGATTTTCCCAACTTAGGAGACCTCATCAAGAAAAGCAACTATAATTGAATTCACCACCTGATTAAGCTTATAATAATCTACCATCATTCTCCAAGATACATCTGTCTTCTGCATAATCTAACTGGGGATGTGATAAGAATCATCAATCTTCATCTTTCAAGCCTTTGGTAGTAAGGAGTGCCACTAACATCTACAATTTCTCCAGAGATATAGTGTTGATTTTGGTTTATTCTTCTGGAAAAGAATGGAAATTTCAGATGCTTCTACTTTGTCATTTCTACCACAATGGGATTCATACCAGTTGTTCTCAACCCACAGCAAAATTGTGATTCAGGAAAGCGTATTTATATTTTCTTTCTTTGTGCTTCTTACTCCCAACTTTATAGATTCAATGCTGCATTTATAACACCTCCTATCAACAAAGCTTGAGAAGATGTTACTGTTGTTGCCCTTTGAAATACAGTCATGTCTACCAGCAAAGAAAGATCATGAGCACCAAACAGAACCAAAAAGATTTCTAATTGTAAAATTGCTAAAACTTTGTGACTTTGTCTACGTGAATGTTTCTAAACCTCAGTTTTCTCATCTATAATAGGGTGATAAGTCTAAATATCTTTGAGGCAAAGTCACTGAACATAGGCATTTATAGTTACCACAGGCAGGGTTGTAAAGCACATACTGATCTTTTTACATAAAATACTCCAATTCTCCAAGGCTTCTACTTTTCCTTTGGATTTTTCTGGGAAACACTTGTTTCCTTTCTCAGCTTAGGCTAAATTTCCTCTTATGTATATTCCCTTAACACCATCACTCTCCACTTTCTAGTGTTTGTCTCAGTTATTATTTTATATTCATTTTTATATTTACTCAAGTGTTATCTACCTTTACCAATGTTCTCTATGCCCTGTGAGGGGAAGTCATGTCTCCTTTAGCTCATTTTTATAGTCTTTTTGCTTAGCAAAGGGCTTGACCATTGCAGGCACTTAAAAATTAGTTGAGGGGCCCTGGGGTGGCTCAGTCTGTTAAGCCTCCAACTTTAGCTCAGGTCATAATCTTGTGGTTCGTGAGTTCCAGCCAGGCTTCTGGCCCTGTGCTAACAGCTCAGAGCCTGGAGCCTGCTTTAAATTCTGTGTCTCCGTCTCTCTGCCCCTCCTCTGCTTGTGCTCCGTCTCTCTGTCTCTCTCTCAAAAATAAATAAATATTGGGGTACCTAGGTGGCTCAGTCAGTTAACTGTCCAACGTCGGTTCAGGTCATGATCTCACAGCCCATGGGTTCGAGCCCTGCGTCTGGCTCTGTGTTGTCAGCTCAGAGACTGGAGCCTGCTTCAGATTCCATGTCTCCCTCTCTCTCTGATCCTCCCCCACTCATGTTCTGTCTGTCTCTCTCTCTCTCAAAAATAAACATTAAAAAAATTTTAAATAAATAAACATAAAAAAAATTTTTTTAATTAGTTCAATGGGGCACTTGGTTGGCTGAATCAGTAGACCATGTGACTTTTGATCTTGGGATTATGAGTTCAAACCCCTATGTTGGGCATAGAGATGACTTAAAAAAAATAGTTGAATGAATGAATATCACAAAGGAATAACTAATGAGTACTTACTAGGGGTAATACTACATGCTTTATGTATACTACACATATAACACCCAAATATCCTTTATATTTCTTCATTATAAATTCAAGAAAGTGAGATTTAGAGAAGGCCCAATGTTAAAATTTTTCTATTTTCTTTTTGGTCTGGGTATTCTCTTCCCACAATAGCTTCATCACACAAAAATCTCAGGTACATGATAGAATATTTCTGTAATTTCAAGACCCCTAATGCAACACAACTGACTTGAGAACTCTTATCTGCATCAAAACATCTGAAAGCTAGTTTAAGTACCTATGTCATGCACAGAGATTCTATTGTGTAGTTCAGGAGAGAGACCCAAGTATGTATGTTTTTATAAAATTTCTCAGGTGACACTGATGCTAATGCAAAGACTATGCACACGTCACTTGAGAAATTTTGAAACCTAGGACGCCAGAGTTAGGGAAGCAAACAGGCGGTAGGGATGGAATGTTGAGTGGTAGATCACAGAGAACTTCAAAGGAAGGTCATAGGGAAGAGAAACTCTTACTCTTGGAATCTGATCTCCAGTATTCTGAAATGTCTAAGTGTTCTAGGTAGTAAGAGATTGTTAACTAGTACTGTGATAGGCAAAGAAACCACCAACACTGACAACTTAAAAAATACATACTGGAAAATTGGCTTCATAGGCTGAGAAATTTTGATTTTTTAAATAAAAGAACCACTAAAATTATTTATGTGCACTGTTTTACATTCATGACTAATTATCATGTAGCCTAATAACATTTGTATATACTCCCAAATGCATCTGAGAATGTTTGTATAATTGAAACAGTAATCTCTGTTAATCTTGGTCTTTTTTTAGGTTACTTCCCTAAAACCATAGACACTTGAAACAAATAGTAAAACAAATAGTAAAATACCTTTAAAACAAATAGTAAAATACCTTTAAAACAAATAGGAACAGTTGGATTGACATATATATATATATGTATATTTAGGGTGACTGTTTTTGGATTATTAATTGATTTATTGTGATTCTTTTTGGAATTGTTCTATACACTTCTGGAGGGCAGTTTGGTATCTCTTAGAAAGACAAGTGAAGATTTTGGAGATGGACACAAAACAATCTGTGCCCTTCTAACCATTCCATATGGTATCTTTTTTTAAAGTATTTTTAGAAATTTATTATTGAGAGACAGAGACAGAGCATGAGCATGGGAGGAACAGACAGAGGGGGGGACACAGAATCTGAAGCAAGGTCCAGACTCTGATGTCAGCACAGAGCCCAATGCAGGGCTCGAACTCACATACCACAAGATCATGACCTGAGCTGAAGTCAGATGCTTAACCAACTGAGCCACCCAGGCACTCCTCCATATAGTATCTTTAGGCAATGGACAAAGGAGACTTATATGCCACACTGGAGCACTTTCAAATGCTAACATAGGACTTTATATATAAGAATAGATACTTTCACTCTATGGCTTAAATGATATACCTTGCCTTTGTTTTCTAGATTATCAGATTATTTTTCCTTAAAATGCTTGCCAAGATCTCTATGAAAAACAAACAGAATTTTCCCCTTACACATTCAACCCACGTATCCCCTTTCTAGAATACTCTTAGTTCCTTAAATATTGACATTTAGACAGTATAATGAAACTCAACAAATTGGGCTAAAAATAAATACATTATCAAATTAAAAAAAAAAACTAACCTGATTCTATAGATTTCAAGCTTCAGGCAACGTTTGTTCTTTAATATAATATAGATGTTATATTAGACTTAATATAGATATATAGGAATATGTAATTGTTCATCTGAGACTTGGAAATCAGATTGACCACAGTTCAAATATCAGCTCTGCCATTTACTAGCTGTGTGGTGAGAGATTAAATTTCTGGACTCCACCAAGACTCAGCCCATTTATCAATAAAATGATGATATCTCTTGCATAGAATTGATGTGAAGATTAAATGAAAGCATGTATTTAAGAGTGTATTAAAATGGGCCTGGTATAATGGTCCATTATATAATACATTATATAATGTATATAAGAGTGTATTAAAATGGACCTGGTAGATATCAAGAATTGTGACTTTTAATTGTTACTAGTCATCACTGATAATAAAAAAAAATATTGAGAACAATCATAATGGTGATTATCATGAGGATATGAAACAAAGGACCAGGAGATCTTTCACAAACCTCAAATCTGTAAGTACCTTAGACCATGGCCATAGTTGTTTGTAAACTCTGACTCATGCCTTTTAGACTCTGAAAGATACTTTTCTTTCCTAGCCCAGCTGTTAAAAAATATTTAAGAATTTGGGATTAACGTACCTGTTGAAAGAAAATGGCAAATGTTCCTTTGGTTTCCAGTTTTCAAGTTTCATGCTTGTTTTGATGTTTTTTGGAGGAAGGAAAGTATTGTAATGTTCAAATGGTAGCAATACTTTTATCACATGCCCCATTAGTCAGCCTTCTTGATGTGAAAAGCTGAACCTGGTCCACACAGCTGTCATTTAGCATTCTCACCTGTGAAAAGAAAAATTAAAGAAAGATGGAAACTTGCTATTTTTCTGTTTCAAAAATAAAACAAGACCAGTAAAACTGTCATCAGGTCACCTTCTCAAAAAAGCATTTGCTGCCATCCCAAAGGCAGATAGAACTGTGGGAAACATCCCTACTGATTTTTGCAGAACAGAAGAGGATAACCCGGGATCTGAGTTGAAAATAGGAAGGAAACTGAAATGTAAATGAGCACCTATGAACTCACATTAATGTTGCCTTTGCTTTATCTGGTGAACAAAGAAGAAACCTAGGAATTGATTTTACTGTTAAATATTACCTAAAGGTTGATTAACATAAAAGTATTTAATTTGGAGCACTGAAGGTGAGATGAGGTATGACTAACTTCCATATTAACTTTGCACTTCAAATTATGTACAGGTAAATGACCAAGGAAACAGTCTGTCAGCCTGAGTTGTAACATTAGAACACACTCAGGAAGAGTGGCTGTGTTTCAAGTAATTCAATTTACATTACTTTAGATCTAAGTGGAAATCATGATTTGACTCTTATTCTAAAGGATAACAGGAGAGAAAGGGTAAATACCACTGCTGAATACAGATAAAATCACAGTGTATCCCATTAAACCTTCTTCTTTGGGCAAGATAACACTACAAAGAATAGTGTTGTTGTCATAAAACTTTTATCCTTGGGGCCCCTGGCTAACTCATTTGGTGCAGTATGGGACTCTTGACCTCAGGGATTATGAGTTCAAGCACCACACTCAGCATAAATCTTACTTAATTAAAGAAAAATGTTCTAAATAAATAAATAAATAAATAAACTTTCATCCTCAAGCATAATACTTCAAAGACCGAGAAAGACATTATGTAATTAAATAAGTAATGAAATCATTTGTAGGAATAAGAAAGGATTAAGAGTTATTTGCTTTCTTCCTTATAGTATCTCTTCACTAGCTTTTATTAGATGAAAAATACTTTTGAGTGAAATTCCTAATGGAAAGTGCTTATACTTATATTGCTCTGAGTAATTTTTTACACCCATTTAGATAGATTCAAGTTACAGAAACATCCTATTAGAGGTTTCCTTGTGAATAAAAAGGTGGCCAGAAATTCTAAGTTCAGCTGGAAGTTAAAACTGTTATAAATTGTAAAGGGTAACTTTACACGAGTAACAAAGAGGATAATTTTTCCTGAAAGGTGACATAGACCTCCACCAGAATATTATTTTTTGGGATTATCAGTAAAAGATACTCAGTAAACTAGATCATAATCTATAATGATTTCTGTGGGAAATTTCATAAATCAAATCATGAAACATAAGGAGACACAAAAATGGAAAAATTTATGATAAAAATGAGGAAGTAGTCATTTTATGACAAAGGGCTATGTAGTTTCATGAACATTAACAAATTGAGGGATGCCTGGATGGCTCCGTCAGTTGAGCACACAACTCTTGATTTTGTTGATTCAGGTCATGATCTCACAGATTGTGAGTTTGAGCCCCACAAAAGGCTTTGCGCTGACAGTGCAGAGGCTGCTTAGGATTCTCTTTTCTCTGCCGCTCCCCCACTCACACTGTCTCTGTCTCTCTCTTTCTCAAAATAAATAAGCTTAAAAAATTAGAAAATTGGCAAATTGTGATAATACGTTTAGGGTAGCAAAATATGCCACATTAGCCTAAAGAATATTTTAGCTTGAATGCAATTGAGAAGGAATATATACACAAAGAGCTCTTGGCCCTTCCCCATTTGCCTAAAAGTGGGACATAA
Organism: Hyaena hyaena; assembly: GCF_003009895.1. Taxonomy (NCBI): domain Eukaryota; kingdom Metazoa; phylum Chordata; class Mammalia; order Carnivora; family Hyaenidae; genus Hyaena; species Hyaena hyaena. The sequence continues at coordinate 703,224 of NW_024081278.1, forward strand.
ATTTGTGAAGTTGTTCTCCCTCCCCTTTCTACTAGAAAGGACACAATTTAGTCACCAATGACAACTCTAGATTCCTTTCAGCCCAGAGATGTACTATGGAATCTACATTTCAAACTTCACTTACTAGACTGAATTGTCCATTAGTTCTCCCACACATTTACCTTCCCACAATTTGGCACCCCAGAAACTCAAAGTCTCCTTTCTTTGTCCTGTCTCTTCTCTAAAAATCTACTGTTCTATTATTAAGATACTGCATAAGCCTAAATTCTAACCCCCTTTTAAGTTATTCATCACTGGGTACTCCGAAGGATATGTGCAATGCACAGGTTAATAAACTTCTATTTGTTTTTCTATTGTTAATCTGTCTTTTGTGAGTCCACTCTGCAGAGCCCCAGCTGAAGAACAATTTATTCACTCAAATGGATAGAGGAAAAAGAAAATTTTTTTCTCCCCTACATACGAATTCAACAAATTGGCAATAGTTGTACAAAAATTATTTCAATAAATATCTTAAGTCATGACAAGATTTAAATTACAGTAATAAAAGCAGGTATGATCACTCCACTCATTAAGGACAATGAGGTTGATGAACAACATATGATAAAGGTGCTATATATTTAGCAGAACACCATGTCAATTATGAAGTTCGAAAACTATTTTAGTGCCAAGAAAATTAATATAGAGCTATAGGCACAAACCTATATGTACTCCTATTGAATTAATAAAAATGTTTACTTGAGTGGAAATCACAGTGGACCCTAAACAATGTGAGGTCAGGGGTGTCAATCCCTGCACAGTCGAAAATCTGTGCATAACTTTTGATCCCCCCAAATTTAACTACCAATAGCCTCTTCTTGACCAGTAGTCTTATTGTTACATAAATAGTTGATGTTTGTATGTTATGTATATTATATGCTATATGCTTACAATAAAGTAAGCTAAAGAAAAGAAAATCTTATTGATGGGGTTTTGGGGTGATGGGGGTTTGGAGTCCATGGCCAAGAAAGAATTCTTGACGATATCTTTGGTGCAGAAAGGTGATTTTATTAAAGTACAGGCACAGGACCCGTGGGCAAGAGCTTCACTGGGATTGTAAAGACTGACTGGCTATATACTGTGGAGTTGGGGGAGATAAAGTCAAGAGGAAGTTTCTTAAAAGGATTTTCATATGCTAAAGACTCACAGATTACTAGAGGCCTAGCTATTGTCAAGCTTAGTTTGTTTTTCTCTCTAGCAAAGCATTAATGTTAACACACTAGGGAGTTCCTGGACTTTAGGTTATTGATGAGACTGCCCTTTTTTTTGTTACTTACTAAGATATCTGTAAACTGATGGAGACTCTATCAGTTTAACCAGTTGTTTTCTGTCCTTTGTTCCTGGCCATCCAGAAGTGCCTGAGGAATCTTACATGTATCCCACCTGGGGTGGGGGGCGGAGTATGCTACCTCATGCTTGGCCCTCAGCTTGCCTTATGCTCCCTCATCATTATTAAGAAAATAATAACAGAAAGTGCACTTACAGTACTGTAAAAAATCTGTATAAGTGGACCTATTGAGGTTCAAACTCATGTTGTTCAAGGGTCAACTACATAATCTAGATTTTAAATGTCTTTCACAAGGCCTCTGTTGTTTGTTAAAACAATAAAATCAACTAACCGTGGTTTTTGTTTTTTATCTTATTTTGTTTTTATTGAAGTATATTTAACATATAACATTATACTGGATTCAAATATACCGCAAGCATAAGCCCTGCTGGCCACCAGTGCCGAGGGACCTAGAGGTGTCCCCTTGGTTGCAGTTGCAAAAATTGGGGCTCCAGATACGGTATGAGCTCCTATCTAGGAGACAACAGTTAGCTATAGTGACGTAAAGGGAAAACACAAAGATAGCACGCACTGCCTAACATGCCTTGAGAGGTCATCCATAGTATTCTACATATGCCAAGGCTATTGTCAGGCCAAAGCTCCAGGACAACCAAATAGGCCTCCTTCACAGAAAGGCTGAGGGTCTCGGTCCACTGTCTGTGCAGTGTCCTGGGAGCGGTAGCCTCCTAAGTACTATCTCTGTGATTGCTACAGTCCTGAAGGATCCAGGAATGCAAGCTCCCCAGCTACCAGAACCAGGCTATTAAGGGTATTCCGCGGTTGCAGCAGCATAAACCAGGGCCCCAGACATGCGTAAAAGCTCCCCTCTGGGAAATAAATACTGGCAGTCTGGAGTGCTGCAGGAAGGGAGCGTGAAGATAGCACCCACACTCCAGGGTGTCTGCAAACCTTGGAGGTGGCCCTCAGATGTACGCTTAATTAGAAACCTGCCCCTCAAGCGGCAGGGGCAGCCATGATGATGAGCTAATAGGCCTTTTCACAGAAAGACTGACCTGCTCGATCTGTTGCCTCTTGCTGTTCTCTGGAAAAGGTAGCCTTTAAAGAACTCTTTCTCTGTTGATTAGAGTCCTGTAGGACCCATGAGCATCAGCCCCACTGACCACCAGAGCCAGGCGACATGGAGGTCTCGCCTAGCAGGACCCTCAAAATCTGTGACCCCAGAACCTAGAATCGCCCTTGAGGCGATCCAGGCGTTCTGGAGGACAGCGCTGGGAAGGCGCCATGTTGGCGCCTGCGGGCTGGAGTTAGGAGGAGGGAGAGCAAGAACGTGAAAGTGGCTCCTGCTGGGAAACAAACAGTTTTAAAAAGGAAAAAAGAGAGAGAGAGAAAAGCCTAGCATTCAAAAAAGAAAAAACAAATGGCATTTGTGGCTAGAGCAAGGCAAAGGGAGGGCATAGAGATGGTATCTGTCAGGGAAGAAAAAAGAAAGAAAAAAAGAGGAAGAAAGAAAACAATTGTTCTTAAAAAAAAAAAAAAAAAGGATGGCTTCCCTCGCTGCTGCAAGGCCTAAGGAGAAAACAAAAGTGGCGCTCAACCCATCTCCTTTCCAGCAGACCCGCCTAGTATGTGTCAAAAGAGATGCCTGGCCTTCAGGCCAACACTCCAAGACAAGGAAACGGGCATCTCGGCAGCAAAATCCAGCATCCCTAGATTGGCTTCTGCTCTGGGACCTGCAAAGGGTGAGTCTAAGGGCACTGGCCTTTTAAGAGTTATTTCTCAAATGTCTGAGGTCATGTGGATATTGCAAACATGTGCCCTGTCGGTTTTCAGAACTATGTGGTTTTCAAAGCTCATTTCTAAGGCTCAGGTCCTAAAGGTGGGGGTGCCCGATGTGGGGTTTGAGCCCTTTGCTCCTCAGGGAGAAGCTCTGGTTTGGAGTTCCCTCTCTGCTGTCACTGTGCCAGGGGTGGGGTTTACTGCCAGACTGGTTGTGTCCCCGTGTCTCCTACCCAGGGGAGTGTGGACCTCCATTTGCCCAATGCATAGGAGTCCTTCAGCCTGTATTTACCGGATTTTTTTTTTCTCCAGAGGAAGTTGATCCAAATGTAGCTAGATTTGGTATCTTTGTGGGAGGAGGTCAGTTCACCTCTTACATTGCTGTCTTGAGTAGGAACCTGTGGTGGTGTGTGTGTGACCTGATGTGTGTGCACAGAATATTATAGAAATTCTCACTACAAGTGTGTTAAGCCATTCAGACCTACTGTAGCTGGAGCCTAAGAATTCAAGAGTACCTGGCTTAGAAAGTGCCCAACTGGCTACTTGCCCCAACAAAATCCAAAGACCAAGAGATGGGTGGTGGTGAAGCCAGAAAGGAATTTATTTCAATAAGGCCAATATGGGGAAAAGAGCAGACTAACATCTCAAAAACTGTCTCTAAAGTGCTGAAAATTACTTCTAGGTTTATATAAGGAAAATGTGGGCCAAAGTTCATTGAGTACCTGCAGGTGGGCAATGAAGATCAGGCCCAGCATTGTCTTGGCGTCAATCACTTGGGGTCTGGCTGGCGTTAGTGCAGTAGAGCCCCTCCCTAAGAAATGTGGTGCAAACCTCTAGAGGAGGGAAGGCAACCTGGTGATGTGGCTGTGAGCGACGTTCCTCACGACTGTAACACAGAGTTATATATGCCTGTGCTGGCATGAATCAAGCTGCTTCCTGGAAATAAGAGTCTCAATGTTCCAAATCTCTGTGTGTGACTCACCACTACATTAGGACAGTCCCTATAGCTAGAGGGGGGTGGTTTCCATTCCCAAAATGGGATGCTGTGCCCACAGGGTCTCTTTTCTGAGTTAAAAGATGAGCTGAAAAGAACGTAATCAGAAGGTACAGACTGAGGCCAAAATAGGGGTACTTGAAGTCTTTCACTACCAATATTTACTCCTTTATTATGAACATTTATTAAGTATTATCTACTGCAGGCCAAGGACTTTCCTAGGTATTATTATAGGCACGGCAGGGAAGAAATTCATGAACCAAGGAAATTTACATCTAAAGGGGAAAGAGTCAAACATATTTTCAAGTAATGGTAGGTACATGTTTCAAAGAGAAATAAGGCAAGGCAATAGAAACGAGAGTTGATAGGGTGCTTTCCACTGGGAGACCAGGGCATTCTTCTCTGAGGAAGTGGCATGTGAAAAGAAACTTGTATAAAGAAGAAGGAAACTGAGGAAGGAAAAACCAGGGAGGAGGCAGTCACCTTAGCCCTGGTAGGAAAACTAAGGACCAGGGCTGGTGTGTTGGCAGATGAGTTGTCATAAGGACAGAGAGGACTTTAAGACAGATTTACAGTGAGGCTAAAGAAAGTATTTTAAAATATCATTCTATTGGTAGCATTTACCTCAATTTTCTCATTTCACACCAACTACAAAGTTCAGGAGCAGAGATAAGAAGAATTTTACATGCAAATCACAGAATTTAAAATGAAAAAACCCATCTTCAACATAGCAGAAAAAATCAAATCCCTAGGGCTCTAAGGACTGCTGAAAAAGAAAACTGTCAGATTTCCACTTATTCCCAACAAAAGGTTGCAGTCTGTCACGTCATCATCAAAACACTTAATGAGGAAGAACTGTATAAAAGTTGGAGGTACTTCCAGCCATGTAAACTGCCTCTACTAATGGTCATATTAATTATTTAGTAGAAGCGCATAGCTTGTTACCTTACAATTTGTGATATGAGCTATGTAAAGAAGAAAAGATAGTGTAATAGACTGTATGGTGCTACCCACAGCAAGCAATAGCAGGGTTCTCAGAGATTTTTTTTGCAATAATTACACATTTTACTCAGAGTATTGCTTTATATTTATCAGACTTACATATAAATTCCTGTGATGTTAAAATCCTGTGTGTCCAAAAGGACCCCATACCATTTCCTTCATCCTCTGCTCTAATGGAGTGAATAACTGAGAGCCTCCACATGCCTGCACATCAACAGCATAGACACCTTCAAGGAATGATGAATGAAAATTTTTAATAAACTTAGTTCATTACCTACCAAGATAGAAGGACACGTGAAACTCAATTGGTGCCCAAATAGTAATCAGGGTTTTGCTGTGTTTGTTTGTTTAATTCTCTAATTCTAGACTATATATATAAATTTGAGATACAAAAGACGTAGCTAGCAACAAGACAAACCTGAAAAGCCAAAAAGCAAATATTTCAAAGAAAATATGTTTTCCCTGCACCACTGCACAGTGCTTAGCTGGCATGTTGTCAGCAAACAAAAAGAAATTCAGTGTTATCATTTATGACAGAGCACACGACATAATAGAGAGGATTTGCTCAGAATAAAGAGATGGTCCTAAAATGCTTAAGCCCATTTGCAGCAGCACTCGAGGACCTGAGCTGCCTCATAGGCGGTTCTTCTCCAGCAACTATTTGTTGGCAGCCCCTGAGATAAGAGATGAGCCCTGCTGGTGTTATTCAAAGCTATGAATGAGGAAAATAGGAAATCTCATTAAATGCTGCCAACAGCTTCAACTCATTCTGAATATCCCTATGTAACAGCCAATAATCCAATAATGATATTGTTTCAATAATATACTTAAATATATCTCACTGCAAATAAATGTGTCCTGACACTCCATAAATGTGTTGCATGGTGAAATCGTTTTTAGTTCAAACATCTTCATTTTAATGATATTTCATAAAACTTGAATGAAATAAACCAGTACACTAAGCAACTGTGCATAACCACACAAAATACCTGCAACAGCCATTTTTATTTTTTTAAAAAATCTATCGACTGTCCTCTTACAGCCACTATCAATGCAAGTAAATTAAACTTTACTTTGTTGTCCTGACTCACCTGAGTATACCTTGTTTCTCACAAAGTTTTCTTCTAGATTTGTTTTCTTGGCCTCTTTCTTCTCCTAAATACCCCCAGTACTTACAAGTCAGTTTTTGAATTTGGTGTTTGACTTGTTAGAACTGTTATTTCAAATAATCCCCTTCTATGCTTCTCCAACACTCACTGTCTAAAATATTTTTTCCACTTTTATCTTCTTAACTTCTCAGAGAATACCTTGCAAGAAAATTTTAAGTCAGTAAAAAATATAAGTGGCATCAGCTGTGAACAATAGTAACTGACAGTCCATGTAATGGGCTGTCAGTATTTCAGTAGAGTTTACAATGGTAACAGCATGTGTTGTGTTCCTTTTAATGGGTAATACCAAGCAGGGGAGAAGAATGTGGTAAACTCCGATGTTATCTCTATGCATAAAGGAATAAAAATTTCAGAAGGACAGTGTAATAATGAGGAAGGGGTAGGCATTATTATTAGGAGGAAATTTTACCATCTTAAACTGGGGGAGAAATTTAGGATGGAAATTATGTTGTAAGAAATTCTGCTCCATGATAAAAGCAGAGTGAATTATATCAACAAAATAGATAAATGTGATTCGGAAAGCAAAAGATGCCTTTGTCAGCAGGAGACTTGTAGTGAAGGCATATTTCTGATGAGAACATTGACTGAGATCATATGGGAAAGAAAAGGTTATGTATATTAAAAGGAAATCTTTGATCCCATGAACTCAAAAGCAACTGCCTAGTCCTGCCTGTCAACTCTCCCACAAATCTGATTTACCAAATCTGAAGTAAATCAAATTTTCATAGCTCCATGATGCTTCCCAGACTGGTCTTATGCTATCACAACATGAAGAAATCTTATAGGAGGATGTATTAGAGCATCTATATGTGATCATATTTTGCTATTCTATAAGTAAATTGACCATGTTTATTATCCAAATGAGGACATTTTCTTCTTTTTTTAAAATTTTAATTTAAATTCCAGTTGGTTACCACAGTGTAATATTAATTTTAAGTTTACAATATAGTAATCCAACACTTCCATACATTATCATGTGCTCATCACAAGCTCAAGGCTTATTCCCCATCACCTATTTAACCCAACCATTCCTCCATTCTGGTAGCCATCAGTTTGTTCTCTACAGTCAAGACTATGTTTCTTGGTTTTCCTTTCTCTCTTTTTTTCCATTTGCTCATTTGTTTTGTTTCTTAAATTCCACACGAGTGAAATCATGTGGCATTTGTCTTTCTCTGACTTATTTTTAGTATAATACTCTCTAGCTCCATTCACATCACAGCAAATGGCAAGATTTCATTCTTTTCTGTGGCTGAGTAATATTCCTCTGTGTGTGTGTGTGTGTGTGTGTGTGTGTAATCACATTGTCTTTATCCATTCATCGAGCAATGGACATTGGGCTATTGCCATAATCTGGCTATTGTAGATAGTTTTTTTTTTTTTAATATTTTTATTTATTTCTAGGAGAGAGAGAGAGAGAGAGAGAGAGACAGTGTGACAGGAGAGGGTCAGAGAGAGAGGGAGACACAGACTCTGAAATAGGCTCCAGGCTCTGAGCTGGCAGTCAGCACAGAGCCCGACGCGGGGCTCAAACCCAGGAACCGCGATCATGACCTAAGCGAAAGTCGGACGCTTAACCGACTAAGCCACCCAGGCGCCCCTATTGTAGATAGTTCTTTTTTTTTTTTTTTTTTAAATGTTTTATTTATTTCTAGGAGAGAGAGAGAGACAGCGTGAGCAGGGGAGGGTCAGAGAGAGAGGGAGTCACAGACTGAAACAGGCTCCAGGCTCCGAGCTGGCAGTCAGCACAGAGCCCGACGCAGGGCTCGAACCCACGAACCGCGAGATCATGACCTAAGCGAAAGTCGGACGCTTAACCGACTAAGCCACCCAGGTGCCCCTAGATAGTTCTGATATAAACACTGGGATGCATGTATCCTTTTGAATTATTATGTTTATACTTTTTGAGTAATTACCTAGTAGTGCAATTGCTGGATCATGGGGTAATTCTGTTTTTAACTTTTTGAGGAACTTCCATACTGCTTTCCAGAGTGGCTGCCTCAGTTACATTCCTACTAACAGCGCAAGGGGGTTACCTTTTCTCCATACCCTTGCTAACACGTGGTGTTTCTTGTTTTATTGATTTTAGCCATTCTAACAGGTATGAGGTGATATCTCATTGTAGTTTTGATTTTCATTTCTCTGATGATGAGTGATGTTGAGCATCTTTTCCTGTGTCTATGGCCATCTGTAGGTCTTTGGAAAAGAAGGTTTTCTGCCCATTTTTTAATTGGATTATTTGTTTTTTGGGTGTTGAAATTTATAAGTTTTTTACATATTTGCATACTGACCCTTTTTTTATATATGACAGGGAAGGCCTAACAGAAATACCTTTATTTTTTAATGTTTAAAAATGCTTATTTATTTAGTTTGAGAGAGAGAGAGAATGCACATGAGTGGGGGAGGGGCAGAGAGAGAGCGAGACGAAGAATCCCAAGCAGCTTATGAGCCATGAGCTCATCACCTGAGCTGAAATCAAGAGTTGGAAGCTTGACCAATTGAGCTACCAGGTGCCCCTATTTATTTTCTTAGGGAGATAGAGCCAGGGAGAGAGACAGAAGGGGAGAGAGAAAGAAAAAGAGAAAAAGAGAGGAAGAGAAAATCTTAAGCAGGATCCACTCTCAGCTTGGAGCCCAGTGTGGGCTCAATCCCACCATCTGGGATCATGACCTGAGCCGAAATCAAGTGTCAGATGCTCAATTGACTGAGCCACCCAGGTACCCCTGGATACTAACCCTTTATCAGGTAGGTCATCTGCAAATATCTTCTCTCATGACATAGATTGCCTTTTAGTTTTGCTGTGCAGAAACTTTTTGTTTTGATGTAGGGCCCAGTGGTTTGTTTTTCCTTTTGTTTCCCTTACCTCAGAAAACACATCTAGAAAGAAAACATATCTAGAAATATATATCTGGCCAGTGTCAGAGAGATTACTGCTTATGTTCTTTTCTAGGATTTTTGCAGTTTTAGGTCCCAGTGTTTAGGTTATTAATCCACTTTGAGTTTGTTTTTCTGTATAGTGTAAGAAAGTGGTCTGGTTTCATTGTTTTGCATGTTGCTCTTCAGTGTTCCCAACACCATTTGTTGAAGAGACAATCTTTTTCCCATTGGATATTCTTTCCTACTTTGTCAAAGATTAATTGACCATATAGTTGTGAGTTTTCTTCTGGGTTTTCTATTCCTGTTCCATTGATCTATGTATCTATTTTCTGTGCCAGTACTGTACTATTTTGATCACTACAGCTTTATAATATAACTTGAAGTACAGAATTGTGATGTTTCCCGCTTTGCTTTGCTTTTTCAATATTGCTTTGGCTATTCAGGGTCTTTTGTGGTTCCATACACCTTGTAGGATTGTTTGTTCTAGCTCTCTGAAAAAATGGTGTTGACATTTCTATAGGGATTGCATTATATGTGTAGATTGCTTTGGGTAGTATACACATTTTAATAATTTTGTCCTTCCAATCTATGAACGTGGAATGTCTTCCCATTTCTTGTGTCATCTTTGTTTTTTTTCATCAGTGTTTTATAGTTTTCAGATTATAGGTCTTTCACCCCAGATGAGGGCATTTTCAAGAGTGAGAGGGTGGACTATAAATAAATTAAGATAACAGCCATAAACTCTACAAAGCAGAATATTTGTTAACCCAATTTTTAACCACAATTTCTGGTTTCTGGAAACCAACTTTGCCTATGTCCTTATACGCGTTATCCTTAAAAATTATCGGTCGTATTATGGTAACATAAATATTGATGTATTTTGAAAGTCATCAAATTACATACATTATCTGTATATATTAATTATGTGAAGTGTTTTGTATACCAATTATATCTCACTAAAGCTGGGCAAAACTTGCCAGTCCCTGTTAAAAGACAAACTTAGAGGTCTATAACAGTGTAACAGAGAAATCAAGAGTAAGAGTTAGAAACTTTGAGAGTAGTTAGAGTCATTTTATGTTTATTCGGGCTTTTATTTTGTATGCCTTTGTTTACTCTTCCAAGATACTCATTTTTCCACTTTTAATAGCTATCTATTTTTCTTAGTTCATAATGGATTGGAAATTTAAAAACAAAACAAAACAAAAAATAGGATCTTTATCACAGATAATATAAGAAGCACTGGCCAAGAGGTTTTCTAACCATACCTTCAAGGAATCTTCACACTGGGCATCAGAATGGAGCTTGTCCTCTATAGACCTGAATGGGTTCATCCTCTTGAATTATCACTAAGTTTGGGGCACCCCCAAGTACACAGTCTCCTAAATGAGAAACTCAGATGACCACAGTGATTCCTCCCCCTCATTTATCTTCTCCCTCCTACTCCTTCTAGCTAAAAATTTCTCACTTTCTAGATACCTACCTCTAGATTTCATTCCACCCTCCCCGCCCCCACCAGATTTGTCCAGTAAAAGCCCATCCATCCAGTCAAGTGTCTGATCCTAGGATTGGGTGTGCCACTGCTCTCTTTACATGGCTTTGGTGAACATCCCTCCTATATGTTAAAAAAGCAAGCTCCATAACATACTACAGAAGCCCTCATGTCTGCTCCAGATGATCTAGCCATTTCTTACTTCATTCTTTGCTTGCCTTCACTTAGCCAATGTACAGTTTATGGTTGCCACTCTGCACGCAACACTATTGTCCCTGAGACTTTTGCTCTGGTGGGGTCTCTACCTGACCTCATTCCATCTCTTCACATTTTAAGACTCACCTCTGAATATGGGAATGCTCTTATCGCTTTGAAACTTTGATTGCAGTTCTTTTGGATAAATATGCAGAAGTGGAATGGATGGATCTTGGTAGTTCTGTTTTTACTTTTTTGAGGAACGTCCATACTATTTTCCATAGCAGCTGCCCATTTTGCATTCCCACCAGCAGTGTGCAAGCATTTCATTTTCTCCACATCCACATTGACACTTGCAGCCTTTTTTAAAATATATATATTAATCATCCTGACAGGTATGAAGTGACATCTCACTATAGTTTTGATTTGTATTCCCTGATGATTAGTAACTTTGAATATTTTTTTAATGTATCTGTTGACCACTTGTAGCACTATTCATAATAGCCAAGTGTGGAAACAACTAAATGTCCATAGATAGATGACTGGATAAATAAAAGGTGGTGTATACATACTACATACACTGGAATATTATTCAGCCTTTTAAAAAGGGAATTCTGCAATATTTGAAAACATGGATGAACTTTGAGGGCATTTTTCCAAGGAAATAAGCTAATCACAGAAGGACATATACTACATGACTTCATTTATATGAACTATGTATTTCTTTTTTTGTCTGTGGGAAGGTGATTGGTGATTATTCTCCAAACACCCCCCCAAAGATTATATTTTCTTCATGTTCTATTTTTTATGTTTTTATATATGCCTGCAGGTTTCACCATTCTATGGTTTCCTCTTCATTTTAATGGACATGTATATTTTCTATATGTTCCTGAGAAAGAAAAAAACTGAATGGTTCTTCCTTGTTTTGATTAAAGCACAAAAAGTCAAAGTAGGGTACACAGTTCAGTGAAAAGGAAATCTCCAAGCATTTTCCGCAAAAGCCAGGGCATTTGTCAAGTAATCTCTAAACCTGGAAGTTTTCATCTTCTATTTATCAATGGCATTATCAGCAGTCACAGCTGTAGCCAAGGAGTCACTAAAATCTGAGACTCAAGAGGCAAGGCATGAGCAGAAGGCTACTCTGCTGCATCCATCTCCTAACTAACGGGCATGTTTTTTTCTTTTTTTAAAGTTTATTTATTTATTTTGAGAGAGAATAAGTTGGGGAGAAGCAGAGAGAAAGGGAGACACAGAATCAGAAGCAGGCTCCATGTTGCCAGCACAGAGCCAAGTGCAGGCTTCAACTCCTGAAACTGCAAAACCATGACCTGAGTTGAAACCAAGAGTCTTTTGCTCAACCGACTGAGCCACCCAGGTGCCTGAAGGACATGGTATTAAAAGAAGATTTACAGGGTGCCTGGATGGCTCAGTTGGTTAAGCGTCCGACTTCAGCTCAGGTCATGATCTCATGGTTTGTGGGTTCGAGCCCAGTGTTGGGTTCTGTGCTGATGGCTAGCACAGAGCCTGGAGCCTGATTTGGATTCTGTATCTCCCTCTCTCTCTGACTCTTCCCTGCTCATGTGCTCTCTCTCTCTCTCTCTCAGAAATAAATAAAACATTAAAAATATTTTTAAATAAAAATATTTAAAAAAGATTTACTAGTAGATTTGACACCTTAAAGTTAATAGGATAGAGAAAGGGAAGTGTTACTTGTGATGAAAGGGTATAGTACAACATGTCCATGAATACTTGGGCCATAATTCAAGAAATGTGAGCTTCCTTACTTAGGAGTATGCTTTTCTGCTCTCCTTTCCTTTTTTTTTTTTTTTTTAAAGGATAACTGTTATTTCCTGACTCTATTAACAGAAGGAAAGTGAATTGAACTAGGGATTCAACAAGTAAACTTAACTATCATCTAGGAGATGAAGGGAGATGGGAGACCACATGGAATACTTGAGAATTAGAGGTACAGGGTTAGGAAAGTTGGAAGAAATGTAGATATAAAAGAATCAAATTAGGCATTTCATCTCATGTAATCTTTCTAAAGGTCGATTGAATGTTAAAAATGTAGCTTTCAACTCAATAAGTATTTTTTTAGTGCAAAGCCTGCGAAATCCATGTGTAATACTGAAGAAATGTAGTACCTTATAACTGCAATCAAAGGAGCTTATAGCAACAGTCCTTGTATGTGATCATTGTTGTTTCAAAGTTATACGATAAATATTACCCATGAATGCTGGAGAGGGCAAATAAGCAACTATTGTTAAAAGCTTTAGTTGGTAAAATATTTGTGAAGAAAGACTAGCAGTACAAGTTGAAAGCTTGAAAATTTTGTATTTTCTGTGTTTTCTCTTTCCTGCTCAACATCACTAATGATTAGGAAAGTGCTAGTAAGTGCACATGAAGACCATAATGAGATACCACCTCACACCCATTAGGATGGCTGTGGTCTGTGCCTGCTGTCCTTCCTCCTCTTTTTAAGGACATCGGTCCTACAGGATTAGGACTACACCCTCATGACCTCCTTTAACCTTAGTTGTATCCTTTTTTGAAAAAAAATTTTTTTAATGTTTATTTCTGAGAGAGAGAGTGTGTGTGTGTATGTGTGAACAGGGGACGGCCAGAGAGAGAGGAAGACAAAGAATCTGAAGCAGTCTCCAGGCTCTGAGCTGGCTGTCAGCACAGAACGCGATGCAGGGCTTGAACACACGAGCTGTGAGATCATGACCTGAGCCAAAGTTGGACGCTTAACCAACTGAGCCACTGAGGTGCCCCAAACTTAGTTATATTCTTAAAGTCCCCCACACACTTCAAAAACAGTCACATTGGGTGGTACGTCTTTAATATATGAATTTGTTGAAGTTGAGGGGTGACACATAATTCAATTCATAACAATCTCATTGTTTACAATAGCCACACATTAGAAATAAACCAAATACCCACCAATACGAAATACACATATATATACATGTATATATATTAACATGGAATGATAGCATGATATAATGACATGAAAAAAGACATGTTTCAATGCAACATATATATATATATTCAATGCAACATATGTAGTATGACCTCATCTTGTAAATATAGAAAAATACAAATACATTTTTAAATTTCTTTCCTTTTCTCTGTACCTGTATATGATCATCATGAAACATCATAAAGCTAGGGACAAGTTTATTGGATGGTGGGCTATGATTGATTTATAATTTTTACCTTAAAATTAAGTTATTGCCTGAGTATTTGTATATGGGCATATTTTACTCATATATTCCCCAAAGTTATTTTCATTAAAAAAATTACAATTGAGGGGAGCCTGGGTGGCTTAGTCGGTTAAGCGTCCGACTTTCGCTTAGGTCATGATCTCACGGTTCGTGGGTTCGAGCCCCGCGTCGGGCTCTGTGCTGACTGCCAGCTCGGAGCCTGGAGCCTGTTTCAGTCTGTGACTCCCTCTCTCTCTGACCCTCCCCTGCTCGCACTGTCTCTCTCTCTCCTAGAAATAAATAAAATATTTAAAAAAAAAAAAAGTTTAAAAAAAAAATTACAATTGAAACTGCAATTTACAAAGCAATTACAATCTTTAACACTTGAAAGGTAATTTGACATAAAGAGGCTGAGGAATCTACTGGTTATTTTCCACTAACCCCTTAGGTTAGTACCAAAACCCAGAGGCTATGAATTTTGACTCAGTTCCTACCACTGAGTTTTCTACACATATCTGTTTCCTGCACTGTTTTTAAATGCAGAAAGTATTCTTCAGAAAATCTTATCCTTAATGCTGAGAAAATGATGACTCTTGTGCCTGCTGATAGATAAATGGCCCAGTCCTGACCCTGTAGTCACCTGGCATCTGCTGGCTTTCCCCGGCCCCTTGAGAGACTTGCACGCTGGATAACAGCTCTTTGTGCATCCAAGTAGTGCTGGAACATGTTGTCTCCCACCGCGGAAAGCCAGCTCACATTGTGATTCGCCTGCTGGCAGTCACCTGTCCTACCTGCCAGCAGGTGGCCCTGAATGGAGAACTGCCACAAGCCTCTTGGGCTCCAGGGCTGAAAAGTAAACCTAAAAGCAGAATGGGAGCCAGCGTTCAAAGGACACTGTGGTGGGACGAGTGAGGGATTACTTGGAACGGTGTCTCCAGGATCCTGGCCACAGCTCCACCCCAAGGTCTAAGTCCGTGTTCCAGCCTCTGGCTGCCTTCTTCCTGCTGTGTGTCCCGCTGGCCTGGTTCTCTGGCCTCCCAGACGTTCTGGGAACTACCGAAGAGCCTGTAATCGGTCTCGTTCTGCTTGAACTTGAGGGAGACCATTCTTTCATCTGCCACTAAGAATTCTAACTGAATCCATGCTCTTTGCTCATCTTTGAATGATAGATTCACTGTGCATGAAATGCTAGGTTCAGGTATATTTTCCTTCAGACTTTATTTTATTATTCCATTTTTCCTTGCAACTTCTATCTCTGCGTCTCATTCCCTGGTAAATCTGTTTCTTCTCTCTGGAAGTTTTGTCAGTTTTTTCTTTATCCTAAGTGTTCTCAAGTGTGTCTTCCATTTATAGGTATGAATTGATGGCTGTTTTTCCCTGTGTCCTATTTAGTTCTCAGACCGAGCCCATTCAGTCTGACATTTACGACAGAGAATTTCTCTGCTGTCCTTTGCACGTGGCCTTCCGTCCGTTCCCTCTGGTGTCTCATCCTTAATGCTAAGAGAATGGTTGCTCTTGTGCCTCCTATGTGACTGATATCATAACTTCTTGACCTTTCCTACATTCTTCTTTCCTACATAAGTTCTTTCATACTCTCTACGACTTTATCTAGTAACTGCATATTAAGCCCTGTCTCTGTGTCTCTCAAATGTCCACGTGCATACAAGTCACCTGGATATCTTAGTGTCAATGAAGATTCTGATTCATGTCGTGGGTGGTGACTCAGCATCTGTATTGCTGATGGGTTCCTGGAGATGCTGATGCAGCTGGTCTACAGCCCATACCTTGTATAGCAACGTCCACGGCAACATGCCAAGCATTGCAGATACAGAAATGTGCACTGAGAGCACAGGTCAGCTGGTGTGGGGAGCTTTCTCCTTCACTCACTCGCCATGTGACCTTGAATAAACTGGGATAATCTCTTTGAGAGTCTGCTTTTCCCTCTACAAAATAAAGATCCTCGTCCCTATGTGTCAGATTTCCTCCAGTGATTAAACGTGATAGTTAGCCTGCACTCACCATAGGGGGCATGAGGTGGAAAATGAACAACCCTGGGCTTCTGTCAGGGGTGGGCTTTAATGATACCAGAGAGAAAGTGTCCTGGTAGCGAGGTCTTTGCCCAGTGGGGAGGGATCTATTCTCAGCTTGACCTCAGCCATCAAGTGGTTCTTTGAGTTGGGGGATTAGAACAAAACACCCATACCTGTTTCATCCCCACACAGATACAATCCCCACCCATCTGATAGGAACAGGCACACTCAGTTTCAAAAAAGGCAACACTCAGGGTCAGCCACACAGATACAGCAAATCATTCTGTGATTAATGGAGTATATTTAACAAGTTTCTGTTAAAAAAAAAAAACATAAAGGCAATACTTCAAGTGGAAATGGTGAAAAGTCATGAGTGGACTGTGAAGAGCCTGATGTTTGGGGCAAATCTTGTCCCTAAACCATTTGACAGTTTTGGCTGTTCTGAGCACAGGGAATGAGAAAGGAAAGAAGAAAATCAACATTGAGTAGCTATTTCACCTCAGACATTTTGCAAATATTATCCTGAGGTCCACTGTATAATATGGGGTCCATTATGGCTGAATTCAGCTCCCCCATCTTAGTTACTGGCTATGAAAAGAGTGACCTCACAGAGTTATCCTCAAGCAGCAAATTGAGAGGACAAATTGGCCCAGACATAGGTTTTTAAATTTTTTTCCAATATTGATAATTTAGTTATAGATTTGTTTTGATTTATAATTTTGGTTATAATCTTGTAATGTTTGTTATAGGCAAACATTTGGCACAATTTTGCTGTTAGGAGGCCAATATATATTTGTTAAACCAAATACAAAAAGAACAACAAAGCAAAACTAGACTCATGAAAGAATGGGTGACAGCTTTCCTAAAAACAAATTTTATCCTTATTAATTTTCATGAAGTTTATCATAAAATTGCTTAGTATTTTATTAGCCATGTGAATATCTTTCCAGAAGGGAGTAGTGAATTACATTGCACAAAAATGTTCTGTCCTAATGAGGGTTGGGGAAATTTTTCTTTGGCTAAGGATTTTTACCAGTTTCCTTAATGAAGCAAAACCAAGATACCTGAAAGTGAACTCCGCACAATATAAGGCACAGTTTTTTATAAAATGCTTAAAAGGATTTTTCCCCAAGAATTGCTTCAAGTCATTTTCTTTTGGTGGGAAGGGTTACAGGAAAGTACTCCTATTTCAGTCAAGGTTTGACTTTTCAGAGTAGATTGTGATATTGTGATTTATAATAAGAAGCCATATATATATGTGTATATATATGTCTTTATTCAAGCTTTCTGTCTCAAAACTAAAAACCTTTGGAATTTCCTGTGATGGGGGGGGGGGAGATGGCTTTTGTTATGTTAATGAGGTGACTTTTGGACCCCACCTAAGGAAGGGGGCACTCACTAAAATACCAACTGTGTGATTAGAGAGCTAAGACTTTCAGGCCCACCCACCGACTCCTGGAGATGAGAGAGGAGCTGGAGATTGGGTTTAGTCTTCAGTGGTCGATGGTTTAATCTGTCATGCCCATGTAATAAAGCCTCCATAAAAAAACCCCAAAAGGATGGGGTTTAGAGAGCTTTCAGTCTAGTGAATGCATGGAAGTGCTGGAGAGGGTGTGGATGCTCTCTGCCCTTTTCCCATGTCTTGCCTTATGCAACTCTTTCATTTGGCTGTTGCTGAGTTCTATTCTTTTATAATAAACACCAATGATCTAGTAAGTGAAATGTTTCTCCAAGCTCTGTGAGCTGCTCTAGTAAATTAATGAAACCCAACGAGGGGAGTCATGGGAACCTTTGATTTCTAGCCAGTTGGTTGGAAGCAGAGGTGACATCAACCTGCGTTTGTGACTGGCATCTGAAGGGGGTGGGGTGCATTCTTGTCGGACTGAACACTTACCCTATGGAATCTGATGCTATCTCCAGATAGATAGATAGATAGTGTCATTATTGAGCTGAATTTTCAGACATCCGGCTGGTATCCATAAATTGCTTGATTTGTGTGATAAGCCCCAAACATACATTGGAATTGGGTCCGGGAACCCAAAAGAAGATGAAAGAGATATGTGGCACCTCATAACATGTCTTCATTAGTGTAGTTTCTGTACAGGTGGGCTACATACTACACTAGAATATATGTAAAATGTCCAGCACTTAAACTGAGCTCAAATCTACATTTTGTACTTTCTTTGCTATAAACTACTCTATACCCTTATTACTGTCCTCCCTTCCCTCAAAGCTGGAGTTACTTACTATAGTATTTCTGAACTGAAGAGGTTCTCCCTAGTCCCAGAAATCTTTGAGTCCTGCTCACGTTTACCTCAAATATATTTAAAATGATACAGAGCCCTAGATTCCTCATTTAGAGATAGGATCAAAAGGTAGGTATCTAGAATCAAGATACAGTACTGAAGAGTTTCTTTCACCAAGCAAATATTTCAGATCTTTTTTGTTTTGATTTGAGAAGGACTCCAGCAAAACAAAATAAAACAAAACAAAAAAAAAAAACAAAAAACCCACATGTACTTGAAAGATAAGAGTAATATACTTAATAAGAAATCGTAACATAAAATGAGGCAATTGCATGGCCCCAAATCAGCTTTGTCCGGCTTCACCACTGGACCCTAAGCCAGCACTTGGTTAGTGTCTTTTCTACTCCCATCAAAAACAGTGAGAGGAAAACAAAGAAAACTTTCTTGTCCTGCCCACTGAGTATGCTCATCCAAAGCAGTGTAAGGGAATGTGGGAGAAAAGGATCGAACCCGAATTTTCTAGAACACTGAAAAGTGTTGATAAGGTTAAAGAGGAAAGATTTGTAATTAGGCAGGCATGGCTATAAACTACACTTTATTATGGAACTTCTCTAAACTCCAGTTTCCTGAAAAATGGAGCTCAAATACTATACCTCACAAGGCTGATAAATGATTAAGAGCATAGAGCTTCATAGTCTGGTGCCTGGGCTATAGCATTCTATCAGTTAGTCATTGATGTATAACGAAGATATCCCAAATGCAGTGGTAAGAAGGCAGTAAGTTCCATTCTCATCCACATAGGTCTAGAATTGACTAGTGTGACAACTTCAAGCTGCAAGTGTGCAGATTGCTGAGCAGGCTCCTATCCACCTGTCTCCCTTCTCCTGGCACCAGTGGGCTTCACAGAGCATGTTCTTTCAACAGTGACGGAAGCACAATCATGCAGTCGTGATTCAAGCAGTTGCTTATGTAATCTCCACTAATGGCCCATTGGCCAAAGCAAATCACATGGCCAAGCCCAGCAGCAGTGAGGCAGTGGAAGGGAAGGGAAAGCTGTTGTTGTTGTTGTTTTTTAGGTCAACTCTCTGTTTACATTAATTTGTATCCTTCCCACATATAAAACACACTCATCTTCATCCCTAAGACTCTCTAGAGGTCTCATCTAATCACAGCATCAGATTCAAAGACCAGAGCTTCTGATCTACATCAGGTTTAAATATAGCTTTGCTTGATCCAGAGACCTCTTAATACAATGACAAGTTTTCTGCCCAGTACACATCCAACATACAAAGGTAGAACAGGGACAGGATAAACGTAATAAGAACTCCCATTGGAAGAGTGAACAGTTTTTCCACACTGATTTCTGCCTGGGGAAAATGGGACCTTTTTATACCTCAAATGATTTCAGGCTTGCAGTACTTTCCCCAATATGGCTCTCTTTAAAAACATTGTGAGTTCCACGTATTGTGGCACCAAAATATATGACGCCTGTATTTCTTTTTAAGACATGCCTCTCTCTCTAAAGGCTCAATTACAGATAGTTTGGCAGTTTCAGGCATCTATAGACCAAAACCTTAATCTTTGTAGGAACTCTTTTGTCCATGTAAGAGGATCCAGTAGGCACCTTAATCATTTCAGGAGTCTTAGCAAGGGCCTTACAACCACAGTCTTCAATTCATCTTTACCCTGAGGCAATATCTTACTGAAAGTACCCTGAATTTGTTCTTTTCCTCAGCACTATGTCATAATGGCTATATGGTTTTGATGAGCAATAGTTGCATTTTCTACTGCACTCCCACTGACATGTATTTTTTTAATGTATTTATTAAACAGAACCTGATTTTTCTACATGAGTAAGGGAAAATCACTTCAAAAGTATATTGGAAGTACATAGAGCCCTTCAGCTGCAGACTGTGGTCCTCTAAATGAACTGTCAGACTGTAGTTAAATCTCAAGTAACACAGGGAATTTACAAAGAATCAGAGATTCAGCAATGGGAGCAAAATTAATGACTGCATTTCAGGCAAATGATCTGTTCTTGGTGCTGGTCTTCCCAATGCAATAAGAGAAACTTAATAAAGAGTTTCAGAAGATACTCCTGGACTAATTCACTGTAATACAGTGAGCATTATTGATGAATGAGAACAGCCACCAGTGATTATACCTGGAACCTCGGTGTGAGGAGAGCAATTAGCAGCCACTCAATTAAAAATTGTGAAGGAAATGAATGTTCATAATGGATCCATCTCATAGTATACCTTCTCACAGTATCACTGGAGACTAGAAAATTATTCAGTATCATCAGTATGCCTTTTTGGATTGACGTATGGAATTGTGAATTATAAAGTTAAATAGAATTACCTGGAATCATGCTTTCAATCCTGTCTTTGCCATTCCTGACACACAAATATGGCTTCTGATTTCCTCTCCAGTATGATGAAAAGTCTAATCATAGGTGCTCCACACACCTGTCCCATACAACTATAGGCCGTTCCCTGAATACACTTTTGATTCTTTGTCTATTCCCTGTGGCCTCCTTCATTATCTCTGACCTGGATATGACAGTTGTGCTATTCTATCGGCCTTAGTTCTTATTCCCTTGTCTTTCAAAGCCTTGTTTCAATGTCATCTCCTCCCTAAAGCCCTTCCTAATTACATTGCTCAGAATTATTACTTTTACATAGTGCTCTTTTTATCCCTCATTTGGGGATAATCACCAGGTAATATGTTTTACTAGAGTCTGATATATGGAAGTCTGTTGCCCATTTTGGACAATAAGCTTCCTGAGGTAGCATATGGGCTTTATCCCATTTTATCCCTTTCACATGATGTTCATTGTTCTAAATTCTATTTTATGTAGAACTACCAACAGTTGAATCATTTGTAAAGTGATTCAAACTTACCAATATATTCAGACCCAAGTTAGATAAATGTACCCATCATCCTATTGTCCTAACTCAGTCCTTTATTTTTCTAATCCATAGTTCTAGAGTCAATCCCATTGTCGCTAAGCCCTTCAGGTTAATCTTCCTATATAATTTCAAGCCAAATATTTCCATTAGAATATTGCTAGCAATAGTAGTGACAGGGATTCTCTAAGTATGCACTAGATTATTATGTAAATACATAACTATGAGTTTGATCATATGTGTAATGTAGGTAGAAGATTTTTCAAAATTCCTGAGGCTAGCTACAGATGGCTGACTAATATATCACAGTGAAAAAGCATAAAAACTTACGAAGCAAATTAGTTAAAATAGAGCAATTCCTGAATACTGAATACTTACTTGATTGCTGTATGGCATCTTGGACATACATGTTATGAAGCCATAGATGAATAAGACTGGCTTGGAAATCCACTGAACCTAGGTGTTTAATTGAGCATACATTTTCTTTGAGAAGGTCAGGTGAGATGTACAAAAAATTTTCTAAAAACATTTGCTTGTGAAACTGAGGCTGAGGGTTCCGTTTCATCACTCCATATTTTACATTTGGTCATTCAAGCAACAATTAATAGTTGAACAGAATTATCAAGATTTTATTTGTGATGATCTCAACTTGGGAGGTGAGAAAAGTTGGGATCACCCCTATCAGGGTGAAGTATTCTCTAAAGAATTGATGAAGTGATCTCACCATAAAAGGAAAGAGAAAGCCATATTGGACATATTTAGTTCTGGATATTAAGTTTGTTTTTGTTTAAAATATATGATGAATGTAAGATATGTTATAAATGATGAACACAGCCCAGTCATAAAAAATTATGGTTACAAGGTGCCTAAATCTTACTGAATTTGATCCTCCTGAATAAGATAAATAAGCTGAGCCCCTACTTTTGTGAGTAGTTTTTTTTATGTTTTTATTTATTTTTGAGAGAGAGAGAGAGACAGCAGGATTGGGAAAGGGACAGAGAGAGAGGGAGACACAGAATTTGAACAGAGTCTCTGGGCTCTGAGCTGTCAGCACAGAGCCCAAAGCGGGGCTTAAACCCACAAACTGGGAGATCATGACCTAAGCCAAAGCCAGATGCTTAACCCACAGAGCCACTCAGGCATCCCTTGTGAGCAGTTTTTAAGAGTGCATAAGTCATTGGGGGAAAACCTCACATCTGCAGTATTTTGCAAATGGAATGGGAAGCTTTGTAGACCACAGAATGAAGTTGTTGCAATTGATGTGCTATACACATGTGCCTTGAAGCCCAGCTGTGCTGCTCTGTGTGCCTCCCTTTGATTCATGTATAGGAGCCTTGGGAAGGGGAGCTACTGAGTCTCAGTCATGGAGGTGTCATTAAGGCTGCACCCTTCAACAGTCTCATGCACTTTAGTGAAAACTTCCCCTGGTATGACATGGGAGTAGAAGAACAGGGTGAGGGTGGGCAGTTGCTGCCGATATTTCCACCTGGTTCCTTCCTGCTTATAAAGAAAGCGTGTATTTTTCATTTTTTTAAGTTTCTGGAATTGGATACCCAATTGTTAGATCTTACTGAGTTAGAGGAAAAAAATGTAAGAGACTTTCTAGCTATCTTAAAGGGGGTGCTCCTAACAATAAGTATCTTAATATGAGTAGAATAGGTATATGTTGTCAGTTGGTATAATTGTGAACCTGTTTGTTTGTTTGTTTGTTTTTAGAGAGGGACTGTGATGAGCAGGAGAGGGACAAAGGGGAGGGATGGAGGGAGGGAGGGAGGGAGAGAGAGAGAGAGAGAGAGAATGAATCTTAAGCAGGTTTCATGCTCAGTGCAGATCCTGACAGATCCTCTCTGTTCCACAGCTTTGGGATCTTGACCTGAGCTGAAATCAAGGGTTGGATACCCAACCAACTGAGCCACTCAGGCACCCCATAACTGCTGATTTTAAATCAGTTTTTCCTGTTGGTTGTTATTTAAGTCTCTCTCATTGCTTTCAAGTTAATTATCTTCTGACATCATCCTTTACATCTCTGCTCTGCATTCATTTTAACATTCTCTCCCAAAGAAACCAATCTAGCGCCTAATTAATTCTAAATCCTGGTGCAAAATCCTAAATTTCTCAATATGTTAACAACTGTTTTCTTGTATTTCTACTGTTTATTCCTTAGGACTAGGGACTGTTGGTTTTCCCTTTCTTTGATTATTCTAAAGCGCTTCCTTGTTCAGTAGGGTTTTCCATCCACCCCACACCCAATGGAAGGGACAGAACTATCAAATGGGTTGCTTATACAAGTTCTTTTCATACCATTACTATCGCCAAATACTGTTGATTTAATTTCAGAAAAATATCTGTTTCTCCTCCCTTATTACCACCACCCCGTGCTCTTCCATGTTCCCTGATGCCTCATAACTCTCTTCACTAATTCCAACAGAATTGTTCCAATCCATATGTCATCCACCACTGGTGTTTTTAAAACACAGACATAATTATTTCACCATTTTAAAGCCTTTGATTTTCCCATTTCTTCAAAATAAAATTGAAAACAGAGTATTTTGCATAGGAGGAAAAAGCTGTTCATAACTTAACTCTGCCTTTCCAATGTTATTTCTTTCCACTTCCCCCCATGTGCCCTTATTTCTAGTCACCTCTACTTACTCCCAATATCCAAAAATATAACTTTCTTTTGTTCATACTGTTCCTGCTTCTGAAATACCCAAGGAATACTCAAACCACCCAGGAAGCATTCGCAATGTATTTTGCATTCTGTTTGTTGTGTGTTAGTGTCTTGTCATTAATTTTGAATATAATGTGTTCTAAATGTGAGCATGTGTTAGTGCAACATAGAGTGACTATTGTTTAATCAAATTTTGGATTCCCTTTACTAGGTGGATATTAGTGAGAATGGGACCAAAAGAATTCTAAAGACCCATTTATGGGCAAATATCTGTTCAGTTAGTCTGCATTTTATTAAGAACTTATATGTGTCAACCATTTTATAGTAGGCAGAGGATTCACAGGTAATAAACAAAGTCTCTGTTCTCATGAAGTTAACATTCTAAGGAGAGGTATTGGGGCCAATAACATAGGAGAAGAGAGCTAATTCAAGCGAGAGCTCTCACTAAGCATGTGGGGAGGAGCAAGTGCAGAGACCCTGTAGCAGGAATGGGCTTCCTGTGTTCAAGTACAAATTTGCAGGCCTATGCGTATGGAGTGTAGTAAGTGAAGGGAGACTGGTAGGAGAGGTGGAAAGGCAGGAGGTTAAGCCTAGAGGGAGCATCTTGAAGGGCTATGTAAGGGGTGATGGATGAACTGATTTTACTGGGATTGTTCCCTATTTGTCTTCAAGAAGAAAAGTCCTGAAGACATGAGCCAAAGTCAGACAGAGTAGACTGGAGTAGTTGGGGACTGCTTCAGACTTAAATTTCTAAGTCAAAGACAAATACTAGAGTTATCTGTAGTGACTCCCAAGAAGAGCACCTCCCAGCATTGGTTTTCTTCACAGACCACCTAATCTTCTGGAATGAGGGGTGGGGGAAGGAAACAGAGTCTGTGCCAGTCTTCTCATTTGACCGCAGTTTGCCAATGGATAAGCTGATGCTTTTGGAGCCTAAGTCAGTGTTCTAAGATGCCACAATTTAGAGGTCACCTGGAAAGCTTGTTAAAAATACAGATTTCCAACTCCTCAACATTCACAAATACTAAATGTATAAATAATGAGGGTCTACTATACATATCTGGTGAAGGAAGGCAATATTTTCATTCTCATCATCTGTTGGTACCATAAAAAGGCCTCTAAGGTACCATGACTATATATTAAAAGTTGCCAGTGGCAGCTGTTTTCTTAGTGATGATAGAATTTATTTCCTATACTTCCCCTGCTGTTACTCTTCTAAATAAGTTAAGGGCTCTTGTAATAGAAAATGTCTCTTAGAAATGGCTTTGTATAAGAGTTTTCAGCCATAGATATTCATGTACCTATTTTTTATTTCCCCCAAGTCTCATGGAACTCAGTCTTTTCTGGGCCCAGCTGGCCCAGAGATAGGGAGATATCTGGAAGATTTCTGTAATAGGATCAGTGCTGAGGTTAAATGAAAAGGGCAATGACAGATGTTTCCCTGAGATGCAAGGCTCTGTTTTGTTACAGTTGCCTTCCTCTTGTCATCTGCATCTGTTAGAGTGGTCAACCTTGGTGACAGACAAGAAGTAGATGCGAGATTTAACAGGTCTGTTCTTGAGCAACTGACCTTGCGTAACATGACTGCAGCAAGCTGTCAGTTCTGCATGTCCCTAGTCTCTAGACCTTTGCACTCTCCCCCACGCTGCAATCCTGTGACCTACTGTCCCATACATAAAAGAATATTGCTAGCTTGCTGTCTGGATCAGTGTTTTCCATGAAATGCCACATTCTGTGAGACAGGGATTTAATGTTTCAAATGCATTTCTTTTCCTAACTTCTTCAAGTGGTCTGGCTGTCTAACTGGGAAGCACTAGAATTTTTTAGGCTTAAAAGTGCAATTAAAAATACAGGTAATACCCTGCCACAAGCACCATGATGAAACGGTGAAAGGATAACAACAACAACAACAACAACAAAAATGATGGAAAATCTTTACCACAGAAGGAGTGGCTACATTTGTTACCCATGTCAATGGTCCAGCGATTTCAAAATCTAAAATACTCCAAGTAGTTAGCCCATGACCAATAGGACCTCACACGTTTATCTAATGAGAAAACGTCCTTTGGGTATTTTCCTATAGTTTTGCTTATTTGCTTTTGTTATATGTAAGTATGAAATCATCTTTGAACTCATTCTACTCTGTGACAGTTTCATAAGGTGTTTAGGCAATGATTTGATTTCAAAGTCGGTCTAGTTGTCCTAAAACAATAAAGAAATTATCTATCACAATTTCAAGTATTGATCTTTCCATAAGTCTAATTTTAAATATTCATTATTTTCTCAATTCCTTTGTTATTATTGTTATTACTTACCAAAACACATCTCCTTCTATTTTATAACAGAGTTTATTTGTCCAAGTAAAACTAATAGGGATACCTTTATTTACAACATATCTTCTATCTAAATAAAGTAGGAAAAATAAAATAAGACATTAGTAGATCAAGTAATCTAACTACATTTTTCATCACTTGCTTAAGTATATAGTCACCCAGGAGGCACCTGGATGGCTCAGTTGGTTAAGTATCCGACTTTGGCTCAGGTCATGATCTCACAGTTATGGGTTTGAGCCCTGTGTCAAGCTCTGTGCTGACAGCTCAGAGTCTGGAGTCTGCTTCAGATTTTGTGTCTCCCTCTCTCTCTGCCCCTCCCCAGATCTCTCTCTCTCTCTCTCTCAAAAATAAACATTAAAAAATTTTTAAGGATATAGCCACCCAAATAAGCATATGAGCGGGAGATTCTGGTCTAGGCATTCACACACTTTTCCTAAATCTCATTTTTTTGCAAGGGCCATATTT
Source organism: Hyaena hyaena (assembly GCF_003009895.1). Taxonomy (NCBI): domain Eukaryota; kingdom Metazoa; phylum Chordata; class Mammalia; order Carnivora; family Hyaenidae; genus Hyaena; species Hyaena hyaena. The sequence goes on from NW_024081278.1 coordinate 729,907, forward strand.
ATACATATCAATCTTGAAAAATAAATAGAATTTTTGTAACTTGGTCCATCTTCTGGGCAGCAAACATAAGGAAAACATATTTGCAGAAAAATGCTCTAAATGCATGTAAGTGAAAATGCTCGGGGGAAGAGGGTACTCTGCCATGGCCAGTAGCACAAGAGATATTGACTGTCAATTCAGATGTCTTTCCTGATTCCATCCTAGTGTATATGCAAACCCTACATGGGGAAAACTCCAAAGCCTTCTGGAAAGTAAGGGAGAGTTCATATTCTAGAGGGCCCTAAATATCAAACTACAGAACAAAAAATTGTTACAGCAGTCCCCCCCACCCCCTTATCCAATCCAAGACCGCCAGTGATCGCTAAAACCATAGATTGTACCAAACCCTATATAGGCCATGTTTTTTCCTGGACATACACACTTCGGATAAAGTTTCATTGATAATTAGGCACAGTAAGAGATTAACAACAATAACTAATAGCAAAATAAACAGTTATAACAATATACTGTAATAAAAGTTATGTGACTGTAGTCTCTCTCAAAATATCTTATTATGCTGTACACACTCTCCTTTTTGTGATGATGTGAGGTGATAAAATGTCTACTTGATGAGATGAAGTGAGGTGAATCATGCAGGCATGGTGGTGTAGTGTTAGGCTACTGTTAGCCTTCTGATGATATGTTAGAGGAAGGATCATCTGCTTCTGGACCGTGGTTCACTGCAGGTAACTGAAACCAGGGAAGGCAAAACCACAGAAGAGGGAGGACTGCTGTACTATACACAGCTTTTGGGCTCCTTATTTTTAATTATGTCATTTCAGTTGGACATAATCCTAGATTTATCTATCATATTCCTTTTGCTCTTCCTTTATACTGTTGCTAAAGTAAATCTGGGTAGTGCTTGTGAAAACAAGTAGACAAGAAGAACTAAAGAATATATGTGTATTTATTCAGCGTCAACTGCTAGATCTATTTGTCTTTCAATGTGTAAGTAACATACACAGATCTATTGCTTTTCCTTGTGGTTTGCTCATATGGTATAATTAAAAGTAAATGTAATTGACAAGTCTGGAAGATGTTAAAATGGATAGGAAAAATCCAATCGTCTTTAAGAATGCCAAGAGCTCTCTTGTTTACTTACTGATAGCTACTACATTTAGCTTCAACATTTTCTAAGAGGTTTTTGTAAACAATCCAAATCTAACTGTTTATTTCTCATACAGTATTCAGAAGGAAAAAAATTTTTTTCTCAGGCAACAGATTTGGAAACCTACACAGTTTTGAGACTCTTACTTTCATTACAGTGTTAATTGGGAATGTTAACAGGGAAACTTTCAAGAATGAAAAGAGGATGCATTTCATAAATGGACAGTCACAAAGTACTATCATGGTTTATGTTCCCCCAAGACCATTGTTCCCACCGTTAGCTTGTTATTTTACAACATTGTATAATTCATCCTCAGAAAGGCTTAGAAAGATGTCTATATTCATTTCCCAATTATAAATATAATGCGTGTATGTGTATGTGCGTGTTTCTTGGCGACTATCCTTTGGATTTTCTCACTTGATTTCACTTAACTTGCTTTTTGTGATTTGTGTGTCCTATGTTTACTTCTTCAACTAGATTATAAACTCTAAGAATATGCACTTTCATCTTTGTATCCCCAGTGTCTAGCAGGGCCTAATATAGGGAAAGTGTTCAACAATGCCTGTAGAGTAGAAAGTGGTCAGTTTAATAAATTGGACATTCAATCAAAAAAGTTCAGTTTAACCAGTTATGTATAAGCTTTGTGCACAGATTTTATGAGTATTAACAAATAGTGAGTGGCATTTCAGGATGCAGTGGTCTCTCAGCTCAAATGCCAACAGAGAATTGAACACACTGTTTCTCTGAAGCAAACTGGCTTCCCATTACCTGCAAGCTTTACACGGGAAAGAATATTAAGGACTCCAACCTCATCTTCTTGGGAGTTCAGTGTTGTTGAAATAGTTACGAGTTTGTTCAAAACAGCATTGTCAGTAGCCTCATATAGAAATAACCAGTATCAAAGAGTGGAAGAAATAGTATGTTCAATCCTCTTAGTTGATGGCTACCAACAAGGACTTTTTTTTTCTAGATGCTTTTTCATAATTCTGCACAACCACATTTATTCATGTTTCCTCCATCCTCGACATATTTTGCAGTTGTTAGGAATAATACTGAAATAGAAAAGAAGGAGAAGAAAACCCCATTGAGGAGGACATAAAAACATAAGTTCACACAACAGGGACGTACCTTGATTAGTCATTTGGATCCCCCACCTATCTTGAGGAAGGCTGTGCTCACAAAAATCCTGGAAGCTAATTGTATTCCCTTTTGTTTTTCACTTTTGAGTGTGTTTAAAATTTTCATTAATAAAAGATGCTGGCAATTTTTTTTTTCTTTTTGCTTTGTACATCAGCATCTAATTTCCACCCCTCAGGCACATTTTCCAGAAGAATGATGTTCAGAGTTTTCATTCTAGTAAAAATGTTCTAGGCATATACACATACATACATGTACATGTTTTCAAAATGGAATCTTTGTACATCTGGCTTTTCCAATGCGCACTACTCATTGTAATGCTGGGTAATATTTCATCATAAAGTTGCACCATGATTCATTGAACCAAATCCCTTAGTGACCAATATGTAGATTGCTTCTGATTTTTCTCCTCTAAATGGTGCTTCTGTGATTATCCTTCCATCTATCTTTGCACATTTGTATGGGTATATCTGTAGAGAAATTTACCTAGTAGTGAAATTGCAGGATCAAAGGAAATTTCATATTTAAAATTCTTCCAGGTATCTAAACTGCCTCTTTAAACAGCGTACCAAGCAACAGGGTACATGAACATACCTTCCACCCTATCTTATCAAGCTCCCTCCCTCCATTTTTTTCAATTGCAGTAAAATTGATGTATAATATTTGTTATTTTCAGGCATACAATAGAATGGTTTGATATTTGTATACATTTCAAAATGATCACCACAATAAAGTCTAATTAACATCTGGCACCATATATAGTCACAATATTTTTTTTCTTGTGATGAGAACTTTTAGCAACATTCAAATATACAATACAGTATTAATTACTATAGTTACCATGCTGTGCCTCATATGCCCAAGATTTATTTAATAACTTGAAGTTTGTACCTTTTGACCCTCTTCATCCATTTTGCCTTCTCCGTCCGTCCTCCTTTGGCAACCACCAATCTGTTCTCAGGATTTGGTTTTGTTGGTTTGTTTTTAGATTCTACATATACATGAGTACATATAGTATTTGTTTTTCACAGAGTTATTTTATTTAGGACCCACCCATGTTGTAAGTGACTCCTCAAAGAAGCAACTGCAGGTGCATTTTACTATTAGCTCATAATTATTTAAAATATTATAAATATGGACAGATAATTCGTAAAAATATCATAAAAGCAGGAAAAGCAGAAGATAAAGCTTAGTCCTCACACATTATATATGATTGCAGTTTGTGTTACTTTTATTACATTATTTTTGTAACAACAAAAGTCAAATACATGCTACAGCACAATGTAGAAGGATAGGGACATAATCAATGTACATATAAATTCCAATTTGCTCTGTCTCTGAGTGTCCTGCTTGCTGAGATAAAGAAGGCAGGTTGCTGGCTTCAACCAGAAAAAAATCACAAAGCCCATTACCCACAATTCCTTGCAACTTCTCTGCTCAGTGATGTACCAATGACAATACAATAAATCTGCTTGTTCATGAGAGCCTGATGTAGCCCAGTTAGGAAGGTAGCACTCAGCAGCCTGTATCATCATATATCACCTGGAGGTGCTGCTGGCCATGTTCTAGAGAGTGACGCTTCTCTGATTTTTTCTCCTTTTTGTCACTGACTCCTCCAGACATCACTGTCTCATCGAATGTAGCTAATTCCTGGCCATATTTCCCCTCTTCTTGCTGCCTCCTATTATTTCTACTCAGATAAATCTTCTTACTTTGGCAGAAGGGGTTGAATATACAGCCTCTTCCCCTTGCAGTGATCAATACTTGTGCGGAGATAAGGCAACCAATAAAAGGTGAATGAAAGCAAAGGGACTGGCTCTTCCCATGATTATATCTTGTGTTTGAGGGATTTCTATTCTTTATGGTGTAATCCATAAAAATAATGCATGTCTAGGAAGATAGGACCACAAGATGGGCACCATCACAGTGGTACCTCAAGCACGTGTGGGAGAGGCTTTCAGGTAGGGCCTAAGGTACTGAGCCACAAGACCCAACCAGGTATACTTCTGAATCTAGCATTTATATGCAGCCCAAATCTTACAGACCTTACCCATGTGTGGAAACAAATGGGACTCACACTATCTATGTTAACACAAATTTCAGTGACACTAACTCCATCTACTTGTGCAGTCAGTTCATTATGAAGTCTGACCTAATGATTTTGGGGAGTCTCCATGGGATCGCCCTAAAGTACCCACACACTAAGTGGTCAGCTCAGTTGAGTTACGTTGCAGCATCTGTCATTTTTCTCTGGTCTGCTCCAGCCTCCTCCTTTGTAACTACTGTCTGCAAAGGCACCTGCAGGTGTCCGACTAGCCATGCTTGCTCTGAGAACTTGAACATCTCTGTCAAGGGAGCAGTCTCCTGATCTTCCCCCAACCTCAGGGAGCTAGTGTATTCCTGTGTTCCTGAGGAAGTGGAGAATGCTCTTCTCCTCAACACTGTGGTGACCTTCAGCTCCTGGGTACCAGACAACTCTGCCATTGCCCTTTGCCTCACTTTCCTTCATGGAAACAGCTCCACAAATCTCGGCCTCCAGTCTCCCTTTGCAGGACTTGACCTAAGTCTCTAGAACTGGGCCATCAGTGAGGAGCAGACCTGGCTTAGACCCCTCTAAGTTGTTTCCAACTTTTCTGAAGTCTGTTTCCACTCATGCCTATCAACTCCTGCACACAGCCTGCACAGAGGCAACATAAAAATGGCTGTTTACACAACGCCAGGAGCAATTGGGAAACAGGTCTGTTCACAATGATTTTGAAGTGTGTTTGGGAACTTCTTTGAAACTAGGGAGCTGGCAGACAACAGTTTCCTTCCCCGCCTTCCCAGCATAAACACAACGCCCCCTGCAGGAGGCGACACCGACACTTGTAGCTTCAGCCCAGGGCTCAGGGCAAATTTAGTTACAGCTGCATGCACAACTCACCTAGCTGCTGGGTGCACTCCATGTCACAGAGCACCCAGCCTTGCGGCTGGGGGGGCGTGTAGCCCCAGCTGGCAGCGCTTGCAGGATTCTATCATAAGACCAGTGGTCCAGAGCAAATTTTGCTAACACTGTGTCCCCACTCCCAAGTTCCCAGCAGGCACGCTTCCTCAGAACTGACCTACCTGGGCCCCACTAAACATGGCAGAGAGACAGCACAGCCCACAGCAGAGTCAGGGCAGTCATCTGCAGAAAGGACCCGTGACTCAGACACAACAGCAGGGCATAAGCACCACACATAGGATACTCTGCTGAAGTGCCAGGCTCTGGTGAACAGAGGACAGCAGGGCACTCCAGGTCCTCTTCTTCATAAAGTCACTGCTTTCAAGAACAGAAGACATAGCTGACTTTCTTCACACAGAGAAACAGACACAGAGAGGTAGACGAAATGTGGAGACAGAGAAATTTATCCCAAATGAAAGAACAAAGCCACAGCCAGAGATCTAAGCGAAACAGATATAAGTAATGTGCCAAATAGAGAATTTAGAGCACTGATCAGAATCTGAATTATCAATGAGTATCAGACAGATACTCACCGGACTTTACACAAGAGTGGGAGACCTGTGTGAGATTCTTGGAAACAAGGAACAACATAGCAGAGAAAGAACTCGGCTCCTGCACACGGAGGCCTTGGGGTCTCAGTCCTACTCCTTCTTCAGCCCCCCTGTTCAGCTTCGGTGTCACACACTTACTGTCTAATGTGGTTCCATGACCTCCAAGACATGCATAGCTGCATTTTATAAATCATGTGAAGTTATGCTTATGTATTTAGAGTCTTCACTAAGTTGTAACTCTCCACTGGATTGCCTTCTAAAATTTTTTTAATGTTTTATTTGTTTCTAGGAGAGAGAGAGAGAGAGACAGCGTGAGCAGGGGAGGGTCAGAGACAGAGGGAGTCACAGACTCTGAAACAGGCTCCAGGCTCTGAGCTGGCAGTCAGCACAGAGCCCGACGTGGGGCTCGAACCCACGAACCGCGAGATCATGACCTAAGCGAAAGTCGGACGCTTAACTGACTAAGCCACCCAGGCGCCCCTCCACTGGATTGCCTTCTAGAAAAGGTTCTTGGTTTTTTTAAATCACAGTTTTGTATATTTCCGAACTCACAATTTTGAACACATCTGAGCATTCTGTGTTCCTGCCAGGACCGTTCTGTGTCAGCTCAGTAGTGAAGACAGTTATCTAGTCTGATGTACAAGTCTCCATGATCTGTCCCTTCCTCTTTTTCAAACGCTAGCTTCACCCCTTTATATCCACTCACCAGTCATACTGAATGACTTTCAGTTTCCCAAACAAGTTTTCTCTTCATACCTATAAACTTTGTTTCCAATATAATTCAGCCTAGACTACATCCCTCTCCACCTAACTTGTCTCAAAACCTAGGTCAGGCATCAGTGCATTCACGGAGATTTTTCTTTATCCTTCTACCTCCTCCCTTACTACCCTGGAAGAATTGATCATGTTTTCCTCTGACCCAACACCATACTCCATATAAAATTGTACCATATCGCCACAATATTTTATTTTGCAACACTTGCTAAAATTAAGGGCAGAGTTAATTTTTCAGCACTCACTTCAACATCTGGTGCTCAGTAAAAGTTTGATGAACTAATCTTTTGAAAAGAAAACTAAAGGTGTTAGCCCATCTTGGCTGGAATATGGAAATAATTGTAATAAAGCCATCCTTTCCCCCTCTGCTTAGTTTAGCTGTATCTGGCCTTGGGTAACTATTTGTGTATAGGAAATGGACCCGTAGAATCACAAAATGAATAATACTACGTAAAGGAAAAAGTGAGAAAGAAAATACAAAGCCGTAACATGGGCTATAGCTCCTTGTTGCCCACATGACATCACTTTGGCCCACCTATGTAGCTTGGTGAGCCTCTCTGGATTCTTGCCCAGAACCTTCTCTGATAGGCCTGCACAAGCACAGCTGGAAGCAGAGGGGAGTTAATGCCCTCCTTCCAAAGGTAAGTCAGTGGTTAATACCTCAGACTCCTACTTCTCAGGTGAGTAATTCCAGAGATATCTCTGGTGCTTGTCAGCTCATGGCCGAATCAAACCCCATTCCTTACAATCGCATTGTCAATAGCATATGATCTTATTAGCATTTCCTTCTTCCCACTCCATCACTTCTTCATGAGATCACATTCCAGAAAACACTTGCACAAAAGTCTGTATCTCAGGCTCTGCTTTCAAGAAACCTAAACTAAGCCATGGGAACTTGTCCTGGACAGTCCACTCCCTCTAAAACATTAGTGAATGAGACTGTGTACCAGCCTAGACTGAAAGAGACCTAGAGCACATAACAATTAAAGGGAAGGTGTGGTTCTGGATGAAATGCTAGTTTGGACAAACTAAATATAAAGGACATTTTTGAGATAGTTACAAAAACGTGAATATCGTTTGGTACTTGAGGAGATAAAAATTACTAAAGTGGAAAAATAGACATTATTAACTACAGAAGCAGATTACAAAACAAAACTTTGTCTATCCCCAAAGACATACAAAGATTAAAAAGTGATCCAGAAAGATATATACTAAGGCACTGACTGTTCATTCTCTGGGTGTTTGCAATAAATCCCTTTCTTCCTTTAGTTTTGATTATAAGTTTTTTTTTAATATCCTACCACACACATATACTGCTTCTCTAATAAAAAGAACATTTTTAAAAAGCTAATGCTATGTCCAACTTTCAACCTATTATTTTGTTATTCTAGGACAGTTTCTATACAGTTCAATGATGAATGAGTTTGAGAAACAAGGAAAGATGTAAATGGACCGAGGAGGGTCCCATAATGCACTGTGGCCGGATAAGAAAATATAAGCCATGACCCAGCTCCTGTGCAGACAGGATCCCATAAATATCAGAGTCCGATTCTATGTGAGTTATATTCACTCCTCTCTGTAAACTCATTCGTATGCACTCATTAAAATACTCAGAAAACACAAACACATTCCTCAGCCCAGATGGAGGAAGATCTTGTTTTAAACAGTACTTTATAATTTATGATTGCAGGGATTAGGAGCCTGCCTTCCTGCTTACTGACTGCACCTGATGTGACTCGGCAGGAAACTTCCAGCATAACACACACATTCTCCATAAGCTGGTTATTCTCCTATACACTTAATCTTTTCCTAACCAATCCCCCTAAAAGAAAATAAATATTTGTAGATTAAAGGAGAACTGCCTTCTCATCCTTTACAGCTGCTGGCGTGCAAGCTGTTAAGCACCGAGTGTTTAATTAATGGATAGATACCATTAGAGAGGCAGCTGGACCTGCATTCAGATGAGCTTGGATTCAAGGTGCTAGGAGATAAAGATCTGAAAGTGGAAAAGCTGAACTGCAGTTGGGTTCATTTATAAAAGAGGCTGCTAAAGGTCAACTGTGTTTCCTTGTGCTAGAGATAAAGAGATGCTATTAAAAACAATTGGAAAGTAATTCATAAGGGAGCAGTAAGTAACTCATGTTAAATTAATTTGTCTTTCTGATAGCATGGCACTCATGATGGGAAAGTCAATTTACCTAAAATCAAGATCTTTCGAAAACAGCCATTGATCATGTCTTCCATGCAAAGCCACTGGAATGCATGCAGGATGCCAGGCCCGCTGGCCCTATCGGATGACAGCATCCCCTCCGTTCAGTGCAGCCCCTTCCCAGTCTGAGAATTCACCATTTTCCCATAAGGACAGTAAGTACAGTGGCATTTCTCTGGGTGCACTGAGACGCTGAACCTGCTAACGTCTTCTATCTCCTCTGATGAAGTAACAGTCAAGCACCAGGATAGCCCATCAGGCATGCAATCCCACTTTCCTGACGTTCAGCAACTTGTTAGAACATTCTAGCTCACTGCACTCCACTTACAACCTCTCCTCCCTGTCCTCACTCTGACATACCACGTGTACAAACATACATGTGCCAGGATGAAAATTGTTAATTTATCCAGAGACTATACCTATAATCTTGACTGGCAGTTTATTTAACTCCACATAGAGTCCTAATATGTTTTCTTTTTTCATGCCCTCCTCAGGGTAAATCCTTTCATTCGGGTGCCATACTCCCTTTCCCCTGCCCAGCACATCTCCAGCCTTTCGTGTGACAAAGGGCAGATGTTTTTAGTGTGGAAAGGCTGGCTTTCTGAAGTACATCTTTGTCTTCCTCTGGGCAAGGTGGAAGCTGTGTCTTCCTGTTGCCAAGCACGGGGATAAGAAGGAACAAATACACTCTGCCAGACTGTGATCATGTGTAGACAAGTGGGTCTGGTCAGCTTCTCCCCTTCTTCTTGTTGCCAGAGGAAAACTGCATGTTGCTCTTCTATCTTTCTTGGGCTTGGAAATTAATTGGGGTCTTTCTTTACTTGCTGAAATTATGGGAACAAAGAGCAATTCCCCGCAAAGATTCATATGTGAACAATGTGCGTTTCCAGGCACACTAATGACAGCCCAGCTCAGTAAGCTGCTCACCAGTTCCCGCTGTCAGTCAGGAGTGTCAGGCAAGGAGAGAGGGACAGGGTTAGAGGCCGTTAATACTGCACATTTATGGCTGCTGATCATTTGCAGTTTTTAATAACAACTTTGCAAATCAGATTCTGAACTAAAAAGCGTTTCCGGATCAGCTATTGCACTTTTTTTTCTAAGCCTGTCACCTTTAAAAGACTAGGGATGTGTACGTGTTCAGTATTAACTGCCCTAGAAGGGATGCACCTTGCTCGTGTTCAGACTTCATACACATGATTTTAATAGGATGTGCTTTAGGCTGTAGTTAGCAGAGGGAACTCCAGAAATGGAAGAGGCCGAGTCAGGAAGGCTCTCTTCCTGTAATGGGAGCTAATGAGAGAGCATATCACAGAATGAGCCAGGAATGATAGCAGCAGCAAGAACTGCCGCTTATAGAGCACCTGCTATATGTCATGTACCATACCACTTATTTTACACACATTATCTCATTTAATTCCTGAAACCATGCTGGAAGATGGGAAATGGTGTTTTCATTCTACAGTATGCAAAGAATTTAAGTAAAGTGAACTTAATAATCCCTAAGATTAAATGCCTAATAAATAGAAGAGACCACGTGCACTCATGATGCTTGCTCTGTGCTAGGTGTCTGGAACCAATCTTGTGATTCAGAGTTTAGCAATAAAACGAATTCAGGAAAGAGCTACAAGGTCCTGGGCACATTCTTTCCATTCTGTGTGCCCGACTTGCCTCGCATTGTAATGTGGAGTCAGCAGCCATGTTTTCTGGGGAATGCATCTTCCATCACATCTAACCATCCCATGAAATAACAACTGCTTTCTTCTTACATACCTTCAATCCCTTTGTCCACAGGCCAATGCCTAGGACCCCTCCCATATTCCTTGACTATAATTGTTTGTGGTTGGGCATGTGAAACAGTAATAGTACTAATAATAGTAATAGTGTTTTTAAATGTGCCAGACACTTGATACTTTTACTTCTCTTACGTCACAACAATTCTGTGATCATGGTGCTGTTACTTTGTCCATTTTGCAGAGGTGGAGAATGAAATCCAGATGGTTAGGTATCTTGCCCAGGATCATATATCTAGAAAGTTGCAAAATTGAGATTTAGTTCATCTCAATTAGCTATTGCCATTAAAAAAAAAATGCAAGGTTAAGAACTCACTGGCTTAAAACAACAATCATGTATTCTCCTGGATCTGGGGGTCACGTGAGTATTGGCTGGCCGAGGCTGGGCTCACCTGGGCAGCTCTGATCTTGACTGAGATCACTCTTGCAATTGAGTCAGCTGGGATCAGCACATACAGCCTGGACTGGCTAGGTCGCTGTGCTCCATGTGCCTCTGGGGACCTGAGGGTCTGGCCTGGGCATGTCCTTCTTATGGAACAGCTAACGAGCAAGAGCACAGATGGGAATTAAAGAGGCCTCCAAAGGCCTGGGCTCAGAATCAGCACACTGCTATCTTCCCCTCATCCAAACATAGTCATGAAGTGAGAAAAGTAGTCTGTCTTTTGAGAGGAGAATGTCACAGTCAAAGACAAAAATAAAGATGGAGGAAGAAGTGAAGAATAGGGACAATGCTGGAATGGAACAATAATCCCATATATGTCTTTAGGATATTCCATCTCAAGCTAGGGAATTTCAGGTCCTCAGTAATAGCTGACGTGACAAAAAATGAAGCTCTAAGATTATCAGCACCCACATTCCCCAGAGTGAGGAAGAAACTAGTCTGCAATGGTATGGGAGGAGAGATTCAGAGACACAAGACAGAAAGTCTCAAGGATACTCATGACCCTGGGATCAGTTGTCGTCAAGCCTCAGCTGTGTTCTTGCCTCTCTTGTCATTTGGTTGTTAAAGCCTGTTTCTGAGGTCCTCACCCCACAGTCTTTTCATTTAGGTTTATTTTCTGCCAAAGGTTACTCAAACGGTCTTCAGCGATCTTAGGCACTACATCCTATAAGTAAACATCAATCAGTCTGCAGTAATTCATGCTAAAACACCTAACATTCGGCATGTTTTATGCTTCTACTATTTGCAATGGAGTATTTTTAAAATTGAGCATCAAAAAGGTTGAATCCCTGTCCTGAAAAGAACTCGTAATCTGTAAGAAGACACGGCACACACATGGCTTGCGATTCTGCAAAATGAGTACAACCTGCTCCTTGTAGCAGTGTTCCTTTAAGAGAAACACAGGAGAAGGTGGGATTAAACTTTGATTTAGGCAAAAATGGGAATGCTTCAGAGGAACTGATGTGTTCTGTCAAATCCTGGGAGATTAGGAGGATTTCTACCATTAGAGAAGAGAAAAGAGGTGGGGGGCAATGAGGGGTTTACTTGCGGGAGGGGGAAGGGAAGCGAGGGCAGTGAGCAAAGTCATTGAGGCATAAAACTGCATGATATCTGGTGAAGGGATCGGAATCACTTGGCGATTCATAGGGAATATTAAAGTGTAACGTTGGAAAGGAGAGTCTGTCAGTGTGTCCCTAAGAATTATGCAAGGGATAGGGCCTGTTTAGCTGGCTAAATGGTTCTGCCCTACTTAACAGGCATTATGTCCCCAAAGTGCTATGGAATGTAAAAGGGGTCCCTTGAGATAGTCCTGCTCCTTTTATCCTAGTATTGTATTTACAAAGCAACCTTTTCATCATAATTTGGTTTCCTACATAAGCTGTCCTCTGGGGAGGAGCACGAGCTAACCAGCCTACAGTAATATTCCAATCCACCTGACAGTTCTGTTTCTTAGTACAAATTTTTAAACTGACAGCCTGGTTTCTAAAACAAACTCTTGGGAGTTTAGTGTGTAGTCAGGACTCTCTATTTTACAGAAACCCAACATAAGCTAAACAAAAAGAGTTTCCTGGAAAATTCTCAGTTTGACTCCCAAAGGAGGAAGTTCAGGTACCGGGTTACCTCAGGGCCTTCAGGACATGAAACCTGGAAGTCCATGCTCTGTTGTCATCATTGTTTTGAGATTTACTATACCTGGAAAGACACTGACAGCTCTGAGAGCGTAGTTTTATAGGTCACAAGCAGGAAGGAATAAAGAAATTATTTTTCTAATTCTAGCAGAGAAAATCATAAAAGATGCCTCCTATCATTCAGATTTGGATCATGTGTTCATTTGTGAGGGATGCCAAAGGAATGAAATACAGTGATTGGTCCAGTCTAGATCATGTGGTCAGAGGTAGGTGAGAATATTGTTCCAAAGTTTGAGGAGCGGACAGAGGGTATTTCCTTGGACAGAAAATCATTGTCTCCATCTGTGTTTATCATGAGCCAATTAGGCCCTATGTCCAACAGTCCCCAGGCTAATAGATGAAACTGAGTCTGAACCTATAAAGCAGAAGACTAGACATGGACTGTTCCCTTTTCCCAAGGATGGAGTGGCCAAACAACTTTTAGTCAAGGACTGCTTTTCTCAAGTTATGATTTGAGTGATGCCAGTTGAATAAGCTTTCAGATGGGTCATAAATTAAGTCTAGAAAGGTCAACCCTGTGGGTAAAATATTAAATTTATACTGAAGTGGAAAAACCTGGTTGAGTATCAAAGGATAAAAGAGAATAGGTATGTTTTTATCTCCTTTGCTCCCTTGGGGAGGCACTCGTGTAGTTCCCTGTAATATGACACAGAAGGTTTGGAATCAGTAGCATAACAGATGCTTGGATGCTCAGAGAAAGGTGGAAAGAGGAATAGCGCACCCAGATCCAACCCCGGGCAGTTGCTCTTCGCTTCCTCCCACCCCTACTGGAGAAACTCGGCATTGCTTTCAAAATAGCAGAGGAACCCTAGGTACTCAAAGATACAAAAGCTCAACACTTTTTAAAGATTTTCTTCAGCCTTATTGAAACCAGGGACTGCTCTGGCAGGTCAAAAACAGCCCATTGATACCCTTGCTAAGTTGAGAACAGTTAAAAGCATGGCTAACAATACAAAGTTTTGAAAGGGGGTCATGAAATACAAAGAAAAGCAGTGGACATCAGGAGACCAAACCTCTGATGCTAATTCTGTGTGTGCTCTTGAGCAAGACACATCCTCTTTGATGCTATTTCTTCATCTGTGAAAGACACCAGTTGGACAAATTAATCTCTTAAGAATCTTTCCGCATCGGAAGATGTAAAATTCCATTAACATGCCCAATTCTTAACTTGTCCCAGGACTGTTGTGTTTTCAGTGTGCTGTGTTATTAGTGAGGATGATGGAACATTGGTGTGGGAACAGTGTCTACGTACTAAACCATCCTTAATAATTAATTTATACATCATAGAAGAGCATTCAGAGCTCAGCATTTAGAATCCTACAGATCTATGTTCAAATCATGTCTCTTCCATATTGCTTAGTGTTACAGACATTGTGAACAAAGAATCACTAAAACTTGGCTCCTGCCTTTCTGGTATAGGACACTCAACAATGGCTCCTTGATTTTGAGTCTTGGGAGAAGTAGAAAGGTGGGCATAGAATCTGGTTTTAGATATTCAAGAGAAATTGTACAGGAGGCAGAGAGAGAAGTGAGAATGGAGGCCAAGAGTACAGATTTTAAAATTGGAAAAACAATTGGTATCTTTTTTGTTCTTTCAACAATGAGGGCAACAAGCTAAAAAAAAAAATGGCCCTGACATATAGATTAACAATGTCGTTAAAAATGGTGTTTTATTGGGGCGCCTGGGTGGCTTAGTCGGTTAAGCGTCCAACTTTCACTTGGGTCATGATCTCGCGGTTCGTGGGTTCGAGCCCCGCGTCAGGCTCTGTGCTGACTGCCAGCTCAGAGCCTGGAGCCTGTTTCAGTCTGTGACTCCCTCTCTCTCTGACCCTCCCCTGCTCATGCTGTCTCTATCTCTCTCCTAGAAATAAATAAAACATTAAAAAAAAAATTTTTTTTAAATGGTGTTTTATTTTTATTTATTTATTTTTAATGTGTATTTATTTTTAAGAGAGAGAGAGACAGACAGAGCATGAGTAGGGGGAGGGGCAGAAAGAGAGGAAGACGCAGAATCTGAAGTAGTCTCCAGGCTCTGAGCTGTCAGCACAGAGTCCATTGTGGGGCTTGAACTCATGAACTGCGGGATCATGACCTGAGCTGAAGTCAGATGCTTAACTGACTGAGACACCCGGTGCCCTTAAAAATGCTGTTTTGTAAGGAGTAAGTTAGGGAGGCCGTTGAGGGACAAATATAGCTCTAATGCTCTGTCGACACAGATAATACATGAGACAGCTTAATGAGGCTGCCATGCCTTTCTCCTTTCACCTGGTGTGATGACAGTAATTACGTTCAACTTCACCCTCACTTTATTTTCATGATCTCACATTCCATGTGTGGATTTTATTGTTGTTTTGGTAAATAAAAGAAAAACTTCTTTTAGTTACCTGTCTTCTTAAAAAGGGTGGAGCAGGGCCTGTGGTCTGTAATCAAACTAGGACATGGCTTAAATCCTAAACAGATATTGATTTACTTTACTTATGTTGTCTACCTTCAAGAAGATGGCTTGACAAGTGCCTATTAATAGATGCCCATCATTAATGTATAGTAGCCAAACCAATGAAATACTACGCAACTATAGAAAAAAAAAGGAGGTTCTTGTGTAGTATAATAGAAAAGCCATTAGGATATTTTGTTATGTAAGTGAAGCAAGATGTAAAATAGCTTATACAGTATATATTTGTTAATGTTTGTTTATTTTTGAGAGAGAGAAAGTGCAAGTGGGGAGGGGCAGAGAGAGACAGGGACAGAGGTTCTGAAGCAGGCTCCGGGCTGACAGCAGAGAACCCGAAAAGGGGCTCACACTAACAAACCATGAGATCATGACCCGAGCCAAAGTCAGATGCTTGACAGACTGAGCCACCCAGGTGCCCCTAAAACAGTTTAAATAGTATGCTGTCTCTGGGCTAGGAAGGAAAGAAAAAAAGCTGCTCTTTCCACACAGGAGGCTCCCACTCACCACGAGGCCCATCCGCATCCATAGCTTTACTAGCAAGTTTTAAAGAAACAAATTCCCTTTAGAGTTAAAAATGGACTCTCCTAAATGTCCTCCGTAAATGTGCAACTATTTGTGCAAAGTAAAAAGGCCATTTCCAACACATCAGTGAAAAGTAATTGCGGACACAGGCAAAGAGAAAAAAAGAGGCAGCTGAAGCAGCCAGGAGGAGAGTCCGGGAGAAGGGAGGCTAAGGTAGGGGCATTTCTATCGCAGGCCCCAGGTAGTGTTGAGAGGTTTTACGAGGAAGGTCATGGCCGCTGCCAATCTTGGGGATAAAGGGCTCTGAGTCTGGGGCTTGCTGCATAAGCACTTGCCAAGTGTGTGCTGAAGCTAGGCTGGCTTTGAGGCCTGAGGGACCGTTAGGCCTCGTGTGCGTCGGAGACACCGGGGAGCACTCCCCGGATGTTGGACATGTCTTCTGTCAGCAGGGACTCTGCTGGTTCCAATCTGTGGGTCCTGTTCTTCCTCACCCCCAACAGCTTCATTTACAGTTCACTCAAAGAGATGTCCCATGAATGTTAAAACTATAAAGCTTGCCTGCACTGAAACCCACTAGGGTCCCAAACCAGAACATCCCTCTAGGAACATGGACCTGGTTTTCCAAGACCTGACCAAGGGTCATATTAACTAGAAGGCCAAGAGGCTTCTAGCCACCTGTATTCTTTCCCTCTTGCTGAGGCCCACTGGGGCACCTGCCTGTCTATCTCTGGGCATTTGAGGCCAGATCCTAGGACTCTGATGGGCATGGGCACACGTGTGTAAGTCCTCTCAAGGGCTGGCCCAGCTAGAGGCCTAGAGACAATATCATTTGTATTACGTATATCATTTTTGTATATAATTTTGTGTTGTATGTTTAAAGACAGACTGGAAAGATATCCAAGTAAATATTAAAGTAGTTCACTACAAGGCAGAGGGGAGGGAGCGTGGAGCATTGTGTACAGAAATGGCACGGGAGCAAGACTGTTCACGTGCACCATTTACATTGTTTTAATTGTTAAAAAAAATAGGTAGATATTGCCTGTTTTTTAACATTTAAATTCAAACAAAATGTGGAATGTGGATTTGTTAGTTAAGGTAATACTAGCTGCAACTGAAAATAAATCACAGAAGTCAAAAGCTTAATACCATGAGTGTTTATTTCCCACTCACCCCAAGACCAGAAGTGTATTGTCCTTCAGGGTCTACACTTCTTTCACAACAGGTGTCCTTTCTCCTATGTATCTCAGAGTTCTCTGCATCCAGCTAGCAGAGCTGGGGGTGCAGAGGAGGTGTGGGCCTATAAGTGGAGCAATCACTTCTGCCTACATTGCTTTGGCCAGAATGCACCCATTTGGCTACTGCTAACTAACTGTAAAGGAAGCTGGGAACACAGTCTAGCTGTGTCCTTGAGGACGAGATGTATTTGGTGAATAGGTAGTGTCTCTGCCACCAGTGGAAAGACTTAACAAAAGAGAGTTCTGATGCATTTTATTTCTCTGTTGAGTATGTAAAATTAAGCTAATGCTAAAGCATTATTTTGAAATCGTGGCATTAAGGTAACTGTTCTTGCAAGACTGTTTTGTTGCTGTTGATGAGATCTGGACGTTCACTAATTTCATCCATTCATCAAATGCCTTAGTTATAAAGGCAGCCATTGGAAGATCTGTTATTAGGGCAAATTTAAGTGTCCACAGAACAGCAGGACTCTGTTCAAGACTCTATTTTGTTTACTTGAAGTAGGTTGAGGCCCCTGCTCCACTTATGAATCCCAGGAGATAAGGAGCATCGTATGCTTTGAAATGCCGCAAAGGTAGACACTGCTAGTACTTCAGGTTGTCCAGGATAGAGGTCATATTCCCTTAACAGTGTAAGGAAATTCAGACCAAGCAAATAAGATTATTAGTTGTCTCCAACGGTAGACTCTTCATTGTTTAGGAACACCTTTCCAGAGTTATCTGATGATAGCCTCTAATTGCCTTCAAGTTATTTTGCAGTTGAGGGCAAGGCAAGCCATTCATGTCTGTGGATATGTAAATGAATTCTGTGTGATGGAGGGCTGCTCTCTTCTTTGTGGAAAAGACACTTATGGGTTCATTTACAAATTCTGTTCAGTATTCCTGACAGTAAATGTATCTGTTCTTTGGATTCTCCTTTAAACCAGTTTTAACATCTTCCTGGTTCCTTTGTTAACAGTAAGTTACGTAAAATCTTTAATGTACGTTCTGTTTATCTGCATGAAAGTCATAGTTTTATCCTCTTCTGAAATGTATCCTTTAATACCAGTAATTATTAAGAACTAAGGATCTGTGCTTCCGGCTTTTGTAAAGCTTTGCTTTCTTTCTTGGTTTGTTTACCTGTTTTGTTTTCTCTTGTTTTTACACCTATCAGCATTGCCAGAAAAGCTGTTACGTAATATACCATAAAAATCAGGCAATGAAATAATTTCATTATCTTGCACTTCCACCCCCATCCCAACTGTTAGGATGGTAATGCCAGCATAATATCATCGGAAAGCCTCTTCTGCTGACATTTCAGGCTCCCACAGAAAATGCTGAGAATTTTCTGAGGCTTTATTTGCAAGATGTGTTAAACAAAGAGGTTGGATAAGCAACTTAGATTAAACCTTCAAAGCAGCAGGCCTTTGATTACTTTTCCTGATTAAGCTGGGAACACTTTGAAACTCTCTTCTTTATCATACAGTGTTTTTTGAAACCATCAGTTTTTAATAATGAGAAACACTTTTGTAAACACACTTTTTTGCACCTCCTTCTAATTAAGCAAAACGTTTGCTTTGCACAAAGATTTCCATATATAAACTTTATCTGCAAAGAATATTTAGTGTGAAGTATTAAAGAATTAGAAGGCTAATTGAAATTACACTTTTCCTATGGATAACATATCAAAACCTGTTGGTCTATCCATTAAGATCTAGCTACTTATCCCCCAGGAAGTTCAGAGCCAAATTTGTGACTCAATTTTAATAACTCAGTAAGTTCTACCTGTATGCATTCTACCTTTTCCAGTCTTGACCTTCGTTCTTTATTTACATTTTACCTGTTACTGATTTTACTTATTTAAGTTTATTTTCTTCTATTGTATTGTGTACATTTCATAAGCCATCTCTACTTCTTTAGGAACTAGGCCAGATATAAAGAAAGATGTTTATACAGGCACATTATAACTGCCTCTGTATTCAATCTTATAAGAGAAATTCCTGGAAACATCACAATTTCCTTTGCCATTGTTCTTCCCTAGTGTATTTCATTCAGAGACAAGGAAGCACTTAGGTATTGTACTTAACTAGTCCATATGCTATGTAACTATCAAATATACTTTAGGAATGGACAAACAAAATCATAGTGAGATCAATTTGTTTGTCTCAGTTCCTACAGTGATTCACATCATTTAAATGATACTGTATATTCAAGCTCTAAAATATTTCTTAGCTATATCATTATTTATTAGAAAAGTACTTTCTGATCACCAGAATCTCATCCATCTTTTTATAAACATCTCATTAGCTAGAAAATGGCCTGACATTATGCTTAGATGTTAAGAATTCAACTTGCACAGGCTTACAACTCAGAGATTTAAGCTGCTTCTAAATCATCCTGGGAGCCCAATGCTCCTCAGATCCCTTTATAGAGCTGAAATCTCCCTAAAAGGAATCAAAGTATTGCCTGAAAGGGGGAAAACAAAAAGGGTGGTTAGCTGCCTTTCCACTGACATAGGGAGAGCCCATTTGATGATGTATTAAAAGCTCACTGAAGTAGGGAACACTTTCTTCCTTGTGAAGAGTAAACTTGGGCTTGAATAAAACTCTTTTCCTTTCTCTTGAAGAAAAGGAAAGAAAAGAAAAGAAAAGAAAAGAGACCATACTGGATCTGAAGTCCCAAATTTGGGTTCAAATCTTTGTTTTGCAACTCACTGAAGTATAGTTTCCTACACCTATAAAATATGGGTAAAAATTCCCTGTACCTTTCAAGTGGTTGGGAAAATTCATTGTGAGCCTCTTCAGCATGGGACTCATCACCAAGTCCCTCCCTGACTTGCAGTAGGAATTAACTCTGTATGTCTGAACTCTAGAGCTTTTAGAGCCTCTTTTTTTTCTTCTTTCTTTCTTTTCTCAAACAGGCTTCAGCAATAGTAGCTCTGGGTTTTGGGTTTTACTTTTTCCCTAGGAGATCTCCTAGCCCTGTCCTTGGACCTCCTCCATCTTGCCTTAATTACCTTTGAGAAGACCTTCATTTAGGAATTCCATGTTCATTTCTGGCATATTGTATTTTCCAAAGTAGGCCACATCAATATCTCTCATCCCATAGGCTCTTGCACAGTATGAAAGTAAAGAAAGGAAAAATTGGAGTTGTAAAAGGATTTAGTACCCAGTCTCATGGTCTTTCCCCTTCTAAACATGTACACCACTGTTTCAAATTGTCCTTCTGTTTGTCATCTAGAGGTTTACTGGGGAAGAATGAGAGGGACACCTTTCTTTTGTAAAGTGGGAAAGGAAAATTGAAGACTTCTCCCCATGGGAATTCTCTCGCAGCTTAGTTTGGGGGTAAATACACTAAGGAAGTGGGAACCTGGAAATTGATTTCCTTAAAATTACCATAGGCAAGTACATGAGGCAGGTCTTATGTACCTTTGTTTGGATGAGTTTCCTAGCTTGAAATTTATTTTTCTTTGCAACCGTTACTTTGTGGTATGATAATTTGAAAACCAGTTTCATACAGTATTGCTAGAAGTTAAAAAAAAATCAGAATGAGGCTGGGCTCCATATTGGAAAAAAATTTAGGTAACTCTAACTTAACAATATTTCCTTGTTGTATTTCTCAGAATACGGTGACTCTCCAAGAATATAGAATGGATATAGAATGCAACATTCCCCAAACTGATTTGGATATGAAAAAATAAATTTTTTTTTCATGGAGACCGATATGAGAATAATGTTAAACTAAACATGCTTTAGAAAACATGGGCTGTATTAGCTATCTATTGCTGCATGGCAAATTCCCACAAATTTCACTTAGAACAACATACATTTATTATCTCACAGTTTCTGTGAGTCAGGAATTTTTTTTTTAGTGTTGATTTATTTTTTGAGAGTGAGAGAGAGTCAGAGTGCAATCGGGGGAGGGGCAGAGAGAGAGAGGGAGACACAGAATCAGAAGCAGGCTCCAGGCTCTGAGCTGTCAGCACGGAGCCCGATGAAGCAGGGCTCGAATTCTCGAACTGAAGTCAGATGCTTAACCAACTGAGCCACCCAGTCCCCCCTCTGTGGATCAGGAATTTTGATTGCAGGGCTGCGATCCAGGTATTATTGAGGATGTATCTCAACTGAATATCTGACTAGGAAAGGGTTCATTCCAATGAGTTGATGGGCAGAATTCATTTCCTGGTAGTTGTAGGACTGGAGACCTCATTTTCTCACTGGCTGTTGTCTGGAGGCCATCCTAAGTTCCTTGCCATGTTGGTCTTCTTTCATCAAGACCAAGAAATGAGCAGATAGTCTCTTCACAGGATGTTTATTGCCGTCTTATGTAATGTCATTATATAAATGTAGTCATGTTCATCTTGTCCTCTTACGATCAGTTGATTAGAAGCAAGTTACAGTTTTCACCTGCACTCAAAGAGAGGAGATTACACAAATGCATGAATATCAAGAGATAGGAATCATGAAGGTAAGAACTGCAAAACTGTCTGTACAAATGCCTTGTTCACCACGTACATCAAGAGAGTTGAACAAACTCTAGCATAGCTTCTCTCAGCTCAAGACTGTGTTCCTCGGATGACAACCCCTGCTTCCTTAAAAGGGCTGCCCGAGAAAGCTCAGTACTGCCAAAAGAATTTATTGTTTTTGTCTAGCTAAAATCTGATTATAGGTCCCTGATCTCCCGTTTTGTATTTACTTTAGAAAACTTGCAATTGTAAATCCTTTCTCTGCTTCTTCAAGATATATCTTCTGTAACCCAGAAATGTCTTTCTCAAGGACCTGAGAGTCATCTCTTTGAAATGTAATCAAGAGAGATAGGGTCTGTGCTTCCCTTTTCCCTGGGAGAGTTGGAGACTGATTCAGTAAGCACTAGTTAGCAGACAGATAGCCTAATCACATTGACTAACCTTCCCAGTGCTTTTTCTTTAGCACCCTCAGCATTTAAAAGGCATCCTTTTTGTTTCAGTGGAGTTGAATCAGTTCATACCGGAGTCCCTGTCCCCTACTACAGTAGCCTGAATAAAATCTTTCTTGCCACACTTGACAAATGTCTGGCTGTTTTCCTTGACAGGGGAATCTTAAAGTTTACCTTCCATAGTTACCCAGAAGTTTTGGTATCATTTTGCTTTCCATTCTAAAACATCTAGCAAAGTTGAGCTTCTATGAACATTTTTGGGTTATGTGTTGGGTGTGTAACTTGGGTGTTTTTCCTTTTACATGATAGACCTATTTCTAAAGAATGGTAATTGTTTTAAAATAAATTAATAAACTACCAGGGAACTTTGATACTGAAAAGAAACACAAGCAGAGAAGTACATCTGGGTTGTAGGTCTGATGCCGTAACATAGACTACACTGAAATGAATTCTCTTGGTGATAAGGTATGATTATCTTTAGGCAATCTGAGAGGGAAAAAAAAAAAGTCTCAGCCTTGCTGAAATAAAGAAACTGAGCTGGAGTCAAGTAACACATCCATTACTCCCCACCCAGCCCCTCAATGGGAGTTCACTCTTCCCTTGAAGGAATCAGGAGAATCCTGAGCATAGAAATATTCCACTCAATTAGAGTAGAAGAATTTATACAAAAGGAATTGGGACTTTATAGCAAGTATATTTGTCAAGCAAAGGTTCTGGGATTTTTCTTTGAGCCTTTTAGTCAGTCTCTGAGGCAGTGTTGGATCTAGAAGTGTTGATGGCACATTGTTCCCTCTGTCCTCCACTGAGACCCACATTCAGTCAAACAGCAGAGGTCACCTCTTGTGGTTTTTTGCAAAGAGTGGGGACTTTCTAGCACACATCTCTCCTCTAACCCTGTTGAGCCAGTTCATTTGCATCTTTCCCAAGCTTGTACCTCCAGCCCAGCTTGTCAAAGGGTAAATGTGCTTCCTGGATCATGATGCACTAAACCAGAAAGAAAAAGACATTGCACAGGTGTTGAATGAGTACAGAGCAAGAAGGTTTTGTTGGCGGTGGTGTTTTGTTTTGTTTTGTTTTTTATGGGAAGTTCATAGCTTCCTTTATGTTTTAGAATATAAACTATGGACACGAAGAGCTGAGATTTTCCTTTGACATTTGTCTGTTCAGTGAACTGCAGAAAATGCAAACCTTTACAAGCCAGAAAAATATATCTTCCTTGTGTGTGCTTAGAATATTTAAAGACCAAACTGTGTCTAACTTTTTTGTTCTCAAAGTTTTGGAAATATTCCTCTTGATTTTATCCTTTTAAAAATTAATTTGTTCTGGGCCACCTGGGTGGCTCAATTGGTTAAGTGTCCAAGTCTTGGTTTCATCATGATCTCACTGTTTGTTGATTAAACCCTGAGTCAGGCTCTGTGCTGACAGCGTGGAGCCTGCTTGGGATTCTCTCTCTCTCTCTCTCTCTCTCTCTCTCTCTGTCTCTTTCTCACTCTGCCTCTCCCCTGCTCATGCTCTGTCTCTCTCTCAAAATAAATAAATAAACTAAAAAAAAAAAAAAACCCTAAAAACAAAACTAATCAGTTCCAATTCTGTAAGAATGTTTTAAATCAACAGTTATTTCCCTGGTTTTATATTATCTTTAGTATTCCAAATTAATCATTTCTGTCGTTGCAATACCATTATATACTATCCTTGAAATTATGATTCTTGGGTAATTTTATTCCAAAGCCACAATAGCTCTAAAATGAAATTAAATTCCATATAGAGATTTGCCTCATTTTTTATATTTCAGTTATTCCTGACATTTAGACCTACTTTCCAATAAAACTGTTTGTTCTCAAATGGACGACTTCATCCATATTTTTAATCCATTAGTGGTGTGATTCTAGATTCTTCACTTTAACACTGTCATGACTACATTAAGAAGTTTTAGGTCTTGCCCTGAGTGTTGGTCACTGAGTTGTAGATTCTGGACTGGACCTTGCACCTCAACTACCTTCTCATTTAAAGTCCCTACAGACAGTCATATTCTTCATGCTTTGAGTTTCCATCACCATGTGTGGCATCTCTGAGCCACTTAGCTAATATTAGTAGTTTTATTTTATTTTATTACTAGATTTTAATACCTTTTGAGGTTATTTAGGAGTCAAATATTTTAATTAAATTATAGAGGTTGATGATATTCCATAAATTTGGCACGAAAAGAAAAAGATTAATATCTACCTTGTACTAGGACACTGTCATATTTATTACTTATTTAATCATTGTGTAGTAAGTAATGATCCTGATAATCTTGGTCCAGGAGAAATGTCTCCTTCCAGTGGCCCTAGCCGTCCCATGTCTGTAGCCTACCACTCCCTGCCCTCGGCTGATTGGATATGGAAAAACATGTGACTCAAGAATGAGGCCAATCAGATGAACTCAACTGAGACTTTAGAAGTAGTTAGTGAAAGTTCCTAGAGTTAGAAGATCTGGAGCCTGTCTATAGTTCATTTAGAACCTATGCTGATGAGTAATCAAAAAGAGATTTTTTTTTTTTTTTTTACAGGGAGTAAGGGAGGGAGAGAGAGGGGAGGAGGCTTGAAGGAAGAAATGGAGGGAGAAAGAAAGGGAGAGGGAGAGAGAGAAAAGAAAAGACAGCAGGGAACCAATTTTAGGTAAAAATAGAGGGGAAACTATAGAAAGATATGCTGCCAGTTAGCTACCCTGATTCATGAAGATTTTCTAATTCTCCATTTCAGCCTAAGATTTTCAGGTATTTGGATTCTGGAAGATATTCCTGTGCTCACAGATGAAATCTCCATTTACATAAGTAAATTTGAGTGGATTATTACTTACAAACAAGCTATATATGACTAAGAAATTTCATAACAATCCTGTGAAAATTATATTTAAGAACTAGGGCAGGGGCACCTAGGTGGTTTAGTTGGTTGAGTGTCTGCCTCTTGATTTAGGCTCAGGTCATGATCTCAAGGTTGGTGGGATCAAGCCCCTGCATGGGGCTATATGCTGACAGCAAAGAGCCTCCTCTGGATTCTCTCTCTCTCTCTCTCTCTCCCTCTCTCTCTTTCTCTCTCAAAACAAATAACTTAAAAAACTTAGGATAGATTTTTGTTTAAATAGTAATAGATTGAACTCATGCTTCTCTCTGCACCCTTTCCAAGATCCAGTAAAACTGAAATAAAGAAGTGAAAAAAAGATTTGAAATCACAGAGATAAGGAGAAAAATAAAGTCAAATTTTGGAATGACGGAAGGAACATTATGAGTGGTAACTGTCTTAGCTCAGCAGAGAAGGTGAGAGCCAGGTACTTGTAAAGGGGAATGAGAATCAGATCAGTATGTGTCTTAAACCTCATAAAAATCCAAGAAATTGAACCAGCAGACCAGGTAGGAGGCTGGAGTGAAGAGTGAAGTTTAAAAATACAAATGAGGAATAGATGTCTAGGTGTATTTCCCCAACCTGCACAGTCAGGTGAGTGTCCCCCTGTCTAAAGGAAGGATGTCTACCCTCTCCCAAAAGACAGAGGGTCTCCAGACAGAGAGATAGCAAGTCCTCATAAGGACAGAGGGGGAGGCTCCCTACAGGCTTACATGTGTGTAGGGCCATGAGACTCTGTAGCCTCTCTAGGGCCCTCGCTCTCTCATCCTAGGCTTATTGTCCTGAGACACATAGTTTCAAGAAGGGGTCTGTAGCATTCTTCCTGGAGGAAATGGCCAGCTTCACACACACACACACACACACACACACACACACACACACACACACACAATTCAGAGGTGCTGACTTTTGGCAGATTCTCTTATCTGTGCCTCTTGGGGTGAAGCTCAACAGTCTACAACTTGCCCCATGTACATCGTGTACATAGTGCCCACTCTTTAAGAATGAGTGGGCAATTAAGAATTTTCAGACATTTGAGGAAAGCGTTTAACATGGAAGGAAAAAAAGGGAAAAGGATATTTGGATGAACAAAGGGGGAAAAGAGACAATGCAAGATAGCTTTGGTTAAATGCAGGTTTGGAGGTATGGGTATCTAGAAGGAAGTCTGAATTGCCCAGAGCAGGACATAGAAGAACAGAGACAAAACCTTCATTAGGTAAAGAGTTGAATTTGAAGACATCAGCTTTGTGAGAGAACAGCGTCAAATAAGGAAAGATAGGTGGTTGAATATAACAAGAGGAGGCTACTAATTCCAGAAAGCAAGACCTAGGAGGATATCTAATGATAGAAAAAGAAAATTTGAGGGCCGTCTGGGCGGCTCAGTCAGTCAAGTGGCTGGCTTTTGATTTCAGTTCAGGTCATGATCTCACAGTTCCTAAGCTCAAGCCCTGTGTCAGCCTCCACACTGACAGTGCAGAGCTGGCTTGGGATTCTCTCTCTGCCCTTCCTGTGTTCACTCTGTCTCTCAAAATAAATAAATAAACATAAAAATAAATAAAAAGAAAATTTGATTATTGTAATAGAGGAACAACTGACTGCCTTGGAGAAAAGCATTGAGGGGCATTAAAAAACAACTTTGTAGGGTTGCCTGGGTGGCTCAGTTGGTTAAGCGTCCAACTTCGGCTCAAGTCATCCTCTTACCGCTCCTGGCTTCGAGCCCTGCTTTGGGGTCTGTGCTGTCAGCTCAGAGCCTAGATTCTGTCTCTGTCTCTCTCTGCCCCTCCCCCACTATGCTTTGTCTCTGTCTCTCTCAAAAATAAACACTAAAAAAATAAAATAAAATAAACAACTTTATAAGTAAATAACTCGAAGTGTTATGTAGAAACTAATTTGACAATGAACTATTTGTAAAAAAAAAAAAATAAGTAAATAACTCGATAGAAAAATGGGCAAAAGATTTGAAGAAGTGCTTCAGTAGAGATTATATACAGCACATGAAAAAATATTCAATATCATTATTCATTAGGGAAGTGCAAAGTAAAACTACAAGGAGATGCCCATTTAAATGGTTTAAAAACATGCAAAACAAAACATAAAATACCAAGTGCTGGTGAGAATGTGGAGATGTGGGGCAACTGTAACCATCATCTGTTGCTAGTGGGAATGAAAATGTTGCAGTCACTTTGGCAAACACTTTGGTAGCATAGTACAAAGTTAAATACACACCGATGGTATGACCCAGCAATCCCACTTCTAGGTATTTACCCAAGAGAAATAAAAATTTTGTTTTCACAAAGACACAAATGTTTATAGAAACTTTATTCATAATTTCCAAAACCTTGAAACCGCTCAGATTTCTCCCAACTGGTGAATGGATAATGCAAAGTGTAGTACATCCAGATAATCAGCACTACTAACAATAAAAAGGAATTAACTCCTGATACATGAAACAACATGAATGAATTATTTTTTAAGACTTTAAAATTTTTTTTAAATTTTTTAAATGTTTTTATTTATTTCTAGGAGAGAGAGAGAGAGACAGCGTGAGCAGGGGAGGGTCAGAGACAGAGGGAGTCACAGACTCTGAAACAGGCTCCAGGCTCTGAGCTGGCAGTCAGCACAGAGCCCGACGCGGGGCTCGAACCCACGAACCGCGAGATCATGACCTAAGCGAAAGTCGGACACTTAACTGACTAAGCCACCCAGGCGCCCCAAGACTTTTTAAATTTTTAAGTAACTCTCCAAACAGCATGGGTCTAAGACACAACCCCAGGACCAAGAGTCACATGCTGTAGAGACTGAGTCAGCCGAGTGCCCCATGAATGAACTCCTTTAAGTGAAAGAAGCCCCACCTCCAAAAGCTCTATAAAAAGCATTCCATTTCTATGATATTCTGAAAAGGGCAAACAATAGGGACAGAAAATGGATTAGTGGTTGCCAGAGGTTGTTAGGGTTGGGGAGGACAGATTGATTGACAGTTGGGTATGACTATGTTGCATAAAGACCTACATGCTAAAAATGTGAATTTTTATATGTAAACCATAACTTTTAAAAATGGTGGGAAAATGAATGACGTTTCTGGCTTGAGTGACAATTAGAGAAGGCATTACTAAGGTTAATAGGAAAGCTTGGCTGGGCAGAAGACAAGACCAAAAGGAAATAAGGGCAGATTCTGCCTTGGCAAATCGAGCTTGAGGCAGCAGAAATACAGACAGTTAATATAGTAGTGGCTTTTCATTGCTGATTGCTATTCCGTTGTATGAATATACTAGAGTTTATTTTGACATTTGCCAGGTGAGGGACATTTGAGTCGTTTCCAGGTTCAGGCTCTTATAAACAGTCTCTGTACACATTCGTGTGGCTACTGAGGACCCGAGCAGAAAAGCCAGGGATCTATGTTCCTAAAATGCAAATCTGATCATGTTATTCCCCTGATTAAAATTCTTCCCTGGTTCCTTATTGCCTACAGCGGTGATTCTGCACTGTGACCACACATTAAAATCACCTGGAGTGCTTCAAGATGCTGTATGTTTGGCCCACGCCCAGCGGTTCTGACTTAATTGATCATTGGATGGGGCTCAAGTGTCAGATTTTTTAGAGCTCTTCATTTGAGAGCTCTTTAAGGCTTTAAATCTTTTTGAAATAAAATTAGTGAGATATAATGTGTATAACATACAATTCACCTATTTGAAGTGTACAATTAAATCATTTTTGTATATCCCATTATTGATTTTTAAAATATGTATTAATAAAACTTGCCATTTTAAAAAATATATTTTTAAAGGTTTTATTTTTAAGTAATCTGCACATCCAACATGGGGGTCAAACTCACAACCCCAATGGCTTAGTCGGTTGGATGTCTGACTCTTGATTGTGGCTTAGGTCATGATCCTGGGATGATTGTAAGATCAAGGCCAGCATGAATTGAGATTCTGTCTCTTTGTCCCTCTGCGCCCTTCTCCTGCTCACATGCATGGTCTCTTTCTAAAATAAACAAAATAAAAATAAAATAAAACTCTATAATCCTAAGATCAAGAGTCACATGTTCCACCAACTGGTAGAGCCAGGTACCACGAAACTTTGCTATTTTAAAGTGTATAATTCAGTGTCATTAATTGCATTCACAAGATTGTACAGCCGTCACCACTGTTTCCTTATCCCTATTTGATTTCAATAAATGTCCAATTCTACAGAAGTAAATCCAAGTGCCTTAGGAAACTCCCAAAACCTTTCCTAAGAATACCTCATCCTGTGTTCCTAGAGCAGCTCCTGTTTTCCCACCCTGCCTTCTCTTGGATCCTGGCAACCTGAATCATCTTTAACCTTTGAAAATTCATTATCTTTGCATAATCCTATTTCATCTCTCTGAAACATTATTCCCACTACTACTGATAAAATCCCATGCCTTCAAAGCCAGACTCAGCTATTATTTTTATGGAATATTTTTCCACTTCTGTGCTTCTTTAGCTGCTCCCCTCTGTGATCTCTGGGATCCTTTATCAACATCTGTCAGAACACTTAATTGTGACAATTTTTTAAAAATCTTCTTTAATGTTTTTATTTAGTTTTGAGACAGAGAGTATGTACAGAGGAGGGGCAGAGAGAGATGGAAACACAGAATTCAAAGCAGGTTTCAGGCTCTGAGATGTTAGCACAGAACCCAATGAGGGGCTCAAACCCACAAACTGTGAGGTCATGACCTGAGCTGAAGTCAGGTGCTTAACTGACTGAGCCACCCAGGCTCCCTAATTGTGACAGTTTTTTATGTCTCCTCCACCAGATTCTCCCTGTCTCTCTCTCTCTCTCTTTTTCTCTCTCTCTCTATTGGTGAAGCTTCAATGTGAACATATAAACCCATGAGGCTGTCTTGAAGAAGAACTGGTAAGAAGAGCCACAAATAGTGATATGAGTGAGAAGTAAACTTTTGTTGGTTTAAGGCACTGAGATTTCAGGGACAGTTTGTTTCCACAGCAAAGCCTAGTCTTGCTTGACTAATACACTCATAAGGAATTCATTCATCATATTCAGCAGCTGTTCTCTTGGTGATATAACTAAATGGAGAATGTGGAACTCTGTGGGAAAGAGATCCTGGGTTTGAGGGCAGGCAGGAGAGCTTGATTTTGAGGAGTCTAGGAAAGATACTAGTTTGAAGGAAAGGTCTTGAGCAAAATGTTCCCCAGGAAAGATAGACATGGGCTGCTGGGATGAGGAAAGAAGGAACTCACATATTGGTTTTTTCTAAGGGCACTGAAAGCAAACAGCCTATTACATCCTTTTACATAAGACTGTTCCCGACTTCCAGAATGAGACATGACCAAATGTAAAATTTCAAATCTCAAAGCAATACTTGCCAAAAAGATACAGTGTGAAAAAGAGAGCGAGAGAGAGAGAGAGAGAGAAAGAGAGAGAGAATTTAATCCTGAACAGATGTTCCATTTGTTAATTTGATTTTTACTAACAAGATACATTTTCGAAGGCATTGAATGTGCCAGTTTTGTCCCTTGTTAGTATAATCAGAAAGATGTCCTGGTTCAGCAGTGCTCTGGAGGATGAAACATGTTCTCCTTTATGATTTGCAACTCTGATTAGTTCTATTTTTCTGCCTAAGCTGCAAAAATGCAAATGTGAATTGAGATTCAGTGTAATTTCTGCTTCTTACATCATCACCATTTAAAAAATTCAGACTGAGTATCTTCTTTGAATCGCACTAAAAATGTGACCTTAGGTACACAAGGCAGAATATACTGTTGTCCAATCTTCCAGAATCTTATTAACCGACTATCTCACATTATTAAAAAAAACAATAGGCATCTGTCATAGAGAAATACATATGAATTAAACATATCGAATCAGAAGTAAATTGTTGAAAGGAGAAGAATATATGTTAAAAAAAGTATTATAACCTGGGATCTGCTTTAAAATCATTAGACAAAAAAGGAGGAAAAAATATGTATATCAAGCAGGCATTGCAAAATATCAAGAATTGTTGAATCTCATTAGTGAGTAGATAGGGACTTATTGTACCCTTCTCTCCACTTTTGTGTATGTCTGATATATTTTTTTAATTTTTTAATGTTTTATTTATTTTTGAGAGAGAGAGTGCAAGCAGGTGACGGGCAGAGAGGGAGACACAGAATCCAAAGCAGGCTTCAGGCTTTGAGCTGTCAACACAGAGTCCTACACGAGACTCGAACTCACAAGCCATGAGATCATGAGCTGAACCGAAATCAGACACTTAACTGACTGAGCCACCCAGGCACCCCCTGATATTGTTGATGATAATAGAGGGATCATAAACTTACAGATAAAATACCTTCAAACATTTGCACAAATTTAAGGTCCCAACTTACAGAATTAAGTTCCTTAATCATAGAGTCACACTGTGTCATATCAAAAAATAATAATGATATTTTGCAAACAATAGGTTTTTTTTCTTCAGAGCTCTTTCACATGTTTTTTTCACCACAAAGCATAGAACGGCAGATTCCTGCAGTGATTATTACCTCTTCTGATGCTATTTAATAAGCTGCCTTTCTCACTGCCCTGAAATCTGAATATCCTAAAGGAGCTCAAATGTCGTTAAAAGCAGCAATGGTCTTGTGCCACCTTTGGAATTAGACTCAGTGTTAAAAATGAGAGTTTGGACCGGCATGCAGGAGGGAAATCTACATTTTCTTCTCCTTGTGTATCAACACGGAAGACTGTCGTCTTCAAACCTATACATACATCTGATTTAATTATCGATTGTTTTCTAGAAACCATATCTGTTGTTTGTGGCTTGAAACATGGATTTGAAAATAGTGATTTTCTTTTGCTCTGTTGACAGTATCAATAAAGGTAGAGTATATCTTATTGGCTAGAGAGATATTTAGCATGCTGTAGGTGTAAATGAAAGACATAAACTAAGAGACAAAAGCGAACCTTTCAAACATTAATGTGATGTTGACTGTGTTATTATGAGCCTAATGATATCAAGTGCACACAAGAACACATAGGTGTCATGCTGGGAAACCAATGATCTAGCTTTCATCTTGACTGCAGGCAAAGAATATCTCATTAAAGCTATAAATTTCATGAGTCTGTTCCCAAATTTAAAACCCTTAAGGAAAATGGCTTTCATGGTTCAACAGTTTTAAAGGGTTGTACTTACTTGGCTTTGTAACAAGGAAATTAATAGTTTTTCTAAAACAAATCAGAATTATGCCATAGTTGCATGTGTTTTCATGCTGTTGCTGTTAGCACTTAACTTCCTCTCTAGATAACAAAATCACGGACTCCACATTGAATTCACCACAGGGAGACATTTATTACCTGCTATGTTTGCTCAGGATAGTCTGGGATGGGGATGAAATTTGCTCATTCATGGCTATGTAAAAATTGTTTTCTTGAGGTAATGTGAAATGGAGTAGGTTTCTAATCAACCTTCACGATTCAGAGTGAATCTTACTTAGTCTACTATCAGGAGGAGTAAGTTGTTCTAGTCGCAGGCGGTGTTGGCAACCTGCCAATTGAAATGCATGCAGGCCTCAGGGACCCAAGGCTTTGAGAAATGTCAGTACTATTAACTGAACCTATTTCTTCTTTCTCAGTGGACTTTGTAATACATCTTAGGTAGCCATGGGAGAGAGGCATTTGTAAGAAACATACTCTCTTTTTGTTTTATATACATTTAACTTAAAGAGTAACCATTTGTCCTATCTGGGGAAAACAAGACAGAGTATAAGGGACGTAGGAGACTACAAATATGTAAAATGCCTCTAATGGTTAAGGCTTAAAGGAAAGACATTAGTGACTTACAGACAGGATATACAAAACAAAATGAGCAAGAAGAATGTAATTATCATTTTCCAAACAGTGTTAGAGAAGCAAAACTATCTTAACTCACCTCATTTCAGCTGGATGATCAGAAAGTTACAAATGAAAGCCTAGTACTCCCTGAAAAGACCCTGTCCTGTTGGTATGGGTGGAAATAAAAAAAGAAGTTCATAGATGCTTGAAACTCAAAGCAGTTCATTTGCACTTAAAGTCGGAGCACCTGGGTGCACATCTGGCTTCTCCCCTCACTCAAGCTTTCTAATCCCAAGGAAGAAAGATAGAATTTATCCAGAAGATACAGTGATGATTTAAAAATTTTAGATTATGTATAAATATACTGTGAACTGCAAAGGTCTTTTAAAACAAATCATTAAATCTGAACATGCAGTCATTAAAAAGCTTTAACTACATTAAATGTCTTCAAATAAGGCATTCTACTGTTTTTGAATGGTGAATTTTTTTGTATGTTGTTTAATTTCTTTTTAAATTTTCATCAGCATTTTTTGTAGGTAGTGAATACTCCTAACCTTCATACACTGATGTTACAGATCTATTGCACATTACATCCAGTTTCCCAGAAAGAAAATCAAGCGATTTTGTGAACCATACTCCACAACTTTGTGTGACAAATGGTTTTTGAAAATAATAACCACTATGAAATACAACTTTTACTTAAAAAGAAAAAAAATGCCTCCAGTTTCTGGCTAATTATGAATATTATGAATAAGATTATTTAAAATATTCATGTAACAAATCTAATTCATGTAACTACATGTAATTCATGTAAACAGATATCTCTGTGGGTATATATTTTCAGTTCTCTCATGTAAAACTCTGTAGTGGAGTGACTGGGTCATATAGTAAGAGTATGTTTAACCTCATTCAAAACTTCTAAACTCTTTCAAAGTGTATCATGTTACATTTGCACTGATAATCAGGAGGACAAGATGACAGTTTCTGTAGTCAGCCTCTTTCCATGGCCACATCATTCCTTTTTCAGTAGGCTCATAAATGGCCACCTGGCAGGGATGGAACTATGTATGGACTCAACAACATTGTGTTCACTCCTGAAAGGAAATTTGGTTACCATTGCTAAATGCTTGACTTGCCAGCAGTAGCAGCCTGCCCTCAACTGCTTATGCAATATCTCAATTAGTTTTCTATTGCTGCACAACAATTACCACAAAATTAGCAGCTTACAACAACGAATGTTTATGAATTCAGAGTTTCTGTGGAATGTGAGTCTGAACATGGGCTAGTTGAGTCCTTTGTATAAGTTCCAGCTGCTTCACCAGCATTTCATTATCAGACTTTATAGCCCGGGACTGTCCAATAGAAACACAATGGAACCACATAGACAACTATGTTACAAAAGTGAAAATAGGTGAAGTTTATTTTAATAATGTACTTTATTTAGTCAAATCTATTTAAATATATTATCATTTCAGCATGTAGTCAGCATAAAATTAATGAAATACTTTATTCTTCTTTCATACTAAGTCACCCAAATCTGGCATGTATTCCTATAGCACTAACTTAATTCAGACTAGTCATATTCCAAGTGCTTAATAGCCACGTGTGGCTAGTAGTAGCTATATTGGACAACATAGAAATCTTTTAGAGGACATACAGTGGTAATTGTGGTTTTAACTTGCATTTTCTTGATAACTCAGTGATTCTGAGCATGTTTTCATGTACTCCTTGGTCATTTGTGCATCCTCTTTTATATAATCTGTCCAAATGTCCAGCAACAGGTGAATAGATATACAAATTGTGGTATACTCCTACAATGATAAAGTACTCAGCAATAAGAAGGAAGAAAACTACTGATTCATGCCATAACCTGGATGACTCTCAGAATATTATGCTGAGTGAAGATAGCCAGACACAAAAGAATACGTATGATACCATTCCACTTAAATGAAACTTTAGAACAGGCAAACGAGTCAAGAAAGCAAGCAGGTTGGTGGTTATAATAGAAGTGGGTGAATAATTGCAGAACTGCATGAGAAAGCTTTTTAGAGTGAAGAAAATGCATTATGTCTTGATTGGAGTGGTGATTACATGGATGTAAAACTTATTGAACTGCGTATCTAAAATGGGTGCGTGATATTATATGTAAATTATACTCCAATTCAATTGATTTAAAAAATAGAAGCAATACATGTTAGTACCTGCTATGTAGTTTGCAGGCCCAGTGCAAGGTAAAGCTGTGAGCCCCCTTATTTTAAAAGTATTAAGAATTTCAAGGCTGTGACAGCAGAGGGAGTTTGTTATTCAATTCCCAGTAATATGCAGCGCATGGCATATATAGAAGGTTCCAATAAAGTTCTATGGAATGAATTTTAAAACTTGGGCATCCTAGTGCTCAGCAACTTCCATTTGAGAACAGCCCCACACTCCTTCCTACTTCTGCTGTTTATTTCATAGATCTGAGGAAAGAGTAGAATTCTGAATACAGTTTGAAAAAATGGCGGTCATAAGTATGATAGAGAAAAATACTGATTATACTTGCTTTATTTTTAAATTTTCTAAACATGTGAAGAAATATAGCCCAGTCACTAACATGAAGAGAGTGAGTACAAGTCAGCTGAGTGGGTGGAGATTATACAGGCATTTTGTTCTTTAAATATTCTGTATTGTTGGTCACAGGCTGACTTACAGTGGCAGTGTTATATCTAATATGGGTCAGGAAATGAGTTAAGTAATGGGAATATATAAAGATAAAATAGATATATATAATTTTGCAGTGGTCTGTCTTCTTTAGAAATCAATTTTTAGGTCATATTCCAATTATTAACATTTCTATTATTTTCTTCCATTATAACTCAATGTACAAAACATAAAGCAGGATTCTCATGTTTTGGAGCAGGTGGAATACTAGACATTTCATTAGGACTTTGCTCTAGTGCTTTTTAACAACTAGAATAGTTATTAATGGAGAGAGGCACTTGGACTTACTTAAATCTGTTAGGGATCAAATGTGGCCCCTCAAACCCTCACATTCATATATTGAAGCCCTAACCCTCCAGTATGGCTATCTTTGGGGTAAGGAACTAATTAAGATTAAATTAGGTCATAAAGTTAAATTCCTGATGGTCGGATTAGTGTTCTTTTAAGAAGAAACCAGAGAGCTTGCCTGCTCTCTTGCCTCATACATGCACGAAGGAAAGACCATGTGAGGATGCAGTGAAGTGCCCTCACCAGAAACCAAAACTGGGGACTTCCAGCCCCTAGAACTGAGAAAGGATCAATTTTTGTTGTTTAAGCTACCAGCCTGGGGTCTTTTGTTATGGCAGCCTGAGCTAATACAAAATGTATTCTATAAAATATTTTAAAATACAAAGTATGTATAATCTGATTCAAACAAAGTGACCAATTTAATGAGTTACATAATGTGGGCAATCTAATTGGGTTACAACAGGATGTATAGGTATTTATTGATGGCATGAATGTATGGACCCTTAAAATTTGATAAATTCATGTGGCAGATTATCCCTAAAGGAAATTTACTATGATTTTACTTCATCACTCACTGTCCTAAACCAAGGGGTATGCTTTTTTGAAAAGAAAAAGTTAAAACGGAAAACTGGGGGTTAAATGGTTACAGGTATCACTTAAATATAAATATTTAAAATGCCTGTCCGGTGGCTCAGTGTGCCTCTCATACTATTCAGCAACTTATTTTAGAAAGAAAACTAGTCAAGAGATGAGATGGCAATGCACTCAGAATTTACTGGGAAAAAATGGCCAAAAAGTTACTGAAAAACCATAGAGAAACAATAAGCTGCTTTTATACTTGTTTCATCATAACTTAATGTACAAGAGATAGAGCAGGATTCTTATGTTTTTGAGCAGGTGAAATGGTAGTTATAATTGTTTCACTTATTTCACTTAAGCCAAAGTCTTCAAAATAAATTACGCATGGCTAAGAAGTTGGGGAAGAGGAATAACTAAATAAAAGAGAAGCAGCAGGTGATATATGAGGTGCTAATGAGCAAGACTGTACATTTTAGCGGAAGATAGTGGATTGAAAGAGGTATGGTATTAATAGGTGTTTCCACAGTAATTACATGTGATATTGTTGGCTGAGACTGCTTGGGTTTGAAGTCTTGCTCTGCCAGTTACAAGCTACATAACCTTAGTTAACTTATTTCCCCTGTCTAAACCTCAGATTGATCACTGGAAAATGGGAAAAATAATAGTAACCATCTTACATGTTAACAGGGATGATTAGTGGCATAGTGTACACTAAGCATTTAGTACCTGCAACATAATAATAAATGCTATGAATCATGTATTACTGCTGCTTTTTAAAAGTAACACTAGTAATGTAATGCCAGTCTATGTGAACAGGGTATTTGGAAATAGACTCACTTCTAACTCAAAAACAGAAAAAAATGGGGAAAAATGTCAAATTAGTTTTTATATTTGCTTATTATAAAGGCCTGCTTTAGACTCCAACCTGCCCTCGCAGGCATTTGCCTCAAAGTCTTTGTTCCAAAATTCACCCAAGGAGTCTGGTATGTGGGATATAAGTGTTTTACTGATATCCACAGTTACATTATTTGAGGCTGTGTATCAATGAATTTTCTATCTTGCCTTATAGTTTTTCCCATTTCAGCTCACTGTATCATTGACTGTCAGCATGTCCCACTGTCACACCTTTACTCAACTTGTCAGATGCATGTGGTAAAACTGTGGCTCCAGGGCAACTACCCAGCTTCTATTCTCACAGGGAAGAACTTGTATGCTGACATTCTCTTACAAGCCCTCCAAAGTTCTGCTGCTCTTTTTAAAAAACTCCGCCTTAGATAATCAAACAAAGACATCTGCCAGAAACATCTGACTCTGCAAATAGCAAGTAGATTCACTGCTCCTGCTATAGTTGGAAAATGATAGCTAAAAAATCAGAACCAGGGGAAGTAAAATGGCTGGTTATGAAAATTCTGATAAAGATAAGTATCAAAGGAATTTTAGAAAATTCCTAAGCCAAAGAAGTACAGATGGGAAAGTGTTCTTGAAATATCCAGGAAAGTGCGTAGGGCACAGCAAATAGTAGGTAGGTCCTTAGTATTTAGTGAATTAAAAGTCATGGCACTACTTCTGCTGCAGAGAATGTTAAATCTGTTTCTTTTCAACCCTTACTTGGAATGCTAGAATAGTATGTTATACATGAGTTGATGAAATCACAAAATGGTATTTCACCTTGTGGCACTGTTTGGTTTTAAGTGTTTTCACATTCATGTGTTTCCTGTTGATTTTTCTTTATATTAATAATTGGAATTCTCTTAATGCCCCTGAACAGAGCCTAGTAAGAAGAAAAATGACTGTGACAGATATTTTGTTTGGGTCATCCAGATGTATTAGTACTTACAGATTACAGGTTACAGATGAGAGAAAATTCTGTTTGTATTCTCAGACTTCAGTTTAGAATTTTTTTTTTTTTTAAATTAAAGGTCTTTTATTAAAAGTTTAAATTGCTTCAGAAGACATACAAATTCTAAGGACAAGGTCCTATTTCATTTTCAATGCTTTATTGAGAACATTTTGCAAATTAGATTTTACAATTTAACATTTTACAATTAGAAATTTTATCTGCTACTACATAAATTTCAAACTTTTCAAAACACTACAGAAAATCCTTTATTTCTTTGGATTTTTCTGTTCCGTGCTGAGCTCCTGAGATATATTTTTTCTTTCAGCTTCATTTTCATCTTCCTGTGAAATAAATTTTAGAAAACATTAAAATATAAACTTTAGGGCATTTTATCAGCTATACTTAATACATTTTAATTCTGCTTTCTGAAGAATTAACTATTGTGATTCTGGTAATCCTAGAAAAGAGGTTAGAAACAAAATGATAAAATTATGTAACATATAAATATTACAGTGGGTGCTCATTTGCACTACACATTGACTAAAATTTTCTATATGTTCTTAAAAGCAGCTTATTTTATTAATGACCTCAAATTACTTTTGAAAACACCTGCCCATAAAAATTATCCATTTTAGGGAGGTGAATCAGGTATTTTTACTTCACTGTTTGATAAAAATAAATTTAACTTCTGAGACACTTTATGTGCTCCAGCATGGCGTTCTTGTTTCATCTAATGTACTTTCTTGACAGGTCTGCCAATTTTCCAATTACTTGTACCACCATATGTTATCTGAAGATCAGTCAGCTCTAAACTAGGAAACATGGGCACGTCAGGCTATCGAATGCTTACAATCTTCTACAGTTTCGATTCTAAGTGTGGCTTCATAATTTATAGCGGGTTCCTGTGGAACATGGTGAATAAATAAAGTGACTTCATAATGTCCATCCCCATAAGAATGAAATGCATCTTGTGTTCAATATTAAATGGTGACCTCCAAAGTGTAAATAATGAGAGTCTGGAGAAATATTTCACCTTACAATCTGTAACCCATTTCATCATCTATGTTCTTTCAACAAAACCAAGTACAAAGCAGTCTTGCTTTCCTAATATTTCTAATAATTATCAGGTGAGATCTTTCATTTTTATTAACTGAAATTAAAAAGGATTGTCTACTGAGTTAAAGCACAGGAAGCAATTTCTTAAGTATCTCTAAACAACAGTAATATTATCAGTATCACCAAATACATCACCCCCTATCTCTGAATCTTATAAAACCAAATTCAATCATTGTTGAGCTCTTAGTAAATTGACTTTATTAAGTAAATGCAAATCAAAGTATATATATTTGTTTCCCATGAAAAACCACATCCTTGCCTGTAAACATTAAGGTGGAGAAAGCTTCCTTTCTATACTTTGTCTCTAAGTTCAATAGCATCTATGATTTAGACTTGGTCAACACCAGAAAAGTAGAGAAATTATCAGTATTATAAACAAACCTGAATCATTTATAAATATGTTGCATACAAGGGATGAGGCTTTGAATGTCATTTTGGTAATGTAATTTTAATATATTTTTCTAAGCATAATAGCCACTGTATGTTTAATTTTTTTTCCAATTTGTCTCTACTGAACAGAGTAAGTATTATGTTTGATTGACTCTTGAACAGGTAGTTTCCTTTCCACTTTTGGACAAGAGTTTCTAGAGATTATAGAGATTACATTTTGATTAGTTCCTATTAAGAAGCAAATTTTGCTCTATGCTTACTGCTGTCTTCTTCAGGTAAGACACTGACAGCAGGTAAAGGCGGCAAGACATTTTTTGTTAGGTAGCATTGAATTTATCTATTTAAACACAGATTTTTTTTTTTAAAGAAATATAGTACAGTTCTGTAAATGTTTTTTTCTCTTCTGATTTTGTCAACATCTTCTCTTTTCTAACTTTATTATAATACAGTATATATATATATATATATATATACATAACAATATGTGTTAATTATGTTATCAGTAAGGCTTCTGGTCAATGGTAAGGTATATTAGTAAATTTAGGGGTAGTCAAAAGTCACATGCAGGTTGCTGGCACACCTAGCCCCCTAGTGTTATTCAAGGGTCAACCATAGTTTATGAATGCACATCTCTTCTAACATTGCCTCCTGCTCAGGACAGGTAAAGAACTGTTCCACATTTTTCCTTATGCTGAGGACATGTCTTACAGGATCGTGCCTTTCTGTGCCTTTAAACCGTTTCCATAGGTAACAAGATCCTATCTCCTTTTTCCTCTGTACAAAGATAACTGTGATTTGGATGAAGAAAAGGATTATGAAGGGGGTGGGGAAGGCATTTAACCCTAATGGTAGAGTACAACACACTGTAATTGTTATAGTAGAACATCATCAAAATAATGAAAATAGCAATAAAAGATTTTTTTTTTTAAATTTGAGAGAGCGAGCAGGGGAGAGGGGCAGAGGGTGAGAAAGAATCTTAAGCCAGCTCCATGCTCAGCATGGAGCCTGACATGGGGCTCAATCTCATGATCCTGGGATCATGGCCTTAGCCAAAATCAAGAGTCAGATGCTCAACTGACTGAGCCACCCAAGCACCCCAACAGTAACAGATTTTATCATTATAAACAAAAACAGTATATTTAGATACTATAAACCTCCAGAAAGGATTTTAGTTTGCTTTGTTTTTTTGTTTCCAAGTGCTAATTTGTAGAAGACCTTTATAAGCAATTCAAGATTAAGAAAAGCATTAAAATAGCTCAGGCAGCAAATCAAGTATCATTGACTAATGACTTCATAATGAATGAAACTGCAAAAAAAAAAAAAAAAAAAAAAAAAAAAAANAAAAAAAAAAAAAAAAAAAAAAAAAAAAAAAAAAAAAAAAAAAAAAAAAAAAAAAAAAAAAAAAAAAAAAAAAAAAAAAAAAAAAAAAAAGCTTTTTACCAAAAAGTATTTCTTCACTACTGGATATCAATGGCAGTCAAAAATTTCTTCTGATAAATGGCAGGTTTTTGTTACTCTTTGCTGAGATAAGACATCTGTTTCCTAGCAAAAGAAGACCCTTGCTACACGGATCATTTTCTTAGTGACAGTGCTGACAATTTTGACATTTGTTTCATGAAGTGTTCTGAAGCAGCCAGCAAGAAAATGTACCCTTTGGGGCCACTGGAAAGTGTAGACAGGTTTACCTCTTAACACTGAAGTGTGCTAATTCATATTCCAGAAAACATGTTGATTGTAATAACCCAGCAGATCTGCTCATTACAGGTGGAATTTCAAGAATGCCCACTCATATAACAACAACAATAACTCATAATGCCAAATAACTAATGGTGGTTCTTTAGCCTTCCTGCTCTTTTTACACTGACAGCACTGTTGTAGTAAGGAGAATGAGAACGTCTAGGCATCCACGGTCCATGGGATTATGGTCTCATGCTCCTGGTGGCAACATAACACTGAGGGAGTTATTCCAGCAGAGAGACCAGTAAAAACACTGCCATTCTTATCTAAGCTAAATCTCTCTTACCAATGAATAAAACTGGCAAGTTTTTGTTTAAATGCTATTCAAGCTTCCACTATTAATTGGAACAGAAGCACCCTCAATTTTCCTTATTTATAAAACTGTCTTAGTTCTCATAATAGTTCAAAGAATCGATGCCAATTAATAAAACCAATCCATCCTGCTTTTCCCTTCTCTTAGAAGGTAACCAACTCCAAATAAAGGGCAATTATTTTAGCAGCTAGAATGTCTACCGCTCAGGTAAATTTGGACTCAAATTAGCCTGTGAGTACAGATAACTCTGTATTAACCCTATTGACAGTCAAACTGTAACTGATTTCTCTTGAAGGAGTAGTATACAAAGGGACAACTTTCTCCATTCTTTGTTTTTTCTTTAAAGAAGGCTTCATGAATACTTTATAGTACAGATACCTGTCAAATATCACCATACCCAGGTGATCAAGGTTAACATCACCAGTAAGACCTAGTCACAGTAATTAACCCTTTGCTATGATGCACTAAAAAAGGGAACATCAGGTCTGTGGTATCCTTCCTAATAAGCTCAATCTAATCATGAGAAAACATCAGATAAATACTATATAAAATAATTAAACAGTAGTCTTCATAAGACCATACAAAGTTTGGACTGTCACAGATGGAAGACGACTAAGG
Source organism: Hyaena hyaena (assembly GCF_003009895.1). NCBI lineage: Eukaryota > Metazoa > Chordata > Mammalia > Carnivora > Hyaenidae > Hyaena > Hyaena hyaena. The sequence goes on from NW_024081278.1 coordinate 771,978, forward strand.
GAACATGCTGATTAAAGACTGATGGGATCCTGGACCACAAAAAGGATATTAGAGGGAAAACTGGCAAAATTTAAATATGGTCTATGCAGAAGTTAATAGTATTGTCTCGAGGTTAATTCCCTGGTTTCAGGCATTTAGTTATAGAAGTTGGGAACATGTTAGCAAGCTGGATAAAGGGCAAATGGAAATTATCTGTACTATTTTTGCAGTTTTTCTTAAATCTAAAATTATTTCAAAATGCAATTTAATAAATGGTGACTTAACGAAAGGTTTTCTGCATTCACAATTACGCATCATGTATATGCAAAGATCTTATGTGGAAAAAAATTCAAGGCGCCTGTAGCTGCCTACATTGAAAACATAACAGCTAAAATAGTTTGCTTTCCATTGTTCTACTTAAAATTCCTTTCAAAGTATCTCAAATTTTCATAATGGTGATGTTCTTTATTTTTATTTCCATTTGTGCTTTCACATATTTTCTGACTTTTCTACTCTGAGCATGGATTACTTTTACTAACAGAAAACATCAGACTTTTAAATCCCTTTATAATCATGCCCTTTGAACTATTTCTGGAAATAAGTAAGCATAATGGAGGTCACTGTTTACAAAGTGAATGATTGCAGTTTTTACTTACTGAATGTGTTACTTATAGCAGACATAAACATGGCAGTACAACAATAAAATGATGGAAGGAGGTGCAGCTAAGCACTAACTTATTTCTATTTGCTTTTATTATCTTTAGATTTTAAATATTCCTTTGGCTAATCAGAAAAGAGTTACTGTAGTTGGATTCAAATTAATAGTCAAAATTATCTTTATGCTTTAACAATGGTCTTTTTAAAAATGTTAGTGAATATATACGTGCATGTATATTTATATATATAGCTTCTGACAAAAAAGATATATACTTAATCTGTTAGTTATAGAATAGGTATCGAAAAGCAACATATACTGTTCCAATCTGTGGTCAAAAAATGCTTTCTTTTATTCACTTCAACTATATTCCAGATGTAATTCTCAATAGCTTTTAAGATTGTGCTTTTAATACAGAAAATATGCTGGTGCTGCACAATGAAGAAAAAATTTATCTTAATAACTGGAAAAATACTGATGATAATGAAAATGTTTTAGGCAAAATGAGCATGCTGCATGCTTCAGACTAAAATTAATTAGAGTTTTTAATGTTTTACAATTCCACCATAATTCTTTAAATGGTGCATTTCCTTCATAGTAATAAACACTTGGATCATTAAGTAAAACGCAAGATGTGTGTGATGTGCTACATTTAACAACCTTTGGCTCTTTTTTCTGTACTTCTGCATTCAGTTTTCCAATGCATTGAATAAGCAATTGAAGACCACAATTAAATTTCCTGACTTTGCATATTTGAGATTCTTATTTCATTTAATACAAAAGGCAATTAATCTACCATTTTATAACTGAATTCCATCTTTAGTGGGCCATGATAGATACTGAAATGAACTTACAAGAAATGCTTAATTAAATCTACTGTAAAAAGCATAAGATTTTTTTTTCCTTATGACAGAAGTTGCATATTCAATTAGAAAGTCTAGGGCTATATTATAAAATTAACTCGGGAGGTTCTTGGTAAACCTAGCTCAAACATTTCTGTCACTACAAAGAATGGAGCTCGTTTGCAAATTTCTACCTTTTTCTTTCTACTTAGTGGTTCAGAAAAGAAATAATCAAGGAAATTTCCTTAAATGTTACAAAATCATATTCTTTATTTTAATAGCAAGTAAAGCAGAAAAAAGGCAGAAATCAGTATCTAATTTCATGTATGAGAATATATGAACAATTCTGTTTCATTTGTTGAGCAGTCACTTATCTCCAATTTGTGTTTCTGGAGCAAATCTAATAGAGTAGGTTTGCTTTTCTGAGTCTTTAGTTCTTGTCACGTTTTACTTTGTTGTGGCTTTTGGCAGCATGGAAATGGGAAAGTTAAAAGTAAAACACTGGATTTCCCAGTGTTTACCATAGCCAGAAAAACCCTATGGACCAGCACAACCATCTGGAGAGGGCATATTTATAATAAAGGAAATGAAGATCAGTGAGTGGACAGTGACACTCTGGCAAAACAGATAGCATAAAAGGAAATGAAATGAATGATGGGTGGTAAGGGTGAGCTAAAGTAGGCTCTTAATAAGCATAAATTCACTTCTGTAAGCTTAAATCCTTATATTTTCCCATAAACTTGAATAAAAAGCACAATTTCCATAACATGAATTTTTAGATATTTCATATGTTTACGATATGAAACTTCTAGGGCTGAGAATACCACTCTTCTCTTCATATGGAGCTTATGGTGTTACGATAAAAAAACAACAACTCTCCTTTAGAAGTCTAATATCTGAGAAATCAGCATAGAAGTGTATGCTAGATTCTGCATTAGAAGCCCCTACCTTGATAACTCGCCTTCATTTGTAACATTTTTGGTTTAAAAGATATTTACTTGGTTTGAAGTATTCACGTTGGTAAGTTGGTATGTAGTCAGCACTGATTATAGAAAAAAATAAAACTAAAACTAAAATACCTTAAATTTTGTAATGATCCAACATAAATATATTTTCAAGTGATGAAAGCAAAAGTTCTCTCTCTCTCTATATATATATATATTTCCATGTAGTGCATTATTTATGTTTTTATTTATTTTAATTGAAGCATGGTTGACATAATGGTATATTAGTTTCAGGTGTACAACATACTGATTTGACAACTATATATATATATATATTATTCAGTGCTTACCACAGTAAGTATCGTTCCCATCTGTCACCATACAAAACCAAAATACTGACTATATTCCCTATTCTGTACTTATCATCTCCATGACTGATTTTATAACTGAAACTTTGTATCTCTTTGACCCCTTCACCTATGTTTCCATTCCCCACAGCCCTGCCCTCTGGCACTTATGTTTGTTCTATTTAGAAGTGTTTCTGGTTCCTTGTTTTTAGTTCCACGTATAAGTGAAATAATACTGTATTTGTTTTTCTCTCTTACTTTACTCAGCATAATAGTCTCTAGGTCCATCTATTACATATTCCACTGTGTATATATGCCACAATTTTGTTTATCCATTCAGCTATCTATCTTCTGACACTTAGGTTGCTTCCAAATCTTGGCTATGATAAATAATGCTGTAGTAAACATAGGGGTACATGTATCTTTTGAATTACTGTTGTTCTTTTCTTTGAGTAAATATCCAGAAGTAATATTACTGTGTTGTATGGTTTTTCTATTCTTAACTTTTGGAGGAAACTCCAAGCTATTTTCCACAGTGGCTGTACCAATTTACATTCCCACCAAGAGTGTGTTAGGGTTCCTTTTTCTCCACATCCTTGCCAACTCTTGGTATTTTTTTTTTTAAGTTTATTTATTTTTGAGAACGAGAGTCCAAGTTGGGTAGGGGAAGAGAGAGAGATAGACAATCCCAGGCAGGCTCTGTGTTGTCAGCCCCAACATGGGGGCTTGATCTCATGAATCCTGAGATCATGACCTGACCTGAAACAAGAGTCAGCCGCTTAACTGAACTGGCCACCCAGGCACCCAGGCCACTTTGATACTAGTGGTCTCTGTGGTTTTGATTTGCATTTCCCTGATGGTCAGTGATATTGAACATCTTTTCATGTACCTATTGGCAATCTGTATACCTTCTTTGGAAAAATGTCTATTCAGTTCCTCTGTCCTTTTTTTTTTTTTTTTTTTTTTTAGTATTTTTGAATGTTTATTTATTTTTGTAGAAGAGAGAGACAGCATGAGCAGGGGAGGAGCAGAGAGAAAGGAAGACACAGAATCTGAAGCAGGGTCCAGGCTCTGAGCTGTCAGCACAGAGCCCAACACAGGGCTCTAACTTACAAACTGAGATCATAACCTGACCCGAAGTCAGATTCTTAACTGGAGTTTTTGGTTTTGTTTTTGGTATTGAGTTGTAGAAGTTTTTAAAATATAGTTTGTATATTAACCCCTTATCATTTGCAAATGTCTTCTCCCATTCAGTACATTGTTTTTATTGATTCCTTTGATGTGCAAAAGATTTTTACTTTGATGCAGTCCCAATAGTTTATATTTGTTTTGTTTCTTCACCTTAGGAGAGATGTCCAGAAAAATGTTGTTGTGACGGATGTCAGAGAAATTACTGCCTGTGCTCTCTTCTAGGATTTTTAAGGTTTCTGTTCTCACATTTAGGTCTTTAATCCACTTTGAGTTTATTTTGTGCATGGTGTAAGAAAAGTGGTTGAGATTCATTCTTTTGCGTTATCTGTCCAGTTTTCCCAATATCAGTTGTAGAAGAGTCTTTTCCATTACATGTTCTTGTTTCTTTTGTTGAAGACTGACCATTAATCATGGGCTTCTTTCTGGGCTCTGTATTTTGTTTCACTGATCTATGTGTCTATTTCTGGGCAGTATCATACTGCTGTTTTTATTACTATAGCTTTGTAGTATAGTTTGAAATCTGGGATACTTCCACCTTTGTTCCTTCTTAAGACTGCTTTCTCTATTTGAAGTCTTTTATGGTTTCATACAGATTTTAGGACTATTTGTTCTAGTTCTGTGAAAAATACTATTGGCATTTTGATAAAACTGCACTGAATCTGTATATTGCTTTGGGTAAGATGAACATTTTTAACATTATTTGTTCTTCCAAATGATGAGCATGGTCTATCTTTCCATTTATTTGTGTCTTCTTCAATTTCTTTCATCAGTGTGTTATAGTTTTCAAAGTACAGGCCTTCTACCTCCTGGGTGAAATTTATTCTTAGGTATTTTATTATGTTTGATATAATTATAAATTATTATTTTCTTTTTTCAAATATTTATTCATGTTGACAGAAAGAGAGAAGGAGTGCACGTGTGTGTGAGTGGGAGAGGAACAGAGAGAGAGCAGAGCCCAACATAGGGCTCGAACTCTTGAACAGGAAATCACGACCTGAGCTGAAATCAAGAGTTGGTCACTTAACTGACTGAGCTACCCAGGCGCCCCCTACAACACTTGTTTTAATGTCTATTTTGTCAGATATAAGTATTGTTACCCCAGCTTTTTTGTTTGTTTGTTTTTCAGGCCTGAAGTGAATCTCTTGTAGCTAAGCATATAGACAACTCTTGTTTTTTATCTATTCAGTCACCCTCTGTCTTTAGACTGGAGCACTTAGTCCATTTATATTTAAAGTAACTAATATAGGTATGTACTTAATTGCTATTTTGTTAACTGTTTTCTGGTTGTTTTGTAGTTCTTTTCTGTTTCTTTCTTCTTCTTCCCTTGTGATTTGATGACTTATTATCATGCTTGGATTCCTTTCTTTTTACTTTTAGTGTATCTATTACAGTTTCTGGTTTGTGGTTACCATGAGGTTCTTTTATAAAATCCTGTGTATACACAGTTTGCATTAAGTTGCTTAAGTTGAAAAACTTTCTAAAAGCACTATATTTTTATTCCTTTCTGCATGTTTTAAGTATATGATGTAACATTTTACATCTTTTTATTTTGCTTATTCATTGACTAATTTTTGTTAGATACAATTATTTTGTCTTTTAACCTTCACATTAGCTTTATAAGTGATTGATGTGTTACTTTTACTATGTGTTTGCTTTTACCAGTAAACATTTTTCCTGTCACAGTTCTTTTTCTTTTACTTATTGCCTTTTCTTTTCCCCTTATAAGGCTGGCTCAGTGTTGATGAATTTTAACTTTTGTTAGTCTGGGAAACTCCTTATCTTTCCTTCAATTCTAAATAATAACCTTTCTGGATAGAGTTTTCTTAGTTGTAGGTTTTCCTATCAGTACTTTAAATATATCATGCCACTCCCTTCTGTCCTACAAAGTTACTGCTGAAAAATCAGCGGATAGCCTAATGGGGTTTCCCTTGTATGTTAACTGTTTTCTTTTGTTGCTTTAAAGATTCTCTCTTTATCCTTAATTTTTGCCATTTCAATTATTATGTGCCTTGGTGTGAAACCTTGGGTTCATCTTATTTGGGGGCTTTCTACACTTCCTGGACCTGGAAGTCTGTTTCCTTCCTCAGGCTAGACAAGTTTTCAGTTATTATTTCTTCAGAGGTTTTCTGTTTCCATCTCGCTTCCTCTGTGACCCTCTGTCTGGGACTACTCACCCTCTCTTCCAGAGATCGCTTAACCTGTACTCATTTTTTAAAATTCTTTTTTTTTTTTCTTTTTTTGCTGTTCAAGTTTGGTTGTTTTCCACTGTACGGTCTTCCACATTGCCGATCTGTTCTGTATTCTTTAATCTGTTGTTTCTCTCTAGTGTATTTTTCATTTCAGTTATTGCATTCTTCACCTCTTTTGTTTTAAAATATATTTTTTTTTCTTTCTCTATGTTGAAGTTCTCACTGAGTTCATCCACTCCTCTCTCAAGTCTGGGGTGTGTCCTTATGAACAATACTTTGAACTCTTTATTAGGCATTTTACTTATCCCCATTTCTTTTAGGTATTTTCTGGGGTTTTTGACTTATTCTTTCATTTTGAAAATGAAATAAACATAAAAGTTTATAGTATACTGGGATATATTTAAAGCGGTTCTTCTGAAAATATTTTTATATAAATCATCTATTCACTAAGTGTAACATTTCAAAAATCCCAAATGTGCTAATATTTAAAGACAGTACATATAAATTTCTACTTTCCCCACAGACATTCAAGGAGAAGAGAGATTTCTAAATTTATGCTGTTTTATTTTTTTACCCTAAATATACACATATATATTTAAATTCCTAGGGATTTAAAAAATTCTACCAAATTAAAGTGAAGCAAAAATAAGGTCTAAAAATGTCTGAAATATGTGAGATATGAGATAGGGTGATCACCAAAGTAGAGTAGTCAAAAGATTTCTAAATTTAAATTCCCAGAGATTTAAAAAATTCTACTAAATTAAAATGAAGCAAAAATAAGGTCTAAAAATGGCTGAAATATGTGAGATATGAGATAGGGTGATCACCAAAGTAGAGCAGTCAAAAGATTTCTAAGTTGGATTTTAAAAATCAGAGATTGGCTCACTGAAGTTTTCAGATATATATGCATTGTTTACTATGACTAGAAATTTTCAGCCATAACTGAATTAAAAAGCTGGAAAATACTTAGATGTAGCATAGTTGTTTATTAACATAAGCAATAACCATGATATTGGAATTGGCCACTAGAAGAGTGCCATCTTTTTTCTAATTTTTTTTTTTTTAGTGTTTATTCATTTTTGAGGGACAGAAGACAGAGTGGGGCAAAGAGAGAGGATGACACAGAATGTGAGGAAGGCTCCAGGCTCTGAGCTGTCAGCACAGAGGACAGACAGTGAATCATGACCTGAGCTGAGGGTGGACGCTTAACCAACTGAGCCACCTTGGTGCTCCAAGAGTGCCATCTTTAATAGGGTGTGACAGCATTTTTTTATCCTTCACAATACAATGAGAAGTTTAATGCACCACAGATTAAAAAGACACCTTATATTTTAAAAGAAAATTCTTTCTTTGCTTAGTAAGGCCCTAAGGTTAATTTTTTAACAAAACTAACTTCTATACTGCCATTAGAAAAATCATAATCTTTGGCCATTTTAACTGAAACCACAATTTAAAAAAAAGAAAGAGAAAATACATTTCATATTTCCTTTGCTGAGTTTTCACATTCTAAGTAAAGGATAGTTATAGCCCATATGTATCAAATCACTGTCAAAGAAATTATTTACATAAATGGTAATGTTACATACAACCTTAATATTACTTTAGAGAATGAGTAGAAGACATTCAAAAAATACCACAAACTCCCTTAATGAAAACTATATTAATTTATTTCTTACATAACTTGATTTCACTGAATGGAATTTATCAAAGTGAAAACTAGAAATTGTATTAGGATAAAAAATAAGCTGACAGAATATTTCAGTAATTAAAATTCTTCTAATGTTACTATTTCTGAGGCCAGATAAAACTGTGAATGTTTTAAACTAACAAATATCAGACTAAGAAATAACTTCAAATATATGTAATAAAATAGATAGTAGATTTTCATTAGGAATTTATAAACTGTCTCAATTTAAGTTGTTTTCAATATATAATGCCCTTGTTAAACAGGAAGTTGTCAAGGTATTTATCTCCAAAGCCACATCAAAATCAAAGATGGACTTGAGGCTAATTTGCAAACAGCTAGGATATGTATGGGACATCTCTTAACTCGCTTGAGTTCTCCTCAGAGTAATTAAGTCACAGAATATTAAAACTGAAAGATTTCTAACAGACCTTATCTAATTCCCCACATTCTATATGAAAATACTGAGCACTAAAGCGACAAAAATATGAAACCAGTTTCTTTACTAGGTTATCTAGGGACTTAAAACAACTCCCCAAACTGTCTTCCAAAGTCAAATGATTTAAAACTACACTCCTACAAGAAAAATGGTAACTTTACAGTGGAGAAACCTGACAAACAGTAACTTAACTTGAGCGAGCACAGTTAACATCATGAGTAATAAATATTGACGTCCTATTTCCTCTCATATGATGCACTGAGACATCATCTTAGTCTGTGGTAGCCTCAATGTAATTAAGAGAAAATAGCAGACAAACCCAAATTGAAGGATAGTCTACGAAATAAATGAATAATACTCTTCAAAAGTGTCAAGGTTTGAAAGGCAAGGAAAGAGTAGTAACTGCCACAAACTGGAATATCCATGATGACCAAATAAAATAGGAGATTCTGGACCAGAAAAAAGACATTAGTAGCAAAACTGGTAAAATCCAACAAATTCTGTAGTTTACTTAAAAGTATTACAATATTAAAATTTACATTTGATCACTGTTCTGTGTTTATACAAGATGTTAACATAAGGAGGAGTTGGGTTTCTCCACAAAATGTTTGCAACTCTGAAAATCTAAACTTGTCTCAACACAAAATGTTAAAACTGATAAGCAAATAAGAAACATTTTTGTTAGGATGATTTAGAAATAAGTATATTTTGGTTTTAAATACTATAAAGTTTTTCACCCAAGTAGTATGCAGAGGTAATCAAAGTTATATATAAAGAGGTTTTGGCATTTCCATAATATGAACAACTCATTACAGACTCTATAAAGTAGTGCCTTTAGTAAAAAAAAATGTTAGTAAAATCCTACAGTCGTTCAGTGGTGTTTCACACATGAAATTTACTGTCATGTTTTTCTGATTCATGGAGTTTAATGAGCATTAGAACAATATTCAACTGTAATACAGTAAAATATAATATGATTTATTATTTAATAAAGTAGTCTTTTGTGTAGATGTTCCTATTATTTTTAAAAAAAATTTTACGTTTATTTATTACTGAGACAGAGAGCAACAGAGCATGAATGGGGGAGGGGCAGTGAGACAGGGAGACATAGAATCCGAAGCAGGCTCCAGGCTCTGAGCTGTCAGCACACAGCCAGATGCGGGGCTCAAACCCACAAACTGTGAAATCATGACCTGAGCCAAAGTCAGACGCTTAACCGACTGAGACACCCAGGTGCCCCTAGATGTTCCTACTAATACTAAAATGTTATTTAGTACCTTTAATCGGGGCCTTCAAAAATGATATCTGATGTTATCTAGAGGAAAAGAGGTATTCTTGCTTAACAAAGGAAATTTCTCCAAAGAAGCATCATTTGACACAGATGTCAAACCAAAGCAAAAATGTTAGTAAGTCAAAACCTAAATATCGATCGACTGATCTATTCATTTTTGGTAATCCAATGACAGACTTGATTGTAATGATTAAGTAATCTTTACATTTTAGAAGACTCTACAATATAGTTTGTTCATTGACTCATATTAAACATTCTTACAGAGAGGGAGGCAAACCATAAGAGACTTTTAAAAACAGAGAACAGACAGTGTTGCTGGAGGGTTGGGGTGGGGAATGGGCTGCATGGGTGATGGGCATGGAGGAGGGCACTGGGGATGAGCACTGGGTGTTGTATGTAAGTGATGAATCACTGGTTCTACTCCTGCAGAGTAGAACACTACACTGTACGTTAACTAACTTCAATTTAATAAAACAAAAACAAGAACATTATCTTTTAAAGATGGTTTTAACTCTTGAAGCAAATTCTATTCCTAGATTGAATTCTATTCCTAGAATCCTATTCCTTTTTTAATCTCATAAAAATTTAATGAGGGGGTCTTAGGTGGCAGTCTGGTTGACTGACTCGATTTTGGCTCAGGTCATGATCTCATGGTTCTTGGGATCTAGCTCCATTGTCAGGCTCTAGTGCTATCAGCAGAGCCTGGTTGGGATTCTCTCTCTCCTTCTCTGTCCCTCCCCTGCTTGTGCGTGTGCACGCGTGCACTCTCTCAAAATAAATAAACTTAAAAAATTTAACGAATAGTGACTGTGACTTAGACACTAGGCAAGGTGTCTAACAAAGATGAATAATAGGTCTTGCTGCCTAGAGCAGTCCATGTTTTGGTAGAGAGGCATGCGTATAATTATAATGTAATAGAGAAAGCCCATCAGGCATATAAATGTGAAGAGAAGAAAACTGACCATGATAATACATAGGAGAGTTTGCCTTTTTTAATGATTAATATTCTAGAGAGTTGGGCTATGTCATCAAAATAATAAACCTTTCCTCATGCCCAAAGATGAGTATTGTGAATCTTTGAAACAAAACTTCTCACTGTAACTTACACTTTCCTTGTATTAAGATAAATTCAACATCTTACAGAAATAGACCTATGTTTAGAAAGTGAATTTTAAAAACTTTACTCCCAAGAGAACAGATTAAGTTGCCTCAAATATCTCTATTTCAAGTTGAATACTCCTCTCCTCAGAATGAACCCATTAATCTTCATAGTTTTATTGAAAATTAATAGCTCATTAGATGTCCAAGTAACACATCTCCTATGGCACATTAATTTTTCATGGATTAAAAACTGATTTTGCTTCAAGAAAAATTAAAAATACTATTTTAGAAAATTCCACACACAAAAATGTTCTAATAGTATTTCACAGTCAGTGTCAAAAATAACAGCCACATTTCCACATCTAAAACTTGTAGATTACTGCTTAGCCACTGTTTTGCTTTTTGAAGAAAAAGATTTCTAAACAAATGGCACCTTTTACTTTGCATCTGATTTTGTATGCTTAGTTTACTTTTGTCATTAAGGTGTCAGTCAGTCAGGAGTTCTCTAACTTTATGCATGAAACTAGCTATTCCCCAGCACTCAGACTGTTCTCCATAACATATATCACAATGAAATGACCGTTTACTTATTAATATACCATGTGTGTTCGCTAGAATGTAAGCTCCATGATAGAAGATTTTCCGTCTTGCTAATTAACACAGTATCCCAAGGAATTAGTGCTCTTCCTATTCTACTTTAGCTTCTCAATGAATATTTCTTGCCTACATGAATAAGTTCACTACTATACAGACACAGAGGAAATAAATAATATTTCTGACTTTTGTGTACTTATTAAAAACCAAGTATTTGGATGCATTACATGTAATCTTCACAAATGCTAGGAAAGAATAAGTACTTTCATTCCCATTTCTCATTGAGAAAATTGAGTATTGGAGACATTAAGGAAAGGCTCTTAGTCACACACTTAAAAATATGACAACCTAGGATTAAAATTTAGCACTGAATCCAAAGAGTCCTCTTTCCAATATACCAAAGGGACAATTACAATTGCCTGTGATCAGTAAATTTTAAAAGTGTCTGTACATTCTCCAAAATAATTCAATTTTTGCTCATTGGATACTGACCATATTAATTATTCAGTTTAAGGAAAAGATTCTAAGCCAATCACAGAATTGACTGAAAAGCAACCTTTAAATCTAAAACACTTCAAGAATTCTGCTCCCTCAGGATAACTTATAGAAATCTTGATAAACATGCTTTTCATTTTTTTCATATATTATGACAATATTTAGGATTTGTTGTATTATATTTCCTAAATCTCATGAGGAAACAGAAATAGTTGAGGACAAAAAGGGTATTGGTAAAATGTCACAAGAATCAACTTTTAATCAACATATAATTCTGTATTGCCTTGGGACGACTGCTCTTATGTCTTCAAATAAACTCACATAAAGATAATTTATTATCAAGGTCCATGACTCAGTTCTTTAATAATTACTAACACAAAAGCCTAATTTCCAAGAAAATAAAAATAGCCTCTATTTGTAAGAAGCATAAGCCTCTATAGGTAGGTCTATGAAGGAGTCCTTGGGGGTCTTGGGAATGTTGAGAGTTCCAACTCAAGGGTCTCTATAGAAATTCCTAGTACAATATTAAATTGAATATGAATTCAACTCTGACATAACCCATGATTAATGAAAAATGAAGTTATACATGTGAAAATATAAAAATGACAAAAGTTAATGATCTCATAGTCACATTATGTGACAGCCATACTGTTCAATCAAAAATCCATTAAACATTTAAAAGTTCTAATTTTCATAATACAGATGGTTCAGTAATTACCCCGGAAATTTAAATTTGTAATTATCCACTGCATTCAGAGGGTTTTTAAAAAATGATTTTATTTTATTTATTTTTAAAATTACTATATTCTGTCACAGACAGAAAATACATGAATAGAATCCAGCTCCTTTTTTCCATTTTCTTTTAAGATAGAAAATGTATATGGTCTGTAATTCACACAGATTGAAATGTTTTATTGATATAGTCAATTTCAAAAGAATGATAAAACAAGAATATAACTGAGCAATTGGAGGCATTGGAGACTGTGATGGCATTGTGTACTATCTGACTGTAGGTACCCTGAATCAGAACTTCATTCTGCTGATACACAGGTATACACCCCATAATTAATTTGTGTTGCATGTTTCATACCACAAGCAGGACAATAATATGTAATATTATGTTGATTTCTGAAAAGCCATATGGAAAACCTGATAACACTGTTTTTTCTTTTTAGAAAAACTGTAGGTTTCTAATACACAAAATAAATCTACATGACTTATTTAAACTAAGCTTTACTTAAGAAATTAATGATGCGTATGAGAGAATGAGGAGAAATAAGAAACAAGGACTACTAATGAAAATATCCTCCTTTCCATCCTCTAGTTTTTCATTCAGTAATTATTTAATGAACACCTATTATGTGCTATATGTTCAGGGTAGAGAAGACAGCAAACACAGCTGATCCCTGCAATCAGGAAATTTATTCACTTGAAAGGTAAAGTGTGTTCAGTTTACACTTATGTTTTTTATGCCAGACACCTCCAGTTTCTTCAGGGAATCAAATTATTTTGTTATAAAATGTTGCAAACATAGCAGTAATCATAACCATAACAGTAATCATAAGTAACACTTACTGAAGCCCTTTGGGTATTCCTTCTCTGTCCCTTTCCCCTTTCTTTCCAGGACACTGAAATGGATATTAATTAATCCCTGGTATGTTTTTATATTTTAACATTTTATATGAATGGCATCATATTATATATCTTTTACAGTTTGCAGTTTCTTTTCTTTTTTATATTTTATTTAAACCCAAGTTAGTTAACATACAGTGTAATAATGGCTTCATAAGTAGAATTTAGGGATTCGTCGCTTACATATAACACCCAGTGATCAACACAAGTGCCTTCCTTAATGCCCATTACCCATTTAGCCCAACCTCCACCCACCTCCCCTGCAGCAACCCTTAGTTTGTTTTCTATATTTAAGAGTCTCTTACGGTTTGCCTTCCTGCAGTTTGTTTTCAACATTACATCTTATATATTTATTTACATTAACCTTTCTTAATATTCATATTTTCAGCTCAGACATTAACTTCATACACTTGAAATATTCCAACTAAAGTCAAGGTGATAACATGCATGCCACTATTATTTAATCTTGTTTTGGAGACATTAGCCAACACTATTAGACAAGACAAAGACAAAGTATAAAATTGTAAAAGAGTAGGTAAATCTGGCTGTATTTGTGTATACCTAGAAATGTCAAAGGAATAACTGAAACACCATTACAAACAATAAAAGAATACAGTGAGAACCTCTGTTGATAATATTAGGAAAGTCAACAATAGGTAACAATAAAACAACATAGATTATTCAAGAGAACTCTAAATTCTGTATCTGTATTCTTCTAGTTACATCCTTAAATTTGGGGAGGACAGTGATCAAAGCAAGAAAACTGTCCACTATGTGTATTTTCAAGAGCAAATCAATATATAAGCAAGTCACATTAAAGAGATAAATCAGGTATCAAGATAAGTTACAACTTATTTCTATGGCTTTTGTCAGACCACTCTTCTCTACTAAAAGCTGTTAAGATTTTAGAGATAGGAGGTAACTTACTTAGAGGATGGATCATTTGATCTATTCTTTTTTATATTGCTGACAGAAAAGCCATTCTTAGAGTACATCATTGACTTCCCCAGGGCCACATAGCTAATTAATAGTAAAGCTGGAATCAGAATTCATGTCTCTTAGGTTGCTATCTGGAACTATATTTCCTGATGGATTAGTATTGACCGCAATGAAACAATATGATTTTCAATCAAATGTTGGCAAAAACAGAGCATATACAAAAATACAAAACAAAAAATGTTAGTGACGTGTGTGTTTGTGTTTGTGTGTGTGTGTGTAATCTCTGTGTTGAATTTATCTTATACTGAAAAACCATTATGTGATGTCCTTACCCTAATCATCTACACAAGCACATGTCTAGGCTTTGGTGTCAGACTAACCTATTTGAATCCTGCTTTGGAACTTAATATTGATGTGACCTTGGGAAAGGCACATGACCTCTTAGTTTTGGCTTCCTTACCTATATAATGTAAAATATAAAAACCTAACCTCAAAACCTAACCAAAACAAAAATTATAAGTTTTATAGGGACACCTGGGTGGCTCAGTTAATTAAGCATCCAACTCTTGGTTTTGGTTCAGGTCATGATCTCACAGGTTCATGAGTTTGAGCCCTGCATTGGGCTTTGTGCTTACAGAGGGGAGCCTGCTTAGGATTCTCTCTCTATTCCCCTCCCCTGCTTACGCTCTCTCAAAATAAATAAAAACTTGAAAAAAAGTAAGTTTTGCCTCCTTTTCTAACTACAATCTTAATATTTCAATACAAATGATAATTGTTAAGAATTAAACCTACAGATGTTTTCTATTTGTTAATTAATCTACAAATATGTATCTGCTATGTGCCAGGTTCTGTTCTAGGAGATGGAAAAACTGCGTATCTGTCCTCATGTTTCTTAAATTCCGACAGGGAAAGGCATATAATAAACTGTTAACAGGTTTCAAATTCTGCAGCAGCAAAAAGAACCCAGGAAAATGATATAAAGTGTGGGAGCACCACCTTTTCTTAAAGTAGTTAGGAAAATACATCTACCAAAGGGGTGACATTCAGGCTAAGATCTGAATGAAATGTAGGGGCCACTCATGTACCAATCTGTGAGAAGAGGATGTCCAGGGCTATGGAAGAGGTGCAAGGACCTTACAGTACAAATGAGTTCACTATGCACAGGCACCACAAAAGTCAGCATATTTGGCACAACGGTAAATGTTAAGTATAACTATGAGGGCCATATTGCATATTCTGTTTGCAATGAGAAGCCATTGGAGGGTTTAAAATTTTAAGTAATATGATTTGATTTTGAATTTTATGCTTGTTTTGGTTGCAATAGAGAGAAAATACAGGATAGGTAAGAATATAGGGACATATAGCAAAAGGCTACTGCAATAATCAGTATCAGGAAAGAGGGTGTCTTACAGTATTGTAGGAGTAGTGGGAATAGAGAGTATAATATGGTTCAGAGTATGGTATAGTTCAGAGTAAGGGCAGGCTGACAGGTAGATAGGGAAATTAAAAAAGAGCAATTAGGAGTGATTCCCCGGTTTTTGGCACCCAAAAATGGTAAGTTAGTAAAGACTATGGGAGAAGTACTTGTGATGGGAGTGATGAAGAATGAGGAAACAAGAATTCTAATTCGGCAATAGTGAGCTTAAGACAGTCTTTAGATATTCAATGGGAAGGTCAGCAAACATTTGGATAGATGAATTTAGATCTTGGAAGAGGAATTAAGGTCTGGTATTAGAAGTTTTGAAGTCCTCAGCATATAGTTATTATAAGACTATTTGCAATCATCGAGGGAAAAGTACGTGAGTAGAGAAGAAAAAGGCCTCAAGGACTAAGCCATGTTAATACAACTCAGGTAGAGGTGGAGAATTTAGCTAAGAAGACTGAGGAGTTGCCAGTTTTGTAGGAAGAAAATTAAGGGACAATATGGGGCACAGAAACCAAGATAAGAACACTTTTCAAGAAGAGGAAATGGCCAATTGATTGCCAAATGATATTAATGATATTCTCTCTTGGTTGGAGAAAGGAAAAGGCCAAAGTTAGAGTCTCTGAAAGATTCAAACAGGTATGACTGCTTGTTTTGACCAGAAAGAGACTGTTAAGTGACCTTAACAAGAACCATTTCAGTCGAGTGGTAGAGATCAAAGCCTAGTTGAAGTTATTTAAAGAGGGGCCAGGACATGTCATTTTGCACTTCATCCTTCCTGTTTAATATTAAGAACATGGATGTAATGACCAGAGCTATAGCAGCAATCTTTGAACCATGGTAGAAAGACCAAAAGAATCATGGTAAAATTACTCCTGATAGCCTGGGCTCCTAGCAATACTATTTCTGGGCTTTTAGTCAAGCATTATATTTTCTATCTTCCATATAAATTAAACCTTTCCTACAGCATAAAAAATCTACTTCCTACATAAACAATATTTGGTATATTCTCTATTCTGGTCCCCAAGACTTTCAGCTTGAATATGAAACAAAAATACAACTGCAGCATTGATTTGCAGAGTCCACTGCATTTACTGTCAATAAGAACATCTTTTAGCATCTCCTTTTAAGTCTGTAAGTCCTAGTTAGTCTCAAAATGACCATATGAGGCTGAATATATGTATAAAAGGGAAATTTTCACAAAGCAGAGATTTAGAACTCCTTTTAAGAAATATGCATATATGTTGCTTTATACACCCAACCATAAACAGTCAAATCAGAATGATCTTCCCAACTTCAGTTAGGTGTTCTGAGAATTATCACTACATGACTCTAATCAAGAGGTAACAGCTGGAGAAAGGATGAGGCCAAGGGTAGAGTCTTTGAAAGACTGGGAGATATTAAAACATGTTTGTCAGAGAAAATTTGAACAAATGAAGAAACGCTTCTTGAAGGAACTAAAATATTTTCTATCTGATATTCCTCTAGTATTAGTGCCTAAAATGAAGTTTTAGATTATAACAAAATTTTCTTTCAAAATTAATTTTATAATATTTAAATAGATATTATAGGAATTCTAATGTTTTCATTGTGAAGCGCTAGAGATGTCATAAAATATACTGTCATAAGTCTAGATTTTCCAAATAAACATTTTAAGGTAACAGAATTAATTTAATACAGTTAGTTAATGATGAAGAATTTAGGCTCAACATATTCAACAGCTTATGTGCCACTATTAAAATTTTCTAATATGAAATATGATTTTACATTTTCCTAAATCTGCTTTCTAATACAACCAGTTTAAAATATGGTAATGTATAACATACAGAATAGAATAAAAATAGAAATAAAACCAAAAAATTAAAAGGCTTATAGAATTCTGACACTAATTTACTGTTTTTAATGAAATAGAATTAGAGTACTGTTCATGTATCCAATACATGTTACTTTTCAAATTTACTAGCATATTTCATAATGGTAAAAACAAAGCACATAAGTATTTTATTGGAAAACTGGTCTTTAAATAGTCTGATTAAATTATGTATATTGCTATAAAATATTGCAAAATTGCTATGAAACTGTGTTAATTGCTTTAGGACAATAGCAGTGGTAAAGCTGGATAAAATAAAATACTTCCATAAATTATAACAAGTGAATCAGCAACTTTATATTATCATAAAAATAATTTGGAAATGCTAAATTCTTTTCTGCCCATAATGAAGAAAGTGCCTAAGAGACATTTTGGAGATCTGCTCATTTTCAGTCTATTTAAGTTTGTAGCAGTGATAATGATACCATAGTAATTTTTAAAATACTGTGAATTTTTCAGATATAAAGGTTTGTGCATACAAGAACTATTTTCTTTTAGATCCTCAGTGAAACAGCCAATGGAAGATTTTAACATGAGAGAGAGAGAGAAAAGAACAAGTTTGAGAACATTTACCTACATAGAGAGAGAGAAAAAGAAAGAACAAGTGAGAACAGATGCCTATAATGGTACTGGCATTACAGAACACGCCTACCACATTATAAAAATATCAAGAGTATTTGCTGGGACCCAACAAACCAGGTTAGTTCCCTTGCTATTGGCTTTAATAGTACCTTCAATTATTTTTCCATGGCTTCCTTCTCATTTGTCTATATTCTCTGAAAGACTATAAGCAAGTCTTATAGTCTTACTGGGCCTTACACTTATAAAATGCTCAGTAAATATTTGTTAAATGAAGGCAAGATGAAAAGCTAGAAAGAGATATACTAACATCCTACAGTGGTTACCTGAGAGGTAGGTTGGAGTTTTGTTTTCTTTATTCCCCTTTTTTTTTCTTTTTGCATCTTTTGAATGATCTTAGTGGGTATATATTACTTATATAATGAGAATAAAATAATTAATACATTTAAAAATGCAGCTATTAAAGGAATCTGCCACTTAATTCCTTACTAAACACACCACAGATAAACAGTAATATGATAAAAGTAGTTATTAAAATAATGATGCATAGTTATTTATGAAAAATTATGCTAAGTGGAGCTAATGTATTTTGTTTACAAATTACTGTAGTATACCATCTTCACAAATTAATTAAGGGCGTATTTTAGTATAGAGACTAATGTTCAATAAAATTTTGTTTTTCATTGATAAGTCAAGAAATGTAAATTAAATTTAGATTCCTAAAGCCTGTCAAATATCCCTAACATACCTAAAATCTTTTATACTTCTAATTTTCTAAAAAGCTTAAAAAATGAACAGGGGAAGGATAGAGGAGGAATCCCAAGCAGGCTCTGCCTTGTCAGTGCAGAGACCCACGTGGGGCTCGAGTCTGTGAACTGTGAGGTCATGACCTGAGCTGAAATCAAGAGTCAGATGCCCAAACCACTGAGCAACCAGGCGCTCCTATTTCTAATCTTTAAGTAACGCACATCAAGGGGTGCCTGGGTGGCTCAGTCTGTTAAGAGTCTGACTTCGGCTCAGGTCATGATCTCACGGTTCCTGGGTTCGAGCCCCATGTCAGACTGTGCTGACAGCTCAGAGCCTGGAGCCTATTTCAGATTCTGTGCCTCCCTCTCTCTCCGCCCCTCCCCTATTCATGTTGTCTCTCTCTCTCTCTCTCTCTCTCTCTCTCAGAAATAAATAAAACATTAAAAAAAAAAAAGATTCTCTTTAAGTAATGCAGATCAAGTAGTGTATAGCTTATTCCTATCCTAGACAAATATTTAACTACAAAAAGATGAAGCAGTAAATTAACACTTTATATAAGCAAAAAATGCTAAATTTTTCAAACTGGTAAATTTTGTGACATTAGCCAAATACTCATTATCATTAATGTCATTTTATCACTATATGTTTATATAGGATAATATAAACATATAATAATTTGTTTTTGAGAGCTTAAAGTATTGTGCTATTAACATAAGAACTACTTTTTATTTTAGCATTGTTTTTGGTGATTTTGTATAGTGAACATGTGACTAAAACAAAATCTTATCATAACAAGATTTTCTTTAAGCTAGGTTTGTGATAATGATAGGTTAAACTTGTCATACTATTTTTAATAAGATACTGCATCCTTACTTTAATAGATGGAAGATACATTTTCAAGAAGGAAAATGCTGATGTTATCTTGGTTCTAAGCTGGCTGCTGAAATGATTTAGTTTTCTCTTCCATACAGTATCAGTGTAAGGCCTTTGTGTTCAATGAATTATAGTGTATACTTCAAACCTATTTTATGTGTATCTCTTAGTTCAGAAAAATGGAAAAACATAAATATTTACTCTATAAAAACAGAAAAGACACAAGATATAGATAAAAAATGATCCATTATAGAGCACTGAATAATTACAATGTATATCTCTGTGAGAATGGAAAAGGGCATCAAGTATTTCTACCAGCTTTCTGAGGATACCTAACATTACTGAGAAAATTTAAAATCTGTAATTTTATGTGTTTGGGATATGTGTTTTTGGTTCACGAATTTACACTGGTAAAAAATGTAACATTGTTGTCTATAGCACACTTCTCCAAAAACAGAGTAAAACTTTTGGCTTTAATTGAAAAGCATCTGTAAACAAAAACATGCCTTAAAAATCCTAATATAAAAATAAAAAATAATAACCAGTAAAGCTTGTTTTAAGTAAATTCTTCTTTTACCTCACCATTTCTTATATCTAGATATTTAAAAGGTAGCTACCTAAGTTTTTGTGGGCAAAAAATTCTCATAGTTTGGTAATTTAAAGAAAATATACTAGTATATTTTTTTTCTTTCATGACGCAGTGTTTTTTAAATTTTGGGAGACTGCATGGTAAGGAGAAGGAAGTATCAATTAGAAACAGCAATAACACTAATAAAGTGATAAGTATAAAATGTATAGGTACTAGAAACAGTTTCAAACTAGGTTTAAAAATGAGACACAAAAATACCTATTATCAGAGATTCACATACTACATTGATGCAAAATGATGCTGTTAATTTCAAAGAACAAAATCTGTACACATATTAAACCTTTTTGTAGGAACCATATAATATCAAATTATGCTCTTGATGATCAAGATTATTACATACCAGAGTGCAAGAAAAAATTTTAAATAAGTTATTTTATATATCAAAATGATACAATATTTTAATTTTGTCTACATATGCCAAATAGCCCAATTAGATAATCATGAAAATTATACAGTATTTGGGAAATGTACAGACACTGTAAGAGATTTAACCACTAACGTACCTAATGGAACACCGAATATCAGTACTATATATGGCAAAGACCATGGATTTGCAAATAGAAAGTCAAAGTCCTTAGCTGGGCTCTGCTATTTATTATGGGTCTTTAAAAAAATGTTTATTTATTATTTTTGAGAGAGAGAGAGATTTTCGATTGACTGAGCCATCCCAGGCACCCCAATTTTAGGTCTTTGACAATTCATTCACAAACCTTCTTGGAACTCCTTATTCTTAAATATAGAGATAACCTTCAGGGGGATGAGATCTAAGAGCATTTGACCAGTTGATCTGCAAAGTGAATTCTAGATTTAAATTCAAAGATTTCACCTATTCTAAACGAATAAAAAGTATATTATTATAAATAGAACTCCTTGTGAAACTGGTATTTTCCTCAAATAACCTTGGAGAACCAATTCTCTCCCTGGGTACATGCTTTATAATTCTAACCAAGTACATTTTTAAGGCAGACATTACTTATTCAGGTACATTACTTATTCTGAGCACATTTATAGTATCCATTGATCTGCTACTACCAATAATTCACTATCACGTGAAATATAAGAATAATAGCTTAAATTAAAACTCGAGATGCTTCAAAAATATAGAATTCACATGATCCTTTGTTGAAAAAATTATGAAATAGTACTGTGCTATAGTTCCATATTAATCCAGAAAAAAAGAGCCTATAACTAGATTTATACACAATACCATTTTTCTCAAGAAATCTTTTTGACAGTATCAATTATATAAAGAAGTACTCTGACTTTTTAGACATTCTTAACCTTGGAGTTATGAAAAATCAAACACAGATGAAATAAAATAGCTTGGCTTTGCTCACAAATCAGGATAAACATAAGATTAGCAACAAAAATATTAATTATATATCATCATGATTATTATTTTAATTGTAATAGTACATTAATTACATCATCTCCTATGGAAAAATTTTACTCAACTTTCATCAATTCTACAAAGATTTACTATACCTTTTGTACACCTACTATAGCTTTTTGTATTAATAATTATCATGATGATATGTATCACCATTTACGAAGGATTTAATGTGCCAGGAATTGTGCTATGCATGCTACATATGCTATTCTCTGATCTTCAGAATAAGCCTATACAATATTATCTTTATGTTATCGATAATGACATTGAAACTGAGAAGGGTTAAGGAATTTGCCCAGAGCTTCACAACTACTAAGCGGAGGAGTAGATACTCAAACTCAGGTCTGACTGATCATAAGCATGATGTTTGTTATGCATGTTTCACTTAATTTCAATTTTATAGAAACAAACCTATAAAGAAAAAGATTACCTTACGGTAATACACATAACACAAAACATACTAGCTTCCTGACAGTTACATGACAAGACTGACCATACACCAAAGATGTTTCTCAGGAATTAAACATTTCGCAATGTCATTCAGTAGTTGGAAACAATTTCAGATAAAGCCAAACTTTGCAACCTACTGCCATTCTTCTACTGGCATGAAGCCAATCACTTAATCATAACACATAGAAATTTCAATCCTAAAGCTCTTTCAAATCCTATCATTTGAAGCTTTTTGCTTGAACTTCTAGTTTCTTTAAATAGTTCTACATAGGGTATTCCTGCAGTTTGTCTATCATATGGTGAGAGGAAAAAAATGTACAAATCTATAGCTCATACTGCCGAACAATGAGAGGTAACAACATGAAAGCTTTAAAGAACTGTTACACAAAATTGGCAATGTAAGTAAAATGTTACTTCCTCCTAGGTTATATTTGCTCCTTTATCTGTATTCATATGCCTAGGCATGTAACAAAAATATACTGACCTATGTATCAGTCCAGATGTGCTAGAACACATGTTCTAGTCTAAACAAAATGTATATTTAGTGATTTCTGAACAATTTGGCTTTAACAGTAAAAATTAATAGAAAAGAATAAGATAGGGTAACACCATACATAATAAGGACAGGAAAGGCAAGTTTTTGGTATAGAGTGTATGTGTACAGACAGGGTGTGTGTACAAAGGGTCTCGGAAAGGGCTCTGCAGGGGCTCAATGTGTAGGGATATGTGTAGAATGTGTGAGAATGTCTGTAGGGATGTATACAGAGCTATGAAAAGGTTGGTGTACAGAGGTATGTGCAGAATCACATATAAATATGTATGGAGAGGCATACACAGGGATCTGTGTAGAATGATATGTAGAAATCGGTAAAGAATTGTGGGTCTGTAAATAATTGGCATCAGAGGCCAGATCATCCACACACTCAGACAGGAAACTAGAAGTCAATGCCATTATCGTAAGAACTTGCTGATTATATAAGGATGCATTAGTACGTTATTTGTAAGAGTACATCAGATCCTATGGAAAATTTTACTTAACTCTCATCAATTCTAGGAACCTTTACTATACCTTTTGTATTCCTACTGTAACTTTTGGCAACCTTAAAAGATACCAAAAGTTACTTTTCAACTTTTTCATTTTTTGTAATTTATTTTTCATTTCTTTCAGAAACAAAGCTAAATGCTTGGTATAATACTCCATACATTTGCTTTTTAACGTTTTAAATTATACTTTAGGGTTAATTTAAAATACATACATTCTTAAACATAATACAACTTTGTAAAATCCTTTATTTGATTTCAAATTAAGAGCTGATGATTTCTGTTTGTCTTTAATTTCCTCTCAATATGAAGTTCATAAGAATGGACAATTAGGTAACTTCATTATGCATTTACCTAGGTCAATGCATAAAGCTACTCAAATAGAGAACAGAGCTTCTAAAATAAATCTTACTACATGCAAATGCTACTAAGTCATGTGTTAAGTACCCTTCAAATGTTAGAAGAACCAGGTATACATTGAAATAAACAAAATGACTCTGAAAGGTTATATATAGATAAATGCCTTATTTTTAAAAACAGAAACTATACAAATTAAACGTTTTCTCTTGGGTCACTTGTTAATCTGTACATTTTTAAATTAGTTCTGTGCTAGGGACAAATTTTGCTTAAAATTACTTTGAAACCAATTTCTTTCTATTGTTAATTCTAGAAGGACTAGAAGAACATATCTAAAAAGCAGTCTGCTTATGAAATAAAATTTTCTTACATAAATGTTGTAAATATGAAAAAAAAATTTTTGCAGACAATCCTACTCCTTGAGACTCCTGTAGTGAGACTATCTCCAAAGCCTTCATTTTTATTAGATTTTAAGAACTCATAGAGGGAAAAATAAAGTATTTGCTCTAAAAACAACATCCTTCTATAGTTATAAAAACAAACGAAATGTAACAACCAGAAGTTTGCATTTGGTTACATTATTTGGGTTTCAAAATCACCTGTTACAGAGGCTACAAATTCACTTAAAAAGGAATGCTATTTTTAGAAGTAAAACTTTTTACATTATATGGTTCAAGTCAGAGTTTTAAAATTTAGTGACTATGAACCAAATAAGAATGGAGCTAAAAAAAGGACATGTCTTCAAGCCATAAAAAAGAAAACAATAAAAAATATACAATTCTCAGTCTTAGTGTGCTTGTCTCTTGGAATCTTTTTTCTCAAAATAACTATTGTTAATACAGACATAAGTTTTAGAAATTAAATTATTATTAGTGTAATATATATGATTTATATGGTAAAACGTTTGTCATTGTTATACTTCATTCTGCCAAATATCTTGCTTGCTTGGCTCCATGAAACAATAGTATCATATACCTGGGACTTTATTTTTTAATTTTTTCATATATCTGGGACTTTTAAAGCAGAGTAATAAGTCTTTAGTTTTTCAATTTATATGCTTGTTTTCCCAAAGAGATAGAGTTGCTCAGAAGAAGAATTCTATCTTGCTCCCATTTTTAAATAATTAAGACAAAATTTTTGTTTTGAATCTTCATAGTACAGTAGTGGCCAGGGTAAAGGCATTAATATGTGTGAATGAGTCAACTCATAAATCAAACCGTAGAATTATATGAGAAAAATATACATACAAGCTAGAAGGACCATAGTAAAACAAAGGTCAGATCATTTGAAAGACCTGAAACAATAACGCATAAAAAATGTTACAAAGGAATCCTACTGAAACTTAGATCTATTAAGACTGATGTTTCAGTCTCTATATAGATATTTACAATTCTGTCTCTAAATATCACAGAGTGATCTAGTACGTTATGGATATTTATGGATTATGATCTCAAAATATATTTCAAATATAATGACTGATGTTACAAATATATCTATTTGCTTCTTAATTTAGCAGCACACATTGTGTGCAAGTCACAAAACTGGCTTTGTGAAAAAATAATGTTTTTAATGTTTATTTATTTATTTTTAGACAGAGAGAAGAGAGGGGGAGAGAGAGAGAGAGAGAGAGAGAGACAGACTGTGCAGGGAAGGGGCAGAGACAGAGAATCCCTAGCAGACTCCTATGCTGTTAGCACAGAGCCTCATGCTAGGCTCTACCTCCTTAACTGTGAGATCATGACCTAAGCTGAGATCCATAATCGGACACTTAGGGGTGGTAGGGTGGCTCAGCTGGTTAAGTGTTAGACTCTGGATTTTGGCTCAGGTCATGTACTTGCAGTCATGGGGTCACACCACATCTGGCTCCATGAGAGCATGGAAACTGCTTGGGATTCTGTCTCTCTCTCTTTCTCTCCCTCTCTGCCTCCCATCTTGCTCTCTCTCAAAATAAATAAGTAAACATTAAAAAAACAACTTTATTTAAAAAAAAAAAAAGATTTCAATGCTTAACCAACTGAACCACTCAGCCACCCCTTAATGCTTATTATGGAATATTAAAGAAAAGAGCAAGATAAAAGTTGTTAATGCCAGTGTTTTCCAACCATTTTTTTATTAGCATCCCGCAAAGAGTTTTCTTAGAATATTTTTCCTAACTGCCTCCCCCCGAAATTTTAATGCCATAGATATATTGTGTATCTCTTTATACAGCTGTACTTTATATAATAAAAGGAGTTAAGCTTTATGCTTAAAAAGAGCTTAACTCTTTATCTGATAAGGTTATGAATGACTAAATTTTTTTATAATTTTTATTTTTTGTAATTTAACACAAATTAAATTAAAAATTAAAAGCTATTAATAAGTAATGTAAGTGTGTAACTATAATTGCTGAGTAATCTTTATATAAATTATAATGCCAAAATAATCCGATTAAAAATGGGCAGAGGACCTGATTAGACATTTTCCTAAGGACTTACAGATGACCACCAGATTCATGAAAAGATTCTCAACATCACTGATCATTAGAGAAATGCAAATCAAAACCAAAATGAGATATCACCTGTCAGAATGGTTAAAATAAAAGACAAGTGTTGACAAAGATAGGAAGAAAATGGAACCTTAGTGCACTATTGGTAGGAATGTATATTGGTACAGTCACTGTGGATAACAGTTTGGATGTTCCTCAAAAAACTAAAACCAGAATTTTAAAATAACCCAAAGAAAATAAAAACACAAATTCAAAAAGATATATGGACCCCTGTGTTTTTTGTAGCATTATTTACAATAGCCAACATATGGAAGCAACTAAGGTGTCCATCCACAGTTGAATGGATACACAAGATGTGATACACGCATGCACACACACACACACACAATGGAATTTTACTAGCCATAAAAGAGGAGGGGATCTTGCCATTTGCAACAACACAGATAGATGCAGAGTACAATGCTAAGTGAACTAAGTCAGACCTGGAAAGACAAACACCATATAATTTCACTCATGTGGAATCTAAAAAAACAATTGAATAAACAAACAATAAGCAGAACCAGACCTATAAATACGGAAAAAAACTGATGGTTGCCAGAGGGGAGGGGAATTGGGGGATGAGCAAAATGGGCAAAGGGGAGTGGGAGATACAGGCTTCTGCTGGAATGAATAAGTCACAGGAATAAAAGGCACCACAGGAGTACTGTCAATGATACTGTGATAGCGCTGTGTCGTGCCAGAGGCAGCTACACCTGTGGGGAGCAAATCATCAACTATACTGCTGTTTAATCATGATGTTGTTTGTACACCTGAAACTAATGTAACGCTGTGTGTCTACTAAAAAAAAATTATAAAGTAACATAAAATTTAAAAATTATGTCAGGTTATAAAAAACAAACATTAGAATAACAATGCAAAACCTAAATCATTCAAACTATTATATTTCTAGTAAAAGTAACTGAAAAATTAAATGAGTCTTAAAATTTTAGTGAACTTTAGGTTTTGCTTGATAAGAGAAAATAGCTGCTAAGTAATCATTCATATATTGTCAGTATTTTCTAATTTCAGCAACAGATGTACTTAATGATGGATTAAATAATTTTAATAATATTAAATAATAAATCTTTTTATTCATTCTCAAAGCCTAAGTTATACCCAAAAGCACTGAAGATCAAGCATAAACAACATCCACAGGACGGCCAGTAGCGGCCAGCAGGCACATGGAGCCATCTTGTGTGAAATAACTACAAGTTCAAGCAACTGATGAAATGTCATATGATCACAACCATCTGTTTGTCACTGTTTTGTAGTACTCATCATTATGTATTTTGTGTATTCTTCATGATCTCAGTGACAGTACTTCTTGTGTGATACCCAGGAAAACCTGAGACCAATTAAATACTAAAAATAAGATTTTATCAGAAAAGGTTCAGCAGTGCAGGGTCACAAACCCTCTTTGATTTTTATGCCTGTGAGAACCAATCTTTGCCACCTTGGAGCAGCACTGCCCCCACTGAGAATGTACAGCATATGTTCCACCATGTTAAGATCTTTAGAAGCACACACAGAAAAAATAACAAAATGCTAGCAATGGTTATTATTGCCTAAATGACTTTTTTACTTTCGTCTTTATACATTATCCCATAATAAGCATGTTCTTCTTTATAATTTTCAAGAGTAAATAGTTATGGCCTTGTTTACCATGGACATAATTAGATTAACCACAATCTTTTTGTCTTAACACTTCATAAAATATCTAGACAAGTTGCAACGAAGAAATTACAGGGCGCCTGAGTAGCTTAGTCAGTTGAGCATCCGACTTCAGCTTATGTCCTGATCTCATGGTTCCCTGGGATCAAGCCCTGCGTCAGGC
Organism: Hyaena hyaena; assembly: GCF_003009895.1. Taxonomy (NCBI): domain Eukaryota; kingdom Metazoa; phylum Chordata; class Mammalia; order Carnivora; family Hyaenidae; genus Hyaena; species Hyaena hyaena. Next base: position 800,037 of record NW_024081278.1, read on the forward strand.
TCTGCACTGTTAGCACAGGGCCTGCCTGGGATTTTCTGATTCCCTCTCTCTCTGCCCCTTCCCTGTGTGCTCTCACTCACTCTCTCTTTCTCTCAAAATAAACAAAAACTAAGAAAAAAAACAAAAAAGAAATTACAGAACATGAGAATACGGTCTCATATATATAAACTTATGTTTATCTTTACTGATATTTTTAGCTTAGATATCCAAAACATCTGCAATGTTCTAAGCGTGATATGCAGAGTTAAGGATGGCAAATGCCCTTCTCAAAGTTTCAACATTTTCTAGGATCTTTTAATAATAGCATATGGCAAAAAATATGCCCATCCTCCACTGTCCTTTTTTTTTTTTTTTTAAACACAAAAAAGTAGTAACTGAGGTGGGGTACAAAGGCAGAAGAAATCTTGATAAAATTAAATTTGTTGTAATGTGCAGCCCGATGACAAATACTTGAGGCAGGCAAGAGTATAACACTCCTCCAGGAACTTGCAACTTGCTCGAGGGAAAAACAACCTTAGCTGGGCCTCCAAGGTTCTGTGAGTCTTCTTTAGCATATGAAAGTCCTTTTGGAAAGTCCCTTACCCTTACCACCCCCTCCCAACACCCAAGTAAATAATCAGTCACTCCTCACAATCTCTTTCTATTCCTGGGTCCTGTTCTGGTGCTTTAAAATCCCCTTTTCACATGGAAGACATCTCAATTATTTCTTGGCTGTGGGCTCTGAACCTCAGCACTTCAAACCACATCAATAACCATATAAAGGATTTAAATATAAAAAAAGAAAATTTAATCCATTTTTTATTCATGAATGCTGACTTGAAATTTCTGAAAATTTGGTTTCATTTATAGGATGGAATACTTTACTGTGGTAGTTATGTTATTTGTGGGTCAAAAAGGGATAAATATGCTCAAATAGATAGAAACGGCCCACAAAGGCCAAAAGCCTACTGATTTTTTCAGCCCATATAAAACTGAAGAGTTCTAACTCCTTTGGGCTTGCATCTTGAAAAAGATTAAATTAAATGCTAACAGAACTATTCAGCAGCAGCACTGCCAACATGGCACGATTTGGCACGGTGGGAGTCATAGCAGCTGCTAACTATACCCAGCCTTTCACCAACCTTACTATATAAGTGATGAAAAATGAAGGACTTTTAAATACAAGACATGCAAACAGAACTGATTTCACAAAGACAGGCCAAGAATTTAGGTCTGAAATGAGATGATGAAAAATTTAAACTGTTGTCAACAATGCTACCTATGTGAATCAAAGCTTACCAATTATTTCTGCCATTCCCCTCCAACCTCTGTTTTTTAATTCCAGCTGACTTTAATAAGACAAGTCTGAATGCATAAGTTAATTCTTTATCAGTTTTCATATATCATCCTTTACCTTAGTCGGCCAGCTAAAAATTATGCAAGCTATAAATTAGCTTTAAACAAGCTCTGAATCAGGTTTGAACTGGTTTTCGAATTAAAGAGCCTTCAGTATATTACAAGGTGCTGTCATTTTATTACCTCAATCAATTCTGTGTGGCCTGAGGTGGAAGGAAATGAATGCTGTCTTCATTTGCAATGGGTTTATCTCTTACAGCAGGCTCTGGAAACACAACCACAGCAATGAATTGAAAGCTAAAGTTACATTTGACATTACCAATGCAGGAAACTGCTCCTTAACAAAGTTGGAGTTGCAATGGAAAAAAAGACATTTCTTTACTGTGAAAAATACACAAAAAATTAACACTTGCCTAAACTTAAATTTTTAAGGACTATTTAAAAAATTATAGTTCTATTAAAATAATTTTAGATGATCCTCAAAAAAATAAAAATAAGTGTGTTGTTCTCAGTGTTTCGGAAATAATAGACATTACACACACACACACACTCTTCATCTTTTTTTGTGTGTTTTTGATTTTTGGAAGAAGGGAGAGTGGTAGAAAGAGAAGGCGAGAGAGAATTCCAAATAGGTTCCATGCTCAGTACAGAGCTGGACAGGAGGCTCGATACCATGACCATGAGATCACGACCCCAGCCAAAATCAAGAAGTCGATGCTCAACCAACTGACCACCCAGGTGCCCCCTTCATCTTTATCTTAATAAAACCATTTCTTTTTTTTTTTTTTTTATGAACACTCAACTGAATGCAAAAGTGAATTAGGTACTGGCCAGGCTCATCGACACTATTACCAAACTCTAAAACACAGACAAAATAGCCCCCACACAAAAGCTCCAATAAGCAAGTATTAATTATTATGATCTCCATTTTAAAACAAGGAAATGAGGCAGAGATTAAGTCATTTACCCAAGTTTACATAGTTACCTAGACGATATGATTTTGAGTCTATTCCTGAAGGAGACTATTTGACTAAGATTATAGAACACTGAGAACATTGTAGAGACTACTTTCTCAGGAAACACTGTACCAGAAGAAGTAATGAGGGACAGTGATGACAGAAGGAATAAAATCAAGTATACAGGTCTTAGAAGGGTATGTCAACTAAAGAAAGAGGACGGTTCTAGTGCCTGTAGACAAAGACATAAGGATTATTTTGTGTAAGTATGCTTAGAACACACATATATTCAAGAAGACTTTCTTTTGACAAAATTTATTTAAAAAGGAGACTTGTAGGGGTGACTGCATGGCTCAGTCAGTTAAGACTTTGGCTCAGGGCATGATCTTATGGTTCATGGGTTTGAGCCCTGCATCGGGCTCTCTGCTGTCAGCTTTGGATCCTCTGTCTACCTCTGTCTCTGCCATATATATATGGGTCTATTTCTGGACTGTCTATTCTCTTCCACTGATCTATAGGTCTGCTCTTTTGCTAATACTACATTGTCTTTTTTTTTAAAAATGTATACCACATTATCTTGATTACTGTTTCTTTACAGTAACTCTTGAAGTCACAGAGTTTCAGTACTCCACCTATGTTCTTCTCATATATGCTGTATGATTCTAACTATACGACATTGTGGAACAGGCAAAACTATGGAAACAGGAAAAAGATCTGCTGTGGTTGCCAGAAGTTTTGGGGAAGCAAGGGAGGGGTAAAGAGGAGGAGCACAGGAGATTTTTTAGGCAGTCTATTCTGAATGATCCTGTATAGGGGGATATATGTCATCACAAATTTTTCAAAGCCCATGGAATATACAACACAAACAGGGAATCCTAATATAAACTGTGCAGTTTAAATTGTGCCTCATTAAGTGTAACAAATGTACCACAGTACTGCAAAATGTTCATAGGAGGACAAGAATGAAGGGCATATGGAAACTCTCTACACTTGCCACTTAATTTTTCTGTAAATTTAAAACTGCTCCCCCATATTTTATTAAAAATTTTTTAAACATTAGTAACTATTGCTATCATTAAGAATACACTTTTCAAACTATTATGCAGTTACCCCCATACACTCTTTCTCTCCATGGATTCCCTATGCTGCTTCAAATACCAGAAAGGCCTTTGAAGTATGGTAGCATGTAGCATCATCATACTTCCTTGGCTTCTTTTTTCTTTTTTTAAGTTTATTTATTTATGATGAGAGAGACAGAGAGAGTGCAAATAGAGGGGAAGAGAGAAAGGAAGAGGAAGAATCCCAAGCAAACTCTGTGCTGCCAGTGCAGGGCCTGTGAACTCACAAAACCACAGGATCATGACCTAAGCCGAAACCAAGAGTTGGACACTTAACCAACTAAGCCACCTAGGTGTCTTCTTTTTTTAAAAGTTTATTTATTTATTTTGGGGGAGGGGAGAGAGAGAGAAAGAGAAAGGAAGAGAACAAGTGGGGGGAGGGGCAGAGAAAAGGAGAATCCCAACCAGGCTCTGCACTGTCAGCACAGAGCCTGATGTGGGTCTTGAACTCATGAAACATGAGATCATGACCTGAGCCAAAATCAAGATTCAGATGCTTAATTAACTGAACCACCTAGAAGCCCCAACTTCCCTGGGGTCTTAAAGATAGGTTTAACTATGTAATTTATGTAATGTAAGCTGGAGTGATAGGTGTCAATTTCCAAACATAATTTTAAAAGCCATTCTGCAATTTGCCATATTACCTGCCACAGTGCCAGGGACCACATGTGGAAATAAAACTGCCTTCAGGTTCGGTCCCCAAGTTACTGTGATGTGCAATGTCATTCTGCCAATCTGTATTGATACATTATTTTGCATGAGAATTCAACTTATATGAATCCAATAGAAATGTGGGATTTTGAGGTTTGTGTTGCATAACAGCCTATCCTCACATTCCTATCAAATGCTGCCTAGTTTTCATAATTCTATTCAAATGATATAATATCCACCCAAAGGGCCAGATCCTTGCCTGCTTATCTTAGTATAATAAGTATATGTCAAGTACCTAGTGTGATGTACCTCTGAATACAATACAGATTTTCACACAATAAAATGAGGTTACTGTTGCAGACATATTGGTAGGGCCATCATGAGAAAGAAAATACCTTTATAATTAAGACTGCTTCTTCTCAATTTATGTGCAAAAAATATGAAATAGATATTTTTTTAAGATTAATTCTACCCTCTTAAACAATGCCAGTGTTCTTCATTCTGGAAGAGACAGTTTCTTTTTAATTTAAAACTGTATGTTTATTTCAAAGAAATTTACTATAATCAACAGGTACTTGTAAATGTTAACAGAAATGCTGAGCAAACTACACAAGGATAGAAACTATTCTGAGAAAAGATATTATTTTCAAATTGCTGAACAGATATTTTCTTATGTCTTTTACTCTTGGTCTTTTATACATATTTGGGTCATGACGCAGAAACTTAAGACTTTCAGATATCGTTTGTTGTTTTAACAAGTAGACTTGGGCATCTAAGGCAAAAAATAGAACTTGAACTATTTCCATTGCCATTCAGCAAAATAAAAGTTTAGAAAGTAATTTTAATAACAACTAATAGGAAATAAGCTAGCAGTGAAGGACCACTAGAAGCAATTTAAAATCTATCTTAGAAAAAATTATGTGTAACGTTGAGACTCCCTGTCTTCAAGAAAGTATGAAAGAAATATTATCTCTCCCATTCGCATTTGTAATCTAGCTCATAAAAAGAACCTCGACATAAAAAGATGAATAAGAATGCAAAGAAACCTCGACTGAATGCCAAATGAATAGTCTAGCAAAGAAATGAAAAAGAAATCAGTCTGCTCCTAGAGATTGTAGAGAAACTAGGACTTAAGCTGAAAGAGAGCTATCTGTAGTATTAGTGTGGAGGCAGATTACAGATAGCCTTGGAAGTCAGGGTTAAACCCTGATGTCTGTCCTACGGTATGGACAATGGAGACCTCCTTCTTTGAGTTTTTTTATCCTGGAAGACATGTGAAAAATAATCTTTAAAAAAGACTGATTTGGAAAAAGTTTGTAGAATGGCTTACTGAGAATAGAAACCCAGATTTTGAAGGGAAAGGTGATTTTTGGAATAAAGGACAAAGGTAAGCATTTTTTTTTTCTTCTGAGACAGGAAGTAAGAGACAGAGGTAGGGAGAGTGATGAAGATTGAATTAGGAAAAGTATGAAAGACTATTTCTCAAGTTGAGACGGGAAAGGATGGGGATATATATTAGCCCCTTTCCTTGGTGAAGTTAAAAGATAGAGTATTCTTGAAAAAATGAGGATGCTGGAAATAAAACAGACTTGAGATATGTGGCAAAGATCTGAAAAAGCTGCCATAAGAAATCTGATAAAGAGCTCACATAAGACAGCAATGAAATGTGGTTTAATGTAGGAGGCTTGAATTTGTAGAGAATTGAGGTTCGTAAGTTCCTCCAGTTATTTCTGGCAAGAACAAAAAAACAGTTAAGATGAAACAATACAATGGATCCAGAGGGGCTCCTGGGTGTCTCAGTCAGGTAAATATCCTACTTCGACTCAGGGGTTTGAGCACCACATTGGGCTCTTTACTAACAGTGTGGAGCCTGCTTGGGATTCTCTTTCCCTCTCTCTGTTCCTCCCCTGCTCATGCTCGCTCTCTCTCAAAATAAATAAATAAACTTAAAAACAAAGCAAAACAAAGGATCCAGAGAAAGCTGGGGAATTAGAATAGAGAGCTCTAATGTCTTTTCTAAATTGTACATTAAATGCCAAAAAAAAAGGGTTTTATTTTTTTAATACTTTTTTTTTATTTTTAAGAGAATGCAAGATGGAGAGGGACAGAGAGAGAAAGACAGAGGATCTGACAGCAGCAAGCCTGATGTGGGGCTTGAACTCACAAGCCGTGAGATCATGACCTGAGCCTGACATCAGATGCTCAAACAACTGAACCACTTATGTGCCCCCCAAAAATAGTTTTAAAAAGAGGACAGGGTAACATCAAAAGGAAGAGGAGGGCCTAGGGATCTTGAAGAGCTGAGGAACTGGTAGGAAGTATGTGAAGTGACAAAAACTTTAAAAAAAAAAATCTTGATTTGAGTTATGGTGACAGGGTATTTGACATACTTACATTAAAGGATTCATGGCTTGGGTGAAATCTGCTCTCTCTATCACAAATGGTCTGAAATTTCATTTTTTAAAGATATGCTCTGATAAAATACTTCAGAAAATATTTACTTCAAAGTCTCACACACACAAAAATTGATCTGACAATTCATCATTGAAGCCTGCAGACAGTAAAGGTGAGACAAGAGAGAAAGGATTTCTTTAGAAGAGGTGGTTTAAAGGGAGTCCCTGTATGAGAGGAACTCACAGTTCCCCCTTAGGAGTCCAAGGGACACAGAGACTGAGTGGTGATCCATGTCTGTCTAGCTGTAGCGGCAGAGCAGCAGAGAAAAAAATCAGGGCTGCAGAGCAAGAGTGTGGATGTGCTTACCTTAGGAATAATGATGAGATGTGAAAGAGAGCAAGACTCTGATTATCTAGAAAGGGATCTAGCTAGAGACGACAGCCTACTGGGAATGAAGTGATGCCAAGCAAAGAAGAGACAAAAGGAACTTCAGTTCTGAAAATGAGTTGTAAGAAACACACAGGAAAGGCATCTGTCTCTCACTCACATCTAAGGAACTGCAAGTAGACAAGTCCTAACAATGAGAGATCACCAAAACCTACACAGGAAAGCAGAGAAAAGAGTCAAGGGCCAGGATGGCCCCCATCAAGCTACAGATTTTCTAGTTTGAAGCAGGCCTGAGCTGGTGAGAGGAGAAGCTTTGAACTGGTTGAGAGAATGAAGCCTTGATATTAAACTAGACAAGATTTATATATATATATAAAGTTGCTTTCTGTTTGTATCTTGTCTTAAATTCAAGAACAAAATCTACTTCTATCTGAATAAAAATGAAAGAGTACTATTTTAAAAATAGGAATCTGAATAGTACTTTAACATGGAGTACAGATAAAACCACTTCTATTGTCTTTTATACTTTTAATTAAAAAAAAAATTTTTAACATTTATTCATTTTTGAGAGACAGAGAGTGAGGGGGGGCAAAGGGGGGGGGGGACACAGAATCTGCAGCAGGCTCCAGGCTTTGAGCTGTCAGCACAGAGCCTTACTAAAGGCTCAAACTCACAGACTGTGAGATCATGACCTGAGCTGAGGTCAGACACTTAAGCGACTGAGCCACCCAGGTACCCCCTGTCTTTTATACTCTTTATTTAAAATTAATTTTAAGAGGGGCGCCTGGGTGGCTTAGTCAGTTAAGCGTCCGACTTTCACTTAGGTCATGATCTCGCGGTTTGTGGGTTCGAACCCCACGTCGGGCTCTGTGCTGACTGCAGCTCAGAGCCTGGAGCCTGCTTCAGTCTGTGTCTCCCTCTTTCTCTGACCCTCCCCTGCTCACGCTGTCTCTCTCTCTCTCTCTCCTAGAAATAAAAATAAAAATATTTAAAAAAAAATAAAATAAAATTAATTTTAAGAGTTTTTGTTTAAAGGTGTCAATTTCAGACTGCAGGATTTTGTTTTCAAATTGCTATGGTGAGTAAAGACTACTAATATTAATTTAAAAAGTAACTAAATATATTTGACCCTATTAGAGAGATTCCTATCCTAGAAGAGGTTTTAGGGTTTTTTGGGGGTTTGTTTTGTTTTGTTTTTACTGATAAAGGACCACAAATACTTAGAATATTGATTACACCTCAGGGAAAAAATGAGAAGGGGAAAAAGAGTAGGAAAAAAGAAAAAATTGGGGGATTTTGAAACAGCTAAATCACAATGGAAGTTTATCTCACTGCAAAAATTAGATTCATGAGTAGTAGTATTGGGAGCCCTCAAAAAGAAATGGAGAATAAGATGGTACTTAATACAGTCATTTTTCTGCAAACAGGTTAAAACTGCTATACTGTCATTAAATGTCACAGGGAAAAGGAAGACAAGTGTCTAAATCACTTGGCACTCTCCTTGTAAAAGAGCAGAATGTTTTCTGAAAATATCTACTTCATTCTCAGTCCTAAAATGACTTAAAGTGGGGAACAACTAATAAATGATAACTAACCTTAATGACTGCATACTAGAATAAATTTTATATTGGGTTATTAAGTGATGATTTTGTTGTTGTTTTGAGATACATATTGAAACTGTTGCATTAAAATAAGGAAATAATGCAGAAATACCTTATATACATGACTTGCTTTAAGCTACCTATCTGTGCTTTGGAAACTGATTCACAAGTATCTGGTCATCTAAATCTAGAAATGAGATTCTAGAAATAGAATTCACACAGTACTATAATGCATAGTCTTTGAAAGTTGAGAAAACAGTCGAGTCCCTCAGGAACACAAAAGTGAGCTAATGAAAATGAACTGATGCAGCCTGAACTTTTCAAAGTGATTCTTAAAAACTGTAACCTCTATATGCATACTTTAAAGAGTTTTCAAGCCAGCGAACCAGATAATCATTTGTAGCCATTATTGAAGGTACATTTAACAAAAAACCATCTTAACTTCAATGAAGATATAACACTACAACATAAACCTTTAAGAAACCTTCAGAGAAAACATTAAAATAGATTGCATCTGAGGTGACCAGAGTTTAAATTTAGCATATGAATATAGTTCAGAGGAAAAAAGAGAACAATATATTAAAGCTAAAAAAACTTGTAAAAGTCTGAAATCACTTCAGAACCAAGATGGCTATGGTAGGTCACAGGTAGAAAACTGGTAGAACAACACAGTTACACATATGGATTTTTATCTGCCAAGGAGGAGGGAGACATTTTTTAACTTATAAGTCAGGTAATAATTTCATATTCTCTGGCTGACAAAAAAGAATAGCAAAAAAATTAACCCAAATGAATCTAAATAACATTATAATTAGGATCAAATCCACTTACAGGTATTATTTTTGAATAAGAGGCTTTTTCTATAAAAGAATGCTGATATTAAAAAATATATATGCAAAATCTTTCAATTTGTACACAAAGTGTCTGACACTGCACAAATCAGAATATTCTTAAACTATCTGTGCAAAGAAACCAAATGTGGCTGGTTTTAGTTTCTTTTTACAGTACAGGTTTTCAAATTACACAATTCATGATAAACATTAAGATATAATACTTGATACAGAAAAAGCATCTGACAGAATACAACATCCTTTCTTGATAAAAGCTTTCAAGAAAGTAGGGATAAAAGGATCATACCTCAAGATCATAAAGGCCATTTATGAAAGACCCACCACTCATACCATACTCAATGGGGAAAAACTGAGAACTTTCTCCATAAGGTGAAGAATACCCCAGGGATGTCCACTCTCACCACTTTTATTCAACATTGTATTGGAAGTCCCAGCCTCAGTATTCAGACAACACAAAGAAATAAAAGACATCCAAATCGGCAAGGAGGAAGTCAAATTCACTCTTCACAGAAGACATGATTATCTATGTGGAAACCCAAAAGACTCCACCAAAAAAACCTGCTAGAACTGATCCATGAATTCAGCAAAGTTATGGATATAAAACCAATGTACAGAAATCAGTTGCATTTCCATACACCAATAATGAAGCAGAAGAAAGGGAAATCAAGGAATTGATCCCATTTATAATTTCACCAAAAATCAAAATACTTAGGAATAAACCTAACCAAAGAGGTGAAAAATCTATAAACTGAATGAAAACTATAGAAAGCTTATGAAAGAATTGAAGACACACAAAAAGATGGAAAAACATTCCATGCTCATGGATTAGAGAACAAATTTTGTTAAAGTGCCATTACTACCCAAAACAATCTATACACTTAGTGCAATCCGTATCAAAATAATACCAGCATTCTTCACAGAGCTAGAACAAATAATCCTAAAATCTGTATAGAATGACAAAGACCTGAAATAGCCAAAGCAATCCTGAAAAAGAAAACCAAAGTTGGACGCATCACAATCCTGGACCTTAGCCTATATTACAAAGCTGTAATCATCAAGACAGTATGGTACTGGCACAAGAACAGACAAGTAGATCGATCGAACAGAACAGAGAACCCAGAAACGGACCCACAGGTGTATGATCAACTCGTCTTCAGCAAAGCAGGAAAGAATATCCAATGGAAAAAAAGACAGTCTCTTCGGCAAATAGTGTTGGGAAAACTGGACAGCAACATTCAGAGGAATGAACTGGACCACTTTCTTACATCATACACAAAAATAAACATAAATGGGTGAAAGACCTAACTGTATGACAGGAAGCTATCAAAATCTTAGAAGAAAAAACAGGCAAGAATACTTTGACTTTGGCTGCAGCATCTTCTTACTTGACATCTCCAGAGGCAAGGGAAACAAAAGCAAAAATGAACTATTGGGACTTCATCAAGATAAAAATTTCTGCACAGTGAAGGAAACAGTCAGCAAAACTAAAATGCAACTGACAGAATCAGAGAAAATATTTGCAAATGACCTATCAGATAAAGGGTTAGTTCAAAGTCTATAAAGACCTTATCAAACTCAACACCCAAAAAACAAATAATCCCGCAAAGAAATGGACAGAAGACATGAATAGACATTTTTCCAAAGAAGTCATCCTGATAGCTAACAGACACTCATCATCAGGGAAAAGATACTCAGCCTCACTCATAATTAGGGAAATACAAATCAAAACCACCATGAGATACCACCACACACCTGTCAGAATGGCTAAAATTAACAACTCGGGCAACAACAGATGTTGATGAGCATGTGCAGAAAGAGGAACCCTTTTGCACTGCTGGTGGGAATGCAAACTGGAGTGGCCACTCTGGCAAACAGTAAGGAGGTTCCTCAAAAAATTAAAAATAAAACTACCCTACAACCCAGCAGTTGCACTACTAGCTATTTATCCAAAGGATAAATGCACATACACCCCAATGTTTATAGCTGCACTATCGACAATACCCAAGGTATGGAAAGAGCCCAAATGTCCACTGACAAATTGATAAAGAAGATGTGGTGTATATATATATTATATATTAATATATATTATATTTATTAATATATATTATATAATATATATATTATATATATACACACACATACATACAATGGAATATTACTGGTGATCAGAAAGAATGCAATCTTGCCATTTCCAACAATGTGAATGGAACTAGAGTGTTTTATGCTAAGTGAAATAAGTCAGAGAAAGACAAATATCATATGACTTCACTCATGGAATTTAAGATATAAAACAGATGAACATAAGGGAAGGGAAGCAAAAATAACATGAAAACAGAGAGGGAGACAAACCATAAGAAACTCCTAAATACAGAGAACAAACTGAGGGTTGCTGGCAGGGTGTTGGGCTGGGGGATGGGCATTAAGGAGGACAATGGTTGGGATGAGCACTGAATTCTAATTTTCTTTTAAATATTTATTATTGAGACAGAGAGAAACACAGCATGAGTGAGGGAGGGGCAGAGAGAGAGGAAGACACAGGATCCTCAGCAGGCTCCAGGCTCTGAGCTGTCAGCACAGGGCCTGGAACCACAAACCGTGAGATCAGGACCTGAGCCGAAGTTGTACGCTCAACCAACTGAGCCACCCAGGCACACCGAGCACTGAATTCTATATGTAAATGATGAATCACTGAATTTTCTTTCTGAAATCATTATTACACTATATGTTAACTAAATTGGATATTTACAAAAATAAAAAATAAAGAATTCAGCCAAAAATATTAAAAAATAAAGGAAGAAATTAATTTAAAAAATATATAATATTTGACTCAGGAAAAATACAGTACTTAGTATTTAGTGCCTACTTAGATCCCTTTTCCTCACCTCCCTCCAAGTACACAGATTAGATTTTGCTGGGTCTACATATATTATGAAGTGGTCGCTCCCCTAACACAGATACTCGTTTCACTGAACTATGAAGAAAGGGCCTTGAGAAGTTATGGTCTGTCTTCTACACCTTACAGTAGGACCATCTTTAATTAATCTGTTTTAAGAATTACCTCTCGGCTTTATTCCCCTTTTCACCAGAAAGACCAAAACATATCCCACTTAACAAGAAAGGTATTTTTCATTTTCCTGTTACTCGTGGTATTTATTTATTTAAAAAATTACCTAAATTTCTACACTATGAAAATCTACAATGACCTCAGGACAAAATCTAATTTGAGGATCTCATGCAACAAGGAATGGAAAATACCTACTTCAGTATATATGAAAGGAAGCTTCTAAAACACAGGCTCCAGATCAGGCAGATCTGGGTTTGAATCGCTATTAAACCACTGGGTATATAATCCTTAAATTCTCTGAACCTCATTTTTCCCCCCATACAAAGGAGATTAAAAAAGTAACTACCTTGAAGACTGTGGTGAGAATTAAATGAGATTATATATTTTAAGTACTTAAATAATGCTAGGCACATAGAGGTACTCAGTAAATGTTAACTGCTAATATTATTTCTAAAATGATAAATCTTCATTCTTAAAATATTCTTTTTTTGTGACCTAACAATTAAACCAAGAGTGTATCTATGTAAGGAAATGTATAGTACTTAAAACTCTGGTTAGAGAAAAGTATCTGAAACATGGAAAATGGTCACATACACAATTACATGAAGAAAAGGCTATTATATGACAAAATGTATAATATGACTGCTATTTTTAAAGGTAGGTTGTAGTTATATATACTACTGAAACGTGAGCAAAAATATAATGTCTATAGGTACTATAATAGCAAGTTAATTTTAACTTTTCATCATGTTTTTTAAAAAATTTCCAAATATCCTACAATGATCATGTATCAATTTATAAGAAATTTTAAAAATACATAATGTATGTAATTTCTTTTCTGATGCCAATTTTCTCCAGAATAGCTGACTCAGAGGAAAAAAGAAAGAAAAAAATAAGCATACATTTTTAAAGCAAGATTTTATATAAAGGGTGTTAGTTTTAGTTTTATTAAAAACTGCTATTTAGAATTATTACTCTCTAACATTAAACAAAACTCAAAGTCTGATACCTCAATTATAGCATACTTATTCATGTGTCCAAAACAGTATTTCACTTGGAGATCAAGTTGATACATACTCTGCTACTTAAACTTCATAGTAATTTTTAAATTTTTCCCTGACTTTATTGAGATATAATATAACATTGTGTAAGTTTAAGGTGTACACTGTATTGGCTTGATACACATATATCGCAAAATGATTACCACTACTGTGTTAGTTAATACCTCCATTACATCAAATAATTACCATCTCTTTTTTTCTGTGGTGAGAACACTTAAATCTACTTTCTTAGCAACTTCAAAATATGTAATACAGTATTTTCAACTATGATTACATGCTGTTCATTAGATCAACAGAACTTATTCTGCATTCAAAGTCATTACACCATTTTACACCCACCCAAAACTCAGTTGTTCCTTCTTCCTGTTAGAAGTTGCTACTGTAAGATTTTTTAGCTTTTCTCCAGGAGACCAGACTAGATATTGGCAATGGCCAACTAAAACTTATTGGTGAATTTATCATTACATTATATCTTTAATTGTTAGACAAAGGATATTATTTTTATTTTTTTAATGTTTATTTATTTATTTTTGACGGGAGGAGGGGCAGAGAGAGAGAGGGAGACACAGATTCCCAAGACACAAGGCTCTAACTCACGAACTATGAAATGATATGACCTGAGCTGAAATCAAGTCAGATGCTTAACCTACTGAGCCACCCAGATGCCCCTCAAAGGCTAATATTTTATAAGTTAGAAAGTCTCCCTTGATGAACATTAACTCAGAAAACATAGATGGATCATTAAATCCTAAATCCCATGTTTTCCTGTAGCAAAACTGGTGTGGTACTGAGCTTTGGGTATGGATGCTGTCACCTGCAAAGTAAGAAAAGATGGTGAAAAGAAGCCTATCAAAAAACCCCAAAAGATATGGTCTGCTAAGAAGGGAGAAAATGAGGAGAAAATAAGTTCACTGAAAAGCAAGGAAGGAATCTGTAAAAAGGAAGAAGTTACCAACAGTATCAACTGCTGCAACGAAGCAGACAAAAGATTAAGCAGAATGCCCGAGGAAGATTCTTGATGGGGACAAACTGAATTAATAGCTCAGGGAAGATCCCTGAGTTGTTGCTGAGCAATTCCAGAACTTGGAAAGAGGAAAGGGAATAGGGTATAACAGTAATCCAGGAATGCTACTGCACTGAGCCTGAATCAGGTATCATCAATCTACTTTGAACCTGCCTGGGAGGTTGAAAGATAGTCCTATGACAGAACAGCAAATCTATAGGCATAAAAAGTGAAAACCTCAAGTAGAGACAAAACTAAATGTAAGAAATTTAAAAGAAATTAGGTCAAAAGCAGTCATTCTTAAACTTTAATTATCACCTATGGTGCTTATAAAAATGCTAATTCTTGGGGCACCTGGATGGCTCAGTAAGTTAAACATCCAACTTCAGCTCAGGTCATGATCTTACGATTCCTGAGTTTGAGCCCTGCGTTGGACTCTGTGCTAATAGCTCAGAGCGTACAGCCTGTTTCAGATTCTTTGTCTCCCTCTCTCTCTGCTCCTCCTCAGCTAAGACTCTGTCTCTCTATTTCTCTCCGAAAATAAACATTAAAAAAATAAGTAAATAAAATAAAAATGCTAATTCTTGAGTAACATTCTAGAAATACTGATTTAGTGGTCTGTATGGGGCCTTCCAAACTGATAATTTAACAGTACTTTAGAAGATCCTGGTGCAGGTGGTTTGTAGGCTTTGAGAAAAAAATCACTAGCATGTGGGCAATGTGGGTTGACAAGTGATGAAAATGTCAAAGTATGATTTAAATCAGAAAACTGAAAGAAACTTTTTTAAAAGTACAAGAAGGAATAAAGTGATGTTCACATAACCTATTAACATTAGTTAAAGGTAGTCCTAGGGTCCTGTCAAAGTAAGAAATGAAGCTAATAATTTAATATGGAGCAGGATAGTATAGGTTTGGGGCCATGGGACGATAGCGTGGACCACAGTCTTACAATCTGCCTTATTTTGTATTTTACCAATGGACAATAAGTTAAAAAGAGCATATCTGATATTCCCAGAAAGAGAGAGCCAGTCTTTAAAGTAACATGAAGATAAACAGAGAAATTTCTTTAGAAAATTTAGATAAACTAAATTTCTTTATATAATATTCCTTATATAATATACTCTATTTTGTTACTCAGCAATGCCTCAGATTATAAGAAACCCCATAAATTTACAAGTTAAAAAAATATATATTATTTAAAGATATACACTGATTACAGACACACACCCTCATTTCAGATATGTCAAAAAATGAACATGTTAAAATGTAATAAACATGGCATAACATACTTTGGCTATGCCTCCAACCCTAAATATCTTATCAATAGCTTGGTAAAGATTTTATCAGAATGTCTAGATTGGAATGCTTAAGTATATTTTATTTCAGAACTCAATTCCATTAACTTTCAGAGTCTATTCTTTCAGTTTTCTTAGCCTAGATTTGAAGAAGTCTATCTTAGTTGTAGGTAAACGGTGCTTCTTAAATCACAATATGTAGGTTAGAAAGATTATTTATAATAGATAAGTAATTCTATACAATGATGAAATAAATATTTAACAAATTAGAATAAACTATCTACATCTAGAATACATGAAATCTCACTCTGTTTTTTGAAGCTAGGATTTAAGCGTTCCCTATGATTTTCTTTAGCTTTACAACTCTGAGAATGAGCTCACCTATTTCATCTAGGACTATGTCTTTGCAGCAAACAATGTCTCTCACCCTCATATCCTATATAAATACTGGAATAACAAGTTTACATAACTAATGTATTCTACATTTTTTCTTCATTCTTACATTAATATATAATCCAAATTTAATAATGCTGCGCTAATAGGTAAAAATATTCTTATTAACTTTTTAAAATCCGTAATGAAAATCCTTCAGTCTAACTACCAGATTTTTAGTAGGTCACCTTTTCCTCCAACATAATATAAATATTTTTTAAAAAGCTATTTAAAAACTAAAGGATAGTATAAAGTTGGTGAGTTTTGAAAGGCATTCCCATGTACGGCACCCTACTGTACTTTGATTAATTATCTCTCAGTTATGAGTTAGTTTCTTATCACATATGGTATTCCACAGCATGCTATGCAAACGCATCAGGCCCACATGCCATCTAAATTAGAAAGTGGCTTGGTTTTTCCAGTTTGTAGTTAAGTGTAACTTAACAAAGTGATTTAGTTTTTCAATTCTGAAAATTATTAATATGAAAAAATTGTCTAATTTTAGGGATTCCAATCATTTATTTTCCTCTGTGAATATGATGTTGAAATACATATAAATGTATGTCATAAACACGGACAAACTGTACCTGGAGGAGAGAAATCACATTTACAAAAAGATTCTTAAGGAACACCTGACCATGACATATTGAAGTATACCTGTATGTTTAATGTGTAGTACACAGTCACCATGAAAATTACTTTAAGTTACAGAACTAACAGATAGGTATAGATTCCAATACTATTATGGAGAACAACTGCAAATAGTCTTTGTTTCACTCAAAATTGTTACTTGATAAAATATTACCTAGGAGTAGGTTTCAGAAGATGTCTAGAACAGTCAAGTAAAGAACCTTTTTAAGCAAGCAATAATGACTAATAATAAGTTCAGTTTGTACATAAATGTTCAGTTTTAAAAAGATACACTCTTTTTTTTAAAAAAAAAACATAGTATCAACTATAATTAGTGGAATTCTTAATGGCTCTGACTTCTTCCTGAATTCACAAATCATTGTTACTAGTCTCAAAGTACAACACTCAGTTAGAAACTAAGGGCTAAATAAGACATTAATACAAACAATTCTGTGGAAAAAGTTAGAATTCAGGCGTACAGAGTTTAGGCAATAGCCTAATATAACCCAGATGTAAAGTAGAAGATAACTGGAAGATTGTGGGTTTTATCCCCCACACTAGCAAAGAAGTAATCTAAAGTTTAATATGTAACTACAGCTATCATCAAGGATAACCACACCAGTTTGAATTCTCAGACTTTTAGTAAGTTTACAAACCACCACGGATTTGTTCTATGGGATTCTACTGTAAGAAACTGTATTAACAACTTTTCTACAAACGTTTACATACCTGTATCATCGGTAAAAAGGCCAATCAAAATTCACTAAAGGTTGCTAAAGCACACTGTTGTAAATTCTAATGCGTCATACAAATGCTAGAAGAATACTGAATTAAAAGTTAGGTGTTCCGTTTTACCTAACATGACTTCTCTGTCAATCATGCTACATTCAGAAACTTAAAATTTAACCTAATTTCAGATAAAATTCCAGAGGTCAAATGAATAGCTAAAATATTTTAAAACCCTTGTTTTAACAGTTATACTTCAAATTTAAAAGACCTTTAACACCCAACATGGGGCTCAAACTGACAACCCCAACATCAACAGTTGCATGCGCCACCTGAGCCAGCAGGCGCCCCTTAATTTTATATTTTTCATAAATTTTCATTACACATAAAATTCAAACATTCAGTTTCTGGTATTACCAGTTTCAATTACATGTGCTTACTTAATGTACTATGGCAAGATACTCCTTGGAAAGACTGTTCAGTTCTTAAAGGGGCAAAATTCAGTTAATGTTTTATTTGAAAATGAATAGTCACATATGTAGTGTTTGCTCAAGTATATCAGTTATAGAATTCTAGTTGCTTAATGAAGAAAAAAAGGAAAATAAAGATTTTTAAAAAATCATACTTTCCCTACTAAGGGATTTCTAATACTAATGATTATCAAAAAGTACCACCTGCTAGACCGTTCATCTTGTAGTAGTCAGATAATGACCTGTCATGTATACTCCACAGCTTTTCACCAAACAGAGCTTAAATAAGGATGAAAAGCTAAAATCATAACTGGCACAGTCACTGTAAAATATGTGATGTACACTTAAATTCCCAGTGGCATTTGTGAATACATATGACTTGGATGAAGCACTCTTAAAAAATATTTATACATGTTCACTTAACCATGTCAAAATAAATGATCTTCATTTTGGGTGTTTTAACAGAAGTTGTTGAGATCTTTATTAAGTATACCCTGGAAAAAGACCAAATAGTGAACCTGCCCTATATTTAATAATAATACAGTACTTAGTCTGCTTTGTATTTTATATCTAAGTATACAACATAATTTTAAAATAGTCTGTTGACATTTCACTTGGGTTTTGGGCCAATTGTATATTTGTTTAAAAATTCTAAAAAAGTTAATTTTTAGATGACAATCTTTCTTAATAACTGAAGATTTCATAAAATACATAAATAGATTCTTATTCTCGACTGCTCATTACAATAATTTAGGGAGCTTGTAAAAAATATAAATGTCCACCCTCATTCCCTCTCTCACCTCTTCCTGAACAATTCAGTCTAAAGCCCATTAGGTTATAGTAAGCAAAATAGGTGTCCATGTTGGGTGGCAGTGGAGAGTGATGAGAGGTAAGTTTATATCAGGGGACTAATTTTATAGGAATATTTAAGAATAATGGGAGCCGGTTTTCTGACAGGGAGTTACAATATAGAACGGGAGAAAACTGGAATGGCTTCTGGTATTTATAAAGGCAAAAATATAGACTCCAGTGGATATGTGTACATATACATATAGTCCTTGGCTCTGTCCAGAAGAACGGGGAGGAACAACACTGCAGTAACAATGAGCATATCTAGTACCCAGATCTTGGTTTCTAAATACTATTCTCCACGAAAGGAACTAGAGTTCCTTGGAGAAATGGCTGGTTCCAGGACTAGGGAAAGGGAAAGTACAGTGGAGTCTGGAACATCTTTAGTAAGGAAGTACTTAAAGATTGCTGGGGTCATGTCAAAAGGACATAGATGCCAAGTGGAAGTGGTAGAAGGAAGTCTGAAGTGGCTTCCATTAGCCAAATCTGGGACAATTTGAAGATTAAAATAAATGATAATAACCAATATAGTCCACTGAATAAAACAGAAAATGAAAGTTTGATGAGGAATAGGATATTTGCATAGTCTAAAGGTTCTTCCCTACAAATTAATTAGAAAGGGGAACAGAATGGAAAAGACTTGCAGACAGCCCCTTAGTCAAGTGATTACCATCTATGGTTCACATTGAAGTCATGTGTTACCTGACAGAATGCATCTGCATCACATCTGTGGCATTTCTTAACAAAGATACACAAAATGAATCTAACTATAAAAAAGATTGAAAAAATACAAGTGAGGCATTCTACAAAATAACTGCCCTGTAATCTTCAAAAGTGTCATGAAAATCAAGGAAAGACAAAGGGACTGTCCAGACTAATGACTAAAGAAACATGAAAAATAAATGCAACAAGTGATGCTACACTGGATCCTTTTGCTTACAGAGGAAATTTCTAGGACAAATGGCAAAACCTGAATACTGAGGATTAGATGGTAATAACATTAATTTTCTTTTTGTTGGTTATATTTTAGATATGAAAGAGGATGGAAAAACACAAATGCAAAGCAGAGGTGTGACAAATGTACTTTCTGAAAGATTATTTTAGTACCAGTATAGGAGTATAGTCTCCAAACATTTTTGTTGATGTGCCCCAATACTAAAAGTATCTGAAATATGTATCTTAACATATATGTGTGTGTGTGAAGTTATATCATGTTCCACAGTATTAACATATTATTTACATTATAAATCACAGATATAGAAATTACAATGAGATGTTATACAGAATTAAGTTGACTTAATTAGTCATCTTGTCTATCTCTCGGGGTACAAACACTTCATTTTGGAGGCCACTAGTAATGAGAACTGGTAGAAGGGAAGAGTATGGCATACCTATTTAGATAGTTTCCAAAATAGGAAAAACTGAAAGAATGAGGAAAAAGTGGAACATTGAATCAACACAATAGCAATGGAGAAAAGGAACAAAGAGCACACTGGGGAAGCATTTAAGGAAGAAAACATTTCCAGGACTTAGAGAATGATTTTCTGTAAGGAACAAGGATGGGAAAGGCTTGAAAATGATTCTAAGTATTTAGGTTAGGTGAACAAATGGAATAAACAGGGAAGAAAACTAAGAGAGGGGTGAAGAGAAGGATTAAGAACAAAATGCATCATTTTTCCAGGCATATAATACTCATTAACATTAGTATTATGGCAACATAGTAAAGAGCAAGGGAAAAAAGTCCTAAGCCACGGAGCTAGGTGGCGATGCACTAGCTGCATTGAACATAAACTTAATACGCTGTCTGGAGAGGTGCTGCCTCAGTGTCTCTGAAGCACAGCCTATGAGAGAATATGTGTTGTGCATGTGTGTTTCCATGTGTTTGCATGTGTGTAGATTTGTGCTTCTGTGTGTGCACACATATTTGTATATATCTGTGTCCATGTAGTCATTTTTCTTGAAACTTAAAGTGAACTAACTATGTTTATAACAGGTTGATAAGTCAGAGAAAGTCTTATCATGCCATATTTTATACGTTTGGGTAGAATAAACACTCTATATACAAATATTGAATGGTTATCTTGTCATACCTTTAATATAAAGTTATATATCAATTATTTCTCAATTTAAAAAAAGTCATTCTAGTTTTAGGTAAACTGTCATGAATCAATATTACTGAAACTACACTTAGGTGTATATTATCATGTGCTAAAACTTAAAATTATGGATTATGTTTTAATTAATCTTCTTAGACTTTAGCAGAATATCTGTAAAAGTAATACGCAGGATTTGTGACAAAAGATTTTTGCCCTTACAAAGCCCATAATGATAAACCATTACTTGAAGAGAAAGTCATGTATAAATATATTATGCTGCTGAGAATATACATGGCATTACTTTAGTTTCCCCTGCTACACAAAATTTGGAGACAATAATGTTAAGAGTTAAATTAATGTTTAAAGTGCAATGTATTTTTAAGCATATATTCAGCTATATACCCTCACCTTGTATTTATCTAAAATTCTAAGCAAAATAAATAGCTTATTTGGGAGTCAAATTGTTAGAATAAAAGGTAAGACTCCTTGAACTTAATAAAACTATCACACAGAAAGGAAGCTGGATATATATAATATGGCTATAACAATTTTACGTTCACTTTCCCCTACCTAAATTTATCAGCAACTGATTCACTTCCCTTCCGGCAATAACTATTTTTAGCTTAGTTTTCATATCATTAAAATATATGAACATGGCAAATACATACAGTATTTCCTAACAAATTACAGTCCACCAAATATAATAAAGGAAAATGAAGGACAAGCAAAGTATATTAACTTCCACTGTAGGTTTCTTTTAGGCTCTACAATGATGCTAGTTTTGACTAAGATACTAGTAACATACTGATTTCTTAATTTAAGAGCTTCTGCAGCAATTCACTGAATTATAAATTAAGGCATGATATTATCTATGACTGCTTTCTTCTTTGGACCCAAACTAGCAAACATCTTTCAAAGAAAAATGTAAACAGAAATTTACTACCTGCTAGTTAGGAATGAAAGTCTTCAAAAGTGAACAAATCAGAATGGATGCAACAACAAATATTCAAGGTAATTAAGTTTCCAACTTAACTATTACATTAAATTTAATTTTTTATTAGAAAAAAAGTATAACTATACAATGTTTATAAGACAAAAATACAAATCCACTTCACTGCCATAAACCTTATAGTAAAATGCTATGACATTCCAATTATACCATAATTGGATGAAATTTTGATCATGTTGGTTGTTTATATCTCGTATTCAATCAGAGGTCAGAAAATACAATGCAAGTTTCCTAACAATGTGCCTTCCTAATGGATTTCCATTCAAAGTCGAAGACCTATTGTCTCATAAAGAGGGAAAAACAAAAACCAAAATAAAAATAACTTATCCTTCTCAATGGCTACTGGCATCCTACTGCATTAAGAAATGTATGATGGGGCACCTGGGTGGCTCAGTGGGTTGAGCATACAACTTCGGCTCAGGTCATGATCTCAGGGCTCTAGTTTGGGCCCCACACTGGGCTCACTGCTGTCAGCTCAGAGCCTGGAGCCTGCTTCGGATCCTCTGTTTCCCTCTCTCTCTCTCTGCCCCTCCCTGGCTCACACTCTCCTCTCTCTCAAAAATAAATAAACATTAAAAACATTTTTTAAAGATTATTTTAAAAAAAGAAATGTATGATATACTCCTAACATCTGTGAAATAGGTCCTCTTTCATTTTCAGTATTCATTAATGAAATTACTATATAACTTAAAGCCATTCCTTAAGCATTGACTACAATGCTATACATTTATAGTATTACAGAACCCTTTCAAAAGAATGTACACAAAAAGGTGTATTTTTGAAGGGCAATAAATATTTTTTAAAAGATGTTTTCCTTATTTGCTTGTTGAGGGTGGAGGAAACCCCAAACAAAAAGATGTATTAGAAAAATTGTATTATGGGATGCCTGGGTGACTCAGTCAGTTGAGTGCCCAACTCTTGATTTCAACTCAGGTCATAATTTCAGATGGGATCATACCCTGCTTTGGACTCTGCGCTGGCCCCTCCCCTGCTCAAATGCTCTCTCTCTCAAAACAAATAAAGTTAAAAAAAAAGAAAGAGAAAAATCATATTATACCATTAAGAGTCCCATAAGGCAACTCTCTAAAATCTATAGTATAACCACTATTTTTTCCCATTTAAATACAGTTTCTGTAAAGCATTTTTTAATTATGCAATAAAACTTTTGCTATTAAATATAAGTCTGGGTCCTAGTAAAATGCTTGGAAAAAAATTATTGATATTGTATAGTTTAAAATCAGCAGCAAAGGGGGCGCCTGGGTGGCTTAGTCGTTTAAGCGTCCAACTTCTGCTAAGGTCATGATCTCACGGTTCCTGGGTTCGAGCCCGTGTCGGGCTCTGTGCTGATAACTAGCTCAGAGCCTGGAGCCTGCTTCAGATTCTGTGTCTCCCTCTCTCTCTGAGCCTCCCCTGCTCACACTGTCTCACCCTGTCTCTCTCTCTCTCAGAACCAATAAAACATTAAAAAAATGAAATAAAATCAGCAGCAAAAAAGCTTGATTATTAAATAAAATGCAGAGTATATTCCACTAATAATCATTACACTAATATATAAATTTTTAAATAAATTTGGTTTAAAAACCCTTTCAATAGTTTTTCTATCATCAAATGTTTTTCTGTGGTTTTTCAAAAATAAATTTTTATAGATGGTGTCTGTGGTAACCTGGAACAAATAATTTTAACTTAAAAAATATATTTTTTTGTTTTATTTTTATTACAGCTTGTACTTTATTAAAAGGTAAAACTACAAAAATTATACGGACATCCATCATGCCTTTAGTATTATTCATAATTTTGGTATGTTCTAAATATAGTGGCTTTTTATCCTTTGGAGGATCTCAAATTAAAAGTGGATCATTCATTAATGAATTACTAGACTCAATCCACATACCATCCTCTATGGCCATTATCAAAGTTTTTAAACATTAGAAATTAGACTCAGAATCTAAAGGCAACAATTTGGCCAAAAAATGCAGATATATACAGAAATGTATATTTGCTTCCACAATCAGAAAGGAATTTAGCATCAATTTTAATTGACTCTAGGACAGACAATTGCATTTAAATGGCATTTAAGAAAGATGGCTTCATGTCCATATTACAATAGATCGCTAATTTCCACTGTCTACTTATGGAAGAACAATTTGATTAACCCACAGCTGACCAGGATGTCTTATTTCAAATATATTCAGTATTTTTGTCAAATGAGTCAAAGTATCAGGAGTCTAACTATTCACCCACTTTAAAGAAACAATAGTTTTAAGCTGCAGATTACCACAATTTAAGGTTATAATATTGATATTCAAAGGGTATAATTTAAAAAATTTTTGAAGATAAAAACTATTAAATGACCTTACTGTCCTTTCTAACTTAGCTAAATAAATATCAAAAATAAATTTTAGGATATAAAAACTAGTTTTGTGAAAGAACAGACTTTTCTTTTTCCCCTCAATGTTCATCAGTTTTGTTTCTTAAATTCCATGAGTGAAAGCATATGGTATTTGTCTTTCTCTGACTTATTTCACTTAGTTCTCAAACAGACATTATTAAAACATATACAATATACTTAATGAGTTATCTACAAAATAAAATTAGATTTTATTGGTTATTCTTTGATTCATATTTATATATATATTACTATATATTTGTCAAAACAAATCTCTCATGACTCATTCCTTAGGTGTGATAATTAAGTGCAGGGTGACTTTCTTTGGTGACTAGAGCACTGTTTAATATAGAAAACAGAAAATATACAAAATAAAAATATTTAAAATAGAAAGTATACAAAATTAACAGCTATACTATTTCGGAAGAAACATATAATTTAGTAGAGCTGTTTATTTCTTATTTTATGGGCAAAAAAACAACCTTGGCAAAATATTCTTGAAGTACATTAAAATGTTGGTCATTCAGAATTCTAATTATCTTTAAAGTCACAAAGCTGATGGTATGATATGGCTATCAAAATGAAGTGAAACACTTTTTCTTATAGACTTCTTTTCTCCTTACCTTAGAAGATGAAGAATCACACTCCTGACATATCCACCCATAGCCTGTTTGTTTAGGAGACTTTTTCAAAGGGGGATCCAAACAGCCAAAATGGTAGCATAGTCTGCATTCATCACACCTGTAGGGTAAAGAGATTTATAGTATATCTAAATAATATTAAAAACTATCTTTTTGAAAAATAAATCACAAATTACTGTACATTTCAACACTGTTAATTCTATCCTTAGTTCACAAGATTATTAAATTAATGTCTATGACAAAGACAATCTAAAGCTGAAATATATGTTTTAGGAAAAAACAAAATATAACAATAAAATTAACAAACAAAATAAATATCACTCAGAACACTTTGATAGAAATGTTAAGAGCATATGAATGAATGTATGTGTATAGCTAAATGTATTCACAAGAAATACAATTTCAATTTTAAACTTCAAGAATTAATTTATCCATTAGTTTAAAAACATTTAATATAATATATATATAATTCTAGATTATGAATTTAATCTAATACATTATGATTACTTAAAAAATTTTAAGCTGGAGTCATTTCTATATGATATACCTTATCTCTATACGATATACCTTATTACTCTTTGTCCAAGTTAAGTAGATTGTAAATACACTTTCTAATGTTTACAGCATGCTAACACAATCTAGCAAATAAAAACCATCCTAAGAATTTGGCATTATTTTCTCAAATATAAATATTCTCAGAATTACCTATCACTTCCTCTCAGTGCATTTAGTTTTTCAAAGTACCTCCTAGTACATCTTTAAGCTTATCAACAAATATTTTGATACTGTCTTTGCCACCCTATAATGTGCAAAATCTAAGAAAACTATCATACCTATTCTTCGTTTCAGACAATCTCATCCTGCTGACAATGAAGAGAGATCTGCATTATTTCATTGGTTTGTACAATAAAATGTGCATCAGTTGGAATAACAAGACCAAAATTTAATAACAAATAACAAAGACGTATACATCTAATAGAAAGGATTTTGTCCTCATTTTCCTTGTGTTCTTTTAAGTTAAAAAATACTTTTATTCAGTCTGTCAGATTCTCTTTATTTACTGTTTCTCTTCCTGATTTATAACTTAAAATGCTGAGAAAACCACAAGTACGAAACCAAGAAGAAATTTTTATAAAACATATATTACTTGAATAAATTGCAAAATTACTATTAAATGACCTTTGTTAGAAAAAAGGGAGGAAGGAACTATTGTTAGAAACAACACACAAAGAAAAACCATTGATTTTTAAAAACCAGAAGAATAAACTGGACTATAAATCAATTTATGTAAAAATTTCAAATCATGTAACAAAATCCAATCTCCCAAAGACCCATTTTGGAAATCAAGTTTCAGAAAGTTAGCAACTTAAGTTATTCAGGTATAAAGAAGTTTAAAACATATTATTCATAAATTTATCCTTTTTTCCTCTAAATTTTCTCCTTATGAACCAAATAAACTCATGCACTTTTCCAAAACTCTTATTTTAGACTCAAGAAAAAGACTTGAAAAGAATGATCTACCATGATAATTCTATCTACATGAAAAGTTAAATCAAATAGGAATAACAGTACTTTATTTACTATGCCAATATTATAAATAAATCAAAAATATACTTAAAAGCAGTCAAAATATTCAAATACCTGTTGTTCTGGCATTTAGAAAAAACAGATAATATATAGCTAACATCAAATGTAACATTAAAAAACTACATGGCAAGCCCACACAATTTTATGTTCCTTCTTGTCAATATAATTTTTTACCTTTAAATAGTTAAACCTTCAATTATATTATATATAGTTACAGGATGTGAGCACTTCTGAATTTACAAGAAAGTTGAGACTTCTAAATAGCTGGGCCACATTCCTTCAAACATGAAAACTAGTGTTTCTACAATCTTTGGTGGAAAATATAAAAAGAATCACATTCGTTACTTCAGCAAGAAACAAATACAACTTACTTTCTCTTTGTAATGTCAGGGTCATGGAGGATACAAGTAACACATGCTGCTAAGTGTCTAACAGTGTGTTTGGAGTACTCTCTATCTGCTCTTCTAGTTGAGTTTTTCTATTCAACTTTTATAGGTTTTCAGGATACCCGCTTGAAAAGTATCAGCTACTGCTTTCTGATATTGTAACTCTATTTGAGCATTTTCTTAACAAAAATTTCTGGTGGATTTAGAAAATAGATCTTTAACCTTAGTAAGACTATGCAAACGGACAGTAAAAAGACATGAAAATGAGAATTTCTACTGAGTGAAGTACATGGGCTCAATTTTGGTTTACTATATAGTATTTTTGCTTCACTTCAGGTTGTGGCCAATGTTCCTTAGAGTTCAGATTGCCAAGAATCTGAGCTCTTGATAGGTGAAGAGTTATGGCATTACTGTTTTCCTAGTTCATATCAAATTATAACCTAACTATTGTATATTTACTTTAAAACTCTGTCATAATAACTTCAAATTATGATTTCTAGTGTATAAGTCACACCAAACACCACGATGAATATAAAGGTATATCTTAATTTGTTGTTTTATAAATAATTTGTTTATATCACCTGCATAGATGAAGGGAATTCTTATTGTTATCTATGTTTTTCCAGCTAATAACTTTAAAAACAAGTTTGCTACATTGATATAGTTCCAATTTATAGTTAATTCCAATTAATTATAAAATCACATTATCAGCTCAAGAATAAATGCACAGGGAAAAGAAAGGTTGTGTATGCTAGATTGGTTAGACAATAATGTTGAAGTATATGCCATTTGGAAATGACCTAATTCTGATTACTTCATTAGTAATACCTTTTAGAATGACTTAGTCTCCATGTGGAACTCTAATGTATTTGTGATGGGCCTCAGAGGAAAGGCAGAATTTGCTGGTCAGAATTAGGGAGTGATATGAGAGTTCTCAAGTTATAGCTCATTCACCAGTAAATAAAAACTGTAATTCCAAGAATAAATAGCAAAAAAGAGTAGTTAATACGCTTAGAAATGCCAAAATCCAGGAGAGAAAAACACAAAAAGAAATAAATCAATCCTAAAATCAATAGCTCTGTTAATAAATATGCAAATAAAAGCTCTTTCTACAAACGGCTAAAATTATTTACATGTGGAAAAAGTATGGTTGTTTCTACATTAGAATATTGAGGACATCCATAGCTTTATGTGCTGGTAACAAAAATATCCTGAATGATAAAAGTAAACGTGAAGAGAATTTGTTAAGAATAGATAATAGACAAATGTAAGAGATGCCATTAAGAATCCTAGAAATTGAAGAACAATGTAGATGGTAAAAATAGTGGATTACGTATTTCATGCACACACACAACAGTATGAAAAGTCTCGCACATTTTGTCAGCTAATAAATTCTAGCTGTGTTACAAATTCAGATCTTTTTTAAAAACTGAAAATCAGAAACTACTAAGGGTCTGTAACCACTCTTCTACCTAAAAGCTGAAATAAAGTTGAAATAGTTTTTGATCAAATTGCTATTTATCATCTCTACTTCTATTTCTTACATATACCTGGAAACATATAATTGCAGCACATAATATATACATATTTCATTTTTCAAGAAGAGTGAATGCAATGTGTTAAAATCTTTTCCAAGAGCAGTCATTGACCCACAAAAGCATAGTGATATGACACAATATACTTTATTATGGAACACAAATGTCTATATAAAAAAAAAACATTATAATATTCCAGTAGCACACATACTAAATAGAAAGGCAATATCTTAAAATATCAAAAGAGAATATTAAACTAACCTTTAAAGAAACACTATGAATTCCTTTTAATAAAATACAAACTGGATGCTTAAAGAAGTATCCTTTAAATATCTAATAAATATTATACACATTGACACTACAGGGCATTCTAAAATTACAGTTTTAATGAGAAAAAAATGAATCCCATTTATAAGATGAAAGGAAACCTGATTGTTTAATTACTTAATACAAATATTAAATACAACTTCCTAGGTATCAGATTCATAAAGGACACCTATGTGTAAATAATAATGCAGCTAAATATACGTGGTCTTTTACACACTGATTTAACCAAATGCAGTGACCAAAGAACATAGTTCTATATTTAAAATACTTACTTAGCATATGGTTAAGTATAGCACCCTAGACAAAAGGAGGAAAATAACTTATGTTCATATGTCCTATGATCCGTACAACATCAGGTGTTTACCTAACTACTGAGAATACGAATACAAGTAAAAAGAAACAACAGATTTATTTCTGCCTGTGCCAAGAGAAAGGCTAAACACCACTACTCCAAAGGAATTCATTAACTATATTAATTTCCAATTGGTTATGTCACTAGGAAAATATATTAAATAACCATTTTTAAACTAACTAGAACAATTAAGTGCACCTCCTATACTTATAACTTAGAGCCAGATGATAAGCTAAACTTCAGAAGAGAAATCCGTAACATGAGACTTGAAAAGGGATGTACATTTTTTTGTGATCAAGCTGACCCATATTCACAGCTATTTTTTTTTTTTATGTCAAGGAACATTTTATAACCCTTGTCTATAATGTAGAATAAAATGCTGACTCTAAAAATATATACTATTACATGTGTTCACTTAAAAAAAAAATCTAAAAATGTAGAGAATTGATTAGGTTGGGTTTCCTTAGGTTTTTCATCATTTCTGTGTAAAAATTCTATACAAGAAAGATCAAGAGAATTGATCTTTAATGCTAACATTATTTAAATTAAATCTCACTAGCAGCTTAACACACCCACACAAATCTATTAACAGTAGTGATAGATTCTTTTTCATTGAATAGTGGCCAATTATTTCAATTACCCATTTTAACAGATGGAGAAAATGCAGGATTGTGGCCCATGAGTTAAATCACTTTTAGAATAATTCAAGCTTGAACAAAATTCTGCATTCTACCAATATCAGAATAACATTTCATATTAATAAAGGCATATTTTATTCCTTATATATTTTACAACTTTAGTGCATATCACCTATATGAACATTTTCTAAACAAAATAATTAGAAAATGTATTTTATATCATTTTTCAAATAGAAGACTTGTGTAGAGATCTTCAACATATTTTCATTAATGCCACTACAGACTTCTATTTTTATCTCAAGCAGTAATGATTGGGTGGTAAAAAAGACAAAAATACTCTTTACACAATTAAAGTACATTGATTGAAAAAAATATGGATCATTATAGGAATCCAAATTCATTTAATAATAACTTAACTAATGAGATCAATTCAGTTAGCTTCATCTGCAACAGCCAGGTTAGAAGATTCAAAGTGAAGCCAAAAAAAAAAAAAAAAAAATGAAAACATGAAACATAAAGAATTCCTACAAAAATACACAATTAAGGTCAAGTACCTCCTCACAGCATGAGAGAATGATTAGACATTTCCATACCTGAAACACGTCTGCTTTGTTTTTTAATAAACTGATCTCCATCTGCTCATGCCCTTGGAAAATTTTCAGTAGCACAACCTGCTGTGCTCAAGCCCCACATAACTTTGTATTTCTCTGTTCATAATTAACTAATTATGCTCTAATCAATAGTGTAGATCCTGACTTTACAATGTAAGTAAGATAAATGAGATAATAGTTGAGGGTCAATCTCATTTTATTTACAAAGCCCAGCATGAACATCCAATTTCATTATATCTTATGCACCTGAGCAGCAGTGAGTGTTGTCGGCAGGCTGCAGAAGTCTTAGAGTAAGCACTGGGAGAAAGAGGCCTAGAGTTTTTTTAAAGTACTGGCAAACCATGTCCATTTGAGAAATATTTTTAATCACAATCCTTAATATTATGTAAATTTACAAAGTGCTGACTCAGATTAAGTAGGAAAAATCTATTTTCAGATGCCACACAACCCTAAAGCTGAGTCTCTTAAACAAGTTTCACTTGTCGAAAACAATTTTAGAAAATAAAATTTTTTAAATGTTACATTACACTCTGCTGTAGGGAGTCCTTCTAAATTCCTTGAATAGATTTTGGTGAATAATCCACAAAATATTCTCATATTGGGAATCAAGTAAAACAGTGGTTTTGTCAAAGAAGGAACATTGTTTAAAAAGTGATCTCATTTAAGTTACAGGATGTAAAAACAAGGAATAATAATAAATGATAATGATAAATGATCATTATTTATTCATTAGCCATCTATTTTTAATGCCATAAATGTAAAATCAGATAAATAACAAGAATATATGAATAATGATGGTATAGAAGTGATACAAAAGTATCATTTCTAAACTTAAGATGGATAAAGGTTAAGGTTAACCTTTTTTTCATGTTCAAACATAACCTTAATTTCAAATCTTTTTTTAACAAAGTAATCAATGAATTATGGACAAAGGCTATGTTCTTTGATTCACTTCTGTATCTAAAATACTGCTCTTCCCATAATAATTAAAGTTAAAAATTAAAAACATAAAAATTAAAAAACATTTAATTGAATTTATAGAAATAAAGACATTGTATGTGTTGTAGATGAAACTCCTACAAACTCGTTTATCTAGAAACAAATATTTTGAAAATTTAAGGGCCCTTTTAAATACATGAACTCCATCATCAATCAATCAGTGACAACCACAATTACAATGATTCTTTTAAAAACTATTACATACAAATGGTTCTCAAAGTGGTATGCCTGGCCAGCAGCATCACTCAGGAACTTGTTAAAAATACAAATTTTCAGGCCTCATCCCAGACCCATTGACTCAGAAACTGTAGCGAGACAGGGGAGGGAGTAAATTTGAGGAAGAGGACAATAAGGAGGTGGAATAGCACAGCAATCTGTGTTTTAACAAATCTTTCGTAGGATTCTGATACAAAATAAAGTTTGAGAACCACCACTATATACTACTATGTCATTCATCTTGTATTTCTGAGTCATTTAATTTCCCTCCTGATATTTTAGTATTTTTTTCACTTCCCTATCACGTGACAAATAACCATGTCGTGCCAATTTTTCATCTGTGAAATACACATCCTTTAGTGCACATTTTCTTAAGGACACATTAGTATCTCCTTTGCATAGCAACTGGACCAATTATGTAAAAGAGTTAAACTGTGGAAATATGAGAGCACTGAAGAAATTATTAGGAAAATATGTTTTATTCTACTCCCTTTAAAAGTTCTCTCGCTCTAAATACAGGTTTTCAGGACCAATGATCTTATGAATTATGAGATTTGTATTTGTGGTATGTGATGGAGATTTTAGGACTAGCACCGAATAAGGAATAGCATGAAGACTGCAAGATGGAGAATGATGATAATGCAGTATCATAATTAGAACCAAAGTGATTAATAGTGACACCAAAATCATAAGTCTTAATGATTTCTCAAAAAATCCAAAATAAAACAACAACTAGTAATTTCTCACCATATAACAAAGCAGGGCCAGGAACATTAACATTTTCTTTTAAGGAAATGGAAATCTGTCATTTTTCTTATAATCGGCTACAGTTCAGCAATAGTAATAATTACCAAGTTTTTCTTAAGCTTATGTATGAATAAATAATGAGTCTTTTCCTCATTCCTAAAAAAAAAAGCCAACTGGTTTTGCTACAGGCTATTAATATTTTTCCTCCAATGTTAAAAGATCTTTTGATAAGTTGATCTCAGTTTATACATAGTTTATATACATATTACTTTTATTAAACATCTTATCCATAATATGGTTCCTTACTGTAACTATAGATAACTACCATACAGCAGATAACTACCATACAGCAACTTTATACTTACACTTGCTTTTGATTATCTATAACATTGCCTACTCTATTCCTAAAGTTTAAACTATTTTCAATTGCCACTATACCTGAAAAGATGTCCAAAACCACAATTATAAATCAGGAAATTCCAAGAGACATGTTGAGAATTACATGTATATGTACATTTCAATTTCAGCAAAGAGTCTCTTCTAAATCAGTTCAAGATGGAGTGGTGGAATATTCAACATATGTCTGTCGTTGATTAAAAACTGGATCATTAAAACTTGAAGATCAGATTTTAATTCTGTGAACCTCTGGAAAAATACAGATGTTGATGAAGATCTTTCAGCTGGCAGGTTGTATAGTCATTAAGCTTTGTAGCTCCCTCATTTCATAACCTCTTATTTAAGGTTGAGAAAAATAAAATTATACTGAACACAGAGAGTTCATATTAAATCAATAAAGACTGAATAAATTTGGGTATTACTAAAAAATACCTAGAGATCAACACAGATATATTTTACTAATGAGGTTAAAGTCTGAAATTGTAATAGTTTCATGCTAATAATATTAGTGCTTTCACACTAGGACTAATGAGCCAAAACTAGAATGGCATATGCTTTCACAAGTCTTTCACTTTTTCTGAATAATATAAATAGAAATAACCTTTAATATAAGAGTCTATAGTTGTTTCCCAATGTTAACATTTCATATATGAATATATGTATTAAGTTGGATGAAACAGAATAGCAGACTAGTGGAATGCATTGTCTTTCTTGTTTGTTACTGGTATTGTTCAACAACAGTGAGTAGCAGCACATTGCATTTAAGTCCCACAGGCTTCCATAACTCTTCAGTAAGTCCAAAAACCACATATCATCATTTGCCAAAGAAGCAAGAAGGAAAGACATCACTTAATAGGACAATTTTGACAAGACATTATCTACTATTTTTCAACAATGCACATATCAAATGTTTCTGATTAGTGCAAGGAAAAAAGAAGTAGAAGAAGAAAAAAATAGGAAAAAGATCCACACAGGCAAATTAACTGCCTTGTCAGTCCAAGCAACAAACCAATCAATTACATTCTATCCAAACCTGACAAGCAAAGGCAACTTTTTGCAGTGATAAGCTTATGGGAAGGACAAGATAGCTGTTCTCCTTTACTTTATGTACTCTATTGAGAGTGTTATCCACATTTTTAAAATCACACTTATAAAAGAGGTTTCCAGGATTGCCTCCGAGGATGAGCTGTGGCAGAGTTGGGTCTCATGAAGGGTATCTACACAGTAAAGTGATAAGAAAAGAATATTAACATTTAAAGATCATAGCAGCTCTGTACTATGTCTTATGAAACATACTAACAATACCACAGTAGATTCAAATAACAAATGATCTGGTCCAAAGAGATAGATACCCTAAATGCCATGATCTTGTATAGGTTCTTACTAGTTAAAATGGAATAATTTTATCATTTGAAAATTGAGTTGCCTCCTCTTGTATTATTATTGTTATTATCAGTGTTAGTTGTCAAAATAAATCTATCTTACTAAAACAAAAAAGAAAATATAAGAATGTTGGAGGGTTTATATTTACATAAGCAAACATGTATTTGATCAATAAATATTTTGAAAAATTGCAGTCTGCTATATTTTCTTCAACTATGGCAATTTAACAATGCTTGAGAAACTATGCTGAATGCATACTGAATGCAACTGTGTTGAAAACAGACACACCTAACAACTATGGGCTGGTTTTACTCAACTATCAAGTCTTAGAGAGGAAATTTTCAAATGATTCTTATCCCCTGTGCCTTTACTGCTTTCCTTTGTTAAAGACTATACTAGAAATATTTGGTTACAGTTGTAGAGAGTGTATCCCTAACTAGCTATTTTAGTGGACTAAGCAACAAAAATGGCAGAAAATACACCTCACTGTAAAGACCAGGTAGATAATGAGTGCACTAATTTTAGCCAAAATTTCAAAACTTATTCATTGCATTTATTTCTCAAAACTCACTCCAGTGGTTCTTGTATTTACTTCATTATTAACATGTATTCATTTGCTACCTTTGTGCCTTTATTTTCAGGAGAAATTTCCAGAGAAATTTTAGTGATTAGAAGAGCATTTTTTTTTTACTGTGATGACCATAAAAATTTCTTTCTTTCTTTCAGATACCTATGTAGATGAGGTCAAACTGCCAAAGTAGTCACACATCATAGAGAAACTTCATTTTAATATAACTACTAGAAAGATGTGTTTAATGCTTCTAAGTTCCATTGAGAAAAAGAAAGTGAAAAGTGGCACAATCACAGACACATACAGCACTACTGAGAAGAGCTAACATGCCAAGCTGAGTAATTTCCAAAGAAAGCAAAAGCAAAATTGTACAAGAAAAAAAAAAGAATATAATGTGAAACACAGTTTTCAGAGAAATAAATGTACTTCTTGACATATGAGAAATAAACAAAGTTGAATTCCCTTGTTGAATAACAGGGAAATAGAGAGGGAAAGCTAAATTCCCTTGTTGGATAGTCACATGTGTTAACTTTTCTCTGTGCTTCAGTCTCTCAGTGAAGAGTTTTAAGCAGATTCTGAATGTGATATTCTGAGAATTGCTTTGACTGCAAGTTAAGAACTACTAGATAAGCATAATGCAAGAGGAAGCAACCACATCATTTACCAGAGAAGTATAATTCAATCTTAATTACATGCATAAATGATGGAGACTAGCAGACAACCCAAAAGATATATTTGTATTTAACTTTGATAGGATACCCTTAGATATCATGGTATTCTGCTTTAAACCCCAATTAAATCTAATCTGACCTTTAACTTAGAAAAAAACTAAAAAGCTATTGCTAACATTCCTCTAATCCTAAAATTTCACTTAATATTCCAAATCTCCCGTAAAGCCAGAATAAGCAGTGTTACTTGTTTTGGCTACTGTCTTCCAAGTACAAAGGACTGACTATGTGGTCTTTTACAGCAGAGATCAAGTTGCAGCTTTGTATTTATTCCATTATGTATCTAGTAAGCTTACGTATAAATTAAGGCAGAAAAAAAACAATTAAGTATTTTCAAAGGGCTTCCCTGATGCATGCATTAAGAGTGTGTACCTTGGATAGTTGGAATTGCCTGCCAAGAGCATCTCCTTCTTCTGACCCAACACAGTCAAATATGCTAAAGCAGTGTCATCTGGAGAGAAGTATACCTAATGATCAGAGCATAAGCTACAGAGTCAAGACTAATTCTACCTAATTCTACCACTTTCTAGTTGTGTCACCTTAGGCAAGTTAATTCTTCTCAGCCCTCACTCATAAAATAAGGATAAAATCTGTATCTATTTCATGAGATTGCTCTGAGGGAGTACATGTGATAAAATATGGAAAACACTAACTAGCACAATGGCCCATAAAAAGCACTCTGTAAATCTCAGGAACTAATATGAAGGGCAGCAGATTTATCAAGCAGTATAATAGTATTAACTGGAAGAGAAAAAACTGTAGTTTAATACATAATTTATATAATTGCAATATGTAATTGGAATAATTTCTATTTCATTATGCTTAGTACCTCAGTTACCTAATTTCCAAAGTGGAAATGTGAATACCTCATAGGACTGTTGTAAAAAATGAACGAGAGGATACATTTAAAGAGCAAACAATAGAGACTGGGACACAGTAAGCATCTAACAAGAGCATTAAATTCCTAGTCATACAGAATTTAAAATAGCATTTTTCTAGGGTTTAGTTACAAATGTCAAAAATATTAGAGGCATGGGGCACCTGTGTATTTCAGTCGGTTAAGTATCCAACTCTATATTTAGACTTAGGTCATGATCTTATGGCTTGGGAGTTCAAGCCGTGCATCAGGCTTGGGATTTCTCTCTCTCTCTCTCTACTCCTCCCCCATGCTTGCTCGCTCTCTCTCATAAAATAAACTTAAAAAAATCTTTAATCTTTAGAACATTTTTAAAAATATAATATTCTTATACATTACCTCAATATAAAAATCTAGCAACTCCAAAATATATACCCAGTGTTATTTTCAAGTTCATTATATTGTTTATTTCATATGTCCAAAACTATACAAAACGAATAGAAGTCAAAACCTTGTTATAGAAGGAACAGATGAAAACAGGTTGTTTGATTAAAAAAAGAAAGAAAAATGAGAAAATATAGATGGTTTCTAATACTAGAAACTGGATTATGCTTGTTTTATATGATTCCAGGTACTGAAATTGTTACAGAGAGGCAGGTCAGTTCACTTGAAGAGAGAGACTACAAATGGTCAGACCTGCCTCAAGAGAGGAAATGGGTTATTTATACACTTCTAGCCTGGGCACAGCTCTCTCCCTGTAGGTTAGTACTGAGTGATACTGGGAAGATGATTTAAGTGCTAGACAGATGGTGGGATTACAAACTTTGAGACCCTTTTCGGGACTGTACAATATTTGTTTTGGAATCTCTTCAAGTTACAGAAGTTACAAAATTTGAGAATGAATAAGGTTGATGCCTTTATGTTACAGATGAGAAAATGACTTCAGAGGTAACTTAATTCAAGTCATTCATCTAGCCAATGGCAGAACTGTGGCTAGAGTCCCAGTCTTTCCAAATAATTGAATATATAATAGATAATCTTTTCTGTACAACTTAAAATATTGACACACTGCAATGGAAAAGTAAAAAATTTCAAAAACAAATTTTACTGAAAAATAGATGCGTGAACAAGAAATATTTCATTGCTATATATACTTGAAATTACGATGTTTACTACTCTAAAATTGCTTACTCCAGGAATACCACACTTCACTATGTAATTAATATCTATCATGTTCAGGCTTTGTTTTCTTTAAATACAAATTACTTGTCTATAATGTATTTAATTAAAAAAATAAAATTTAAGAATTCAAACACTGATAACATATAACATAAAAATATTTATGAACATACAAAATTACTTAAAGGTTTAGTGTTTTAATTAATACAGATTTAAAAATCAAAGAATGTCATATTAAATACTGAATGTGCAAGGCAATTTAGCCATTCTACACATCTAACGAAATCATCAAATGAGTAAACATTTTCTTTTTAATGTATATTTTATCAGAATACACCTTAACAAGAAAAATTCAGTGGCACCTGGATTACCTTCATTATTCAAACTGGAGTACTGTGAAAATTAAACATCTCTTCTCAAATGTTGCTAGTAGAAAACCATTCTTAAAAATAGCTAAGGGATGCGTGGGTAGCTCAGTGGGTTAAGCGTCTGACTCTTGGTATCGGCTCAAGTGATCTCATGGTCCTGGGGATGGCGCAGAGCCTGCTGGGAATTCTTTCTCTCCCTCTCTCTGCCCCTACCCCATGCTGCTCTCTCCCTCTGCCTCTTCCTCTCTCTCTCAAAATAAACAAACATTAAAAAAAAAAAAAGTGGGGTGCCTGGATGGCTCCGTCGGTTTAGTACCCAACTCTTCATTTTGGCTCAGGTCATGATCTCACGGTTTGTGGCTGGAGCCCCATGTTGGGCCAATGCTGAGCATGGAACCTGCTTCAGATTCTCTCCCTTTCCTTTTGCCCTTCCTCCGCTCTCACTCTTGCTCTCTCCTACGATAAACAAACTTAAAAAAAAAGTGTCCTTCACCAAATCCAGTTTATTTTCTATTTTCATCTTTAGATTCCTTTTATAATGTATAATATGGCATCATTTTATGTTCAAAAACAGTAACTTAAATAAATGATCATTGCTTTTTATAAAGCCAAGTCTAAGGCAAATGGGCAGCATTCTTGGTGGTAGGGATGGCCAAGTAACTTCTAAGAATCGTGATGTAAAGCCTTCAATTTTAAATTTTACATTGTTGTGCCATAAGACATCTCTGTTACCCTGAATTTGTTCAGTAAATATTCATGACAGCCTTTGAATAATGTACTGGTAGAATAATGTGGGGGCAGGGTCGAGTGGGGAATAAGGAAGCAGGAGAATGCATGGCCTAATCTGAATATTATGGAGGATATTGGTGGGCTTTCTACAATGACTGCACCTCACAGTTAAGCCATTTTATCAGGCAGGAGAAAGACCCAGAAGTTTGGAGAACTGAGATATAATAAAGCTACAGAACGCAGTTACACAGTAGCAATAAAAATGAGTAGATCTGGGGAGCGTGGGTGGTTCAGTTGGTTACGTGTCCTACTTCAGCTCAAATCACAGTTTTACAGTTGGTGAGTTCCAGCCCCAAAGCATGGAGCCTGCTTAGGATCCTCTGTCTCCCACCACTCTCTCTTCCCCTCCCCTGCTTGCACTCTCTCGCTCTCCCTCTATAAAATAAACATTAAAAAAAAAAAAAAAAGTAGAGCCAAAACAGAGTGGAATTCACAGAGGTCTCACTGGAAGTAAGAACCATAGAAAGAAGGCAAGAGAAAACACTAAAGAAGCTAAGGTATACAAAATAATGCAGTAGAGAGCAGTGAAACAGATGTTGAGAAAGATCTCAAAGAAGCCACAAAAATGAACAAGGGAGGGAACGGGTATCAAGAAACATTTTGATGAAAAACTATTCCCACTTTATTCTGATATTTGTAGTTTTCAAATAATATTCATGGCCATATTTAAAAACTTTTTTGGAACAAAATCATTATAATTCTATGAATAAAAGTAAATATAATATACTAAGATGCTATAAGATCATAGGAGTTTAAACTCTTATTTTTGAAATTCTTATGTATATTTCATAATGAACAAAGTTTAAAATATACATGTTTCCACTTACCTGTCTTTAATTTCTTTAATAGGATGATTTTATTTTTCAAACAGTTTTAGGAAAACTAGGTATACAAAAATTCACATATGTTCCTTCCTACATACATACATACATACACACACACGTACACACACCTTCCTTTAATTTAAATGTTAAAGTCTTCAGTTTCACATAACAGACACTCAGGGCTAAGGAGAAATGAAAAAGAAGAATGCCAGATAGAAACAGACATGTGCACACTTCTTGGTTTTTATTCTGTGTAATACTGTTGGACAAGTATCTGAGTTAGACACAATGGAAATAAATAGGAAATTTGAAAATGTGAGGGGAAGGGAGACTTTCAGATGAAGAGTGAACTAGTCTTAGCTGCCTCTGGCATTCAGGGTGTTTTAAGAGTCTTTCATTAATTGTGAAGTAGTAAAATAAAGTTGGAAGAACGACAGTGACACATTAAGGATATATATCATAAACACTAGGGTGAATATTAATTCTTAAAAAGGGTCTAATTAATAAGACAACAATGGAGACTGAATGGAATTGTAAAAAAATAATGTGAAACTAAGAAGGAGAGAATAAAAATAACAAAGAACCGATGAAATAAACAGAAAATACTAAGATGGCAGATTTAAATCCAACCACATCAATAATTATATTAACTCTAAACAATGTAACCCAGTTAAAAGGCTAAGATTGTCAAATTGGATAAAACAGTAAGTCCCAACTATATGTTGTCCTGACATCCAATCCAATTTATTTTTATTTTTTTAAAGTTTATATATTTTCAGAGAGAAAGAGAGAAAAACGAGCAAGGGAGGGGCAGAGTGAGAGGGAGAGAATCCCAAGCAGACTCTGCACTATTTGTGGAATAAATAGTGTGGAATAAATAGCCTCGAAGTGGGGCTCGAACTCACAAACCGTGAGACCATGACCTAAACTGAAATCAAAAGACACTCAACTGACGGAGCCACCCAGGTGCCCCCAAATCCAATCCATCTTAAATACAGTTGTGTGTATATAAGTATAAAGATAATAGTTAAAACTAAAGGAGAATAAAAGATACACCATGTAAACAGTAACCAAAAGCTTAGAGTACTGATATTAGACTAAGTAAGCTTCAGAATAAGAATGTTACCAGAGATTAAAAGGGAACATTACATTGATAAAGGGACCAATTCACTAACAAGAAATAATGTATATAAAGCAAATACTGGGGTGCCTGGGTGGCTCAGTCAGTTAAGTGTCCAACTTTGGCTCAGGTCATGATCTAACAGTCCATGGTTTCGAGCCCCAGGTCGGACTCTGTGCTGACAGCTCAGAGCCTGGAGCCTGCTTCGGATTCTGTGTCTCCCTCCCTGTCTGCCCTTCCCCCCGTCATTCTCTGTCTCTGTCTCTCAAAATAAAATAAAAGACATAAAAAAATTAAAGCAAATACTAATAGAACTGAAAAGTGATACATACAAAGCTATAATTATAGTCAGAGACTTTAATACTCAGTAATTAATAGTACCAGTAGATGGAAAATAAATACATATAAAAACACCTCAACAGGGGTGTCTGGGTGGCTCAGTCGGTTAAGTGCCTGACTCTGGCTCAGGTCATGATCTTGCCATTCATGAGTCTAAGCCTCACATCAGGCTTTCTGCTGTCAGCTTAAGCCTGGAGCCTGCTTCGGATTCTGTGTCTCCTTCTCTGCCCCTCCCCCACTTGCACTCTGTCTCTCTTTCTCAAAAATAAATAAAAACATTAAAAAAAATTTTTAAGAACCTGAACAATATATTCACCTACATTTATAGGACATCCCATTCAACAAGTGATGCATATATATTCTTTACAAGTGTACACAGAATAAGATAGACCATATTCTGGGCCATAAAATAAATCTCAATGAATGTGAAAGAATTAAAATCATAAAAAAATATGTTTTTTATAATAGTATTTTGGCTAGGAGAACTGCGCTTCCTTCCTTAAGGCTCTAAAAGTCAATGAGCAGCTTCAGCTAGGAAAGAATGGGGCTCTTGGTCTTAAGAGGTCCCTACATAAACACAGCCCCAGTATAAAGACTTCAAAATGGCCAACTCATTTGGATTTGGATTAATAAATATGTGAACATATGCAAAAAAGGCAAGGGATATTTAAACTCTGAGGAACCATGCCTATGTTGTTCACCTCTGAGTTTCTGGAACTAAGTCCAGCATCTGGTACACGGCCAAAGAATAATTATTTGCTAAATGAATACTTTTCTAAAATTTTCCCAGAGTTGGAACTGAGTGTAATAGAAGCGTAAATCTAAGGGCTAGAGAGAGAACTGGCCTAGGTAGCTTACCTGTGAAGCTTTGTAAAACCACAGATGCCCACACTACACCCCAAAGATTTAGAATCTACTGATTTGATATCTCCAAGAGGCTTTTTTTTTTCCTTTTTGCTTGTTTGTTTTTGGTAATTTTTCCCAAAGGTGATTTGCATCCCTAGCAAGCATAGAACCACAAACTTAGGGCTTGAGCTAAGCCCTAACGCTTGAGGGCTTCTGGTATAAAGCAGCAGTTCTCAAAGTATGCCCAAACTATCAAGATCAGCATTAATTGAGAACTTGTTATAAATCCACATTCCGAGGTATGTCCCCAGAACATCTAAAACAAAAATTCTGTGGCTTAATAATCCTGCCAAGTGGTTTGAATGTATCCTAAGAATTAAGTACCTCTGCTTAAATAAAGTAAATTGAGCTGGTACGAAGGAAACACATAGGAAGAGGTATGGAAAGAAAGCTAAAAATAATAATAAAGAAGGTAGGAGAGGAATTACAAATATTTCACTTTACTTAAGGTGGACTAGGTAACATTCAACTAAGCAAAGATAAGTTTTACTTACAAACAATAATTTGGTCACTAACATAATCTTTAAAAAAACCCCAGAGAGTAATATACTACTACATCTTGAGGATCTCTCCTACTTGGGAGTTAAACTTCTCTGGACTCAGTCTGCATGTGGCCCAGCTCAACCATGGACACCTACGTCCAGTTCTTTCAGTTCCTCCATTCTTTCTCCACTTCCTCCTTGCTTTTTTTTTCAGTTCCTCCATTGTTATAGAACATGATTTCCCACTAGCCCTTCAGTATCTATTCAGAGACACAGTCATTTGCTAAAAAGTAAAGGTAGTAAAGTTAGGACTGGGTACTTGAGTTGTATAGAACAAATCTGAAACAGTTATCAAATCTATTTCCAAAGTCTGATTCTTTTCTATATTTATAATCCCAACACTTTAAATGCATTCTGGAAATTTCTAATTCAACACTCCTAAAAATAAACCTCATAATCCCTGGTGATATCATTCATCTATGGTATTTGTCTCCAAAAAATAAATATGGCCACTCCTTTTTCTGTTGCTAGTATCACCATTCTTTTCAATTAGTTATTTTAAAATCAGTTTGGTTTTGGAGCACCTGGGTGGCTCAGTCGGTTAAGCATCCTATTCAGGAACTATGGTTGCCTATGTATGAACTAAATCACACTTGGGATCCTTGGCTTCATGTATTATCTTCATACTAAAAAATCACATAACACCCAGAATGCATAAAGAATTTTACACTAAGTCACATTATGTGGCCACAGTTTTAGTAGTATAGTGGACAAGGTAATACTCAACCATCCTAATTTGTTCTCCTCTTTACCCATAATACTTTCCTCAAACTTGCCTAAGTATTTTAGGAATACATACATTAAGTACCTCATTAAAAAAATAATAACTGTTCCCAGGGTTCTAAACTTCATCTTTTAAAGAAACTATGGAGTATTCAAATAATTCAAGGAAAACCACGAAAAATTAAACAACTGATACAGTACCTATGAAAGGAAAGCTGAAGAAATTGGGTAATTCACTTCTTTTTTATTTTCTAAATTTCTTCCTCTCTCTTTCACTAAAGAACTAAAGTAAGGGTACAATAAAAAAAAAAAATCGTATGGTTAAAAAGCAGCATTAACTCTTGCCTAGGACAGAATTAAATAATTAACTAACTTGGAAATATAATAATCACCAACTTGGTAAAATTCAAGAGGTATTGTTTTGGAAACAGATAATAAATTCTAGAATGGATAGGTTAATTTTCAGAAAATAATACATTCAAGGAAATAAATGACATAAGAACCTCTAAAAAATAGGCACAGAGGCAGCTGGGTGGCTCAGTCAGTTAAGCATCCGACTTCAGCTCAGGTCATGATCTCACGGTTCATGGGTTCGAGCCCCACATCAGTCTCTGTGCTGGTAGCCAGCTCAGAGCCTGGAGCCTGTTTCGGATTCTGTGTCTCACTGTCTCTCTGACCCTCTCCTGCTCATGCTGTGTCTCTCTCCCTCTCAGAAATAAATTAAAAAACGTTAAAAAAAAATATGCACAGCTCTGAGGAGAAAAATCTAAATTTAACAGTAAATAAATCTTTTGAAAGTTCTGGTAAGTCATTTTACTTGTGTTTTAGTTTCTAATTCTAGTTCTACTAATAAAGTCAGTGTAAATCAAAATTGTAGTTGATAAAAATAATTCAAGATGAAGACAATTTACTGTGAAATGTAATTCTTTAGGGCAGTGCAGATCCAGCAATGATGTACAAAGGGAGCAATGTTATGTTATATACATGTATATATATTATACATATATAATTATTATGTACATATAATTAATATACATATAATTACATATACATATAATTAATAAAGAGTTATTTTAATTATTTATCAACACAAAATAAAGATCCTTAATGAGAATGAAAAATATGCCCACAGATGATGTGACTAATATCAATAAATCACACACTGTTACCAAAAATTGTTTTCAGGGATTTAAGAG
Source organism: Hyaena hyaena (assembly GCF_003009895.1). NCBI lineage: Eukaryota > Metazoa > Chordata > Mammalia > Carnivora > Hyaenidae > Hyaena > Hyaena hyaena. The sequence continues at coordinate 844,310 of NW_024081278.1, forward strand.
AGCCAAATGTCAGAACAAGAAGATCTAGGAAATTTATTAAGGTGAACAATTTTATAAATAGGATATACTACTAATACTACTACTAAAATGGGTGTAGAATTAAAGATGTGACTGTGATGGTTAAATCTCAAGAAATGTATCAAGTATTGGTTCCCAGTTAAACTGAAGTGATCAGACTAAATGAATGTCACACAAAGTTGCTATCATCATAGAAGGGAAAAGTGGAAACCCAATGACACACGGTGACATGACACTGCAAAAGGTTTAGTATTTCAAGTATTTAAACAATGAAGAAATTTATACAGTAATCTAGAAGGAGCTGTGTTCTCCAAAATGGCAACTAAAATAATAAACAGTTGAAACACTAGATAAAAGTGTTAAATAGTACACACAATTCATTAAAACATGAAACTGTTGACAGGGTAGGTAAAGATATAACTGTGAGCTATAGCAGACTTTTTAAAAAGAGTAGAATTATTTTAAGAACTTAAAATAACATAGAACCTATAGAAACAGTATGATAATAAACACTAAAGTCAAGAGGTTTGGGTTCTAAGCCTAACCCACACTAATCACGTGGTCTTTTACAAACCATCCATTCAAACAGTTATTCAAAGATTATAGTATGCCAAGTTTTATCCTTGCTCATAAGATAGAAATATAAATAAAGCTTTTCCATTAAGTTCACAGTCTGATGAGGGGGGTCAACTGAAAAAAAGTATAAGACTCTAAGAGATTCAATACAGGGTGACAGGTATTTTCACAGAGGCCTACATAAGCTACTAATGTAGAAAGAGACAATCTTTGAGAAGGAAGAGAGTAAAAGACTAACAGAGAATTATAGCAAGTGTTAAAAGGTAAGTTGGAACTTATCAGGCAGAGAATATGTGGAATATAATTTGAGGCAGAAGGAAAGTACAGAGTAATTTTTAAGAACAGTATGTCAGGGGGTTCCTGGGTGGCTCAGGCTCTTGATTTTGGCTCAGGTCACAATCCCACAGTTCGTGAATTCAAGCTCCGCATCAAGCTCTGTGCCATCAGTGCAGAGCCTGCTTGAGGCTCTCTCTCTCTCAAAATAAATAAATAAACTTTAAAAATAAAAATATTTTAAAAAAACAGTATATCAGAATAGCCACACCGTTTGGTATGACTGCAGTAAAGGGCACTGTGGATAAGTGTAAGGGTCTAGACAGTTTCCTCGAGATGCTATGAAAAGCAAATACAGCATCATTAAGCAAATAGATAACATTAAGTGTGTGATACAGAATGAGGGCTGTGGATGCATTCACTGGGGAAAAAGGAAGCTATAAGGAGGAAGAAATTTTAAAAAGTTATCTGTAAAAGTTCACACATGATAAGAGAAAAGCCAAAATTGAGGTAGAAGTAAAGATGCAAAATAAAGGAAGATACAGAAGGTACAGATTGCTATGGAGATGCAACTGGCTGTGCCACACAGAAACTAAGTAGAGAGATTCTAGTAGAATTAAAAATTTTAAATATTCCAAACTAAAAATAGAAATACCAGATTATACAGTAAGTCCACTACTGGGTATTTACCTAGAGAAAATGAAAACACTAATTCAAAAAGATCTATGCACCCCTATTTTTATTAAAGCATTATTATGATAGCCAAGATACGGAAGCAACTCAAGTATCCACTGATAGATGAATGGATGTGGCACATACATATAATGGAGTACTACTCTGCCATACAAAAGGATGAGATTTTGTCATTTGCAACAACACGGACAAACCTAGAGGGTATTCTGCTAAGTGGAATAAGACAGAAAAAGACACATACCATGATTTCACTATTATGTGGAATCTAAAAAATGAAACAATAAACAAACAGAAAGTAGAAAATACTTTAAATATAGAGAACTGATGGTTGCCAAAAGGATGGGGAATGGAAGACGGGTAAAGTGGGTAAAGGGGAGTGGAGATACAGACTTCCAGTTATGGAATAAACCAGTCACAGAGATAAAAGGTACACTGTAGGGAATATTATCAGTGATACCATAATAGCACTGTTTGGTGACAGATCGTAGTAGCTATGTCTGTGGTGAGCATGGCATAATGCATAGATTTGTCCAATCACTATAATGTATACCTGAAAGTAATGCAACACTATGTGTCAACTATAATGCAATTAGAAAAAAAGAACATGAAAAAACTCTCAGAGAATTCAGCATTAACAGTAAAACCAAAGATATGTAAAAGATGAGATCACCAGGGACTGTGTAGAACAAAACGAACAAAAGAAAACAGTAAGAGGATACCGGACAGAATAGTAAGGAACCCTAACATAAGCAGGGAAGGCAGAGGGAGAGAAGTCTGTAAAGGACTGTCTAGGGAGACAGAATACCTTGGAGAATGTCATGTCTTGACAGCAAAAGAAAGTAATCACTGAGAAGAATAAGATGAAGATGAAGCAGGAAATAATGTGAGTCAAGCAGGATGGAATCAAAGGCACTGGCAGAAATATTACCTTCAAAAGGAAAAGGGACCACCTTTTCTAGTGTACCGTTATTAAAGGAGGAGAGAGAAGGGTGATGGAAGAGATGCTTATGTATACCAATAAGTTTATAGATAAGTTATAGGCTACATATCAGAAAGTTTGTGCATTTCTGCCTGAAATTTGTTTTCTGTTTGAAGCAAGAGATGAGGACGTTGGTTAAACATAAAAAAAGGAGAAAAGAGCTATTAAGATGAGACGCATAAGGAGAACGTAAATAGGTACTGTCAGCCATGAATGTTCAAGCAGACTAGAAAATTTGGAAGGACTGCCGGACGATGCTGAGGGCCTAATTTATAATGATTGTGTATGTTAAAAAAATACATACACTCAAATACAAATCAATAAGTTGTTTATACCTTGGTAAACATATCCTTTTACTCTAGTATTGTGTTCCTTAACTAAAAGTATGTGTGCAAAAACTTATTTAGCCTATCTATAGTCTTTTTCTGAGGAGGAATTTTGATATTTATTTCATTTGAATATATTTTCCCTAGGAAATGGTAATTTCTAAGCAAAGCCACATTTTGGATATTAGCTTTTTTGTATGTGTGGTCAGATAGGGCTCTATTTAAACATTAAGTTCATGTAATTAACTTATCTAAAATTTTGTAAACATTTTTCAGTGTTTTATTCATAATCCTAACATACTAAAAAAATACCATGCTCATTTTTTCCCTTCCAATCTATAGCTATCTGTATATAAAATTTAGTGGCATATAGTCAGGTTCTAAAATAGGTTTCTTCATTCCTATGTAATTACCTTATAATCTTAAAAGGTATATAATATTTTTGTTACCCTGATTTGCTACAGCTTATCATCTACATCTTTTACCACGTACAAGCTGTTTCTGTTTGGAGATTTGTGTGTTTTAGGGGTGATAATTTTTCTAATAAAAATGTCCTTTTATACTGCCATTTTTCTTTAAGTATTTCTTTGTGATACGTTCTAAGGAGAAAGATTATGATGATGAAATATAAAAATATTTTTGTAATTAACTTAGTCTAAAGCAGTGAAAGAATTTTTTTCCTTAAAATGAAACAGCAAATTACATATGAAATATATTTAATTTATAAAAGCTATTTTTAAATGCCAGAAAAATAAAAAATAGTGTGCTGTTCGCATCAGTTGTTAGTGTGTGGCATTTGACAATTGTGAAATACACATGCTAGTAAATAGGTTGTTATGTGTACACATGTGCAGGTATGTGTGTGGCCAACAAAAATTTCTCTCTAAAGTTGATAATGATAATAATCTTATAAAGTTTTATACTGGAGAAATTAAGCAGTATTCTACCAGAATAGGTAGAGTTCTACCAGAATACCAGAAGTTAGGACTTAATTTTGTGTCTCACAAATAACTCCGGGTGATTTGTAATCTTTACGTTAGTTTAAAGATATGCCTTTTATTTTTCCTCTTCTTTTTTGCTTCCATTTAGCTTCTGGAAATGATCACAATTTTACTCATTTATTTATACCTGATTTTCTTCTTACGTATTGAAAATGCTTACCCAATATCAGGAAAGAGTGCTAGAGACAGGGTCGTAGGCATACATACTAATGAAGTTATGAACATGAAGGGAACCAGGGGTCAAATTATTTCCTTTCAGCAAGAGCTACAGAAAGAAATAACTGCACAGGTAAACACTTTAGAAACCAATCACTGGAGTGAAGTAAAAGAATATGGTACTATATCAAATTACCTATATCACAAAAACAAAATAAACAAACCTGGAGAAACAAAAAGAAAAAAAAAGATAAAGCAGCACAGTGTTTTCTATTGCTATGGAATTACTCGAGGAAGCCAAATTAAAGTTCTCAACCTGTTAATAAATTTATTTAAGATTAGAGTAAAAAGGAGACCCTAACAGTTACACATTAGAAAACAAATTATAGCCTTATTTTTTCTATTCTGACTAAAATTAGATTAAGATATAACCAGACCTAACTTGAGCTTACTCTACATTACCCAAGCAGTTAAAATTAGCAAAAACTAAGAAAAAAAATTTTTTTTGGGGGGGGTTATTTTATTTATTTTTACAGTTTATTGTCAAATTAGTTTCCACATAACACCCAGTGCTCATCCCCACAAGTGCCCTCCTCCATGCCCATCCCCCCCCACATCCATCAGTCCTCAGTTTTTGTCAGCATTCAAGAGTCTCTCACGGTTTGCCTCTCTCCCTTTTCCCCACCATTTCCCCCCTTCTTCTCCCCCTTGGTCCTCAGTTAAGTTCCTCCTAATCCTCCTATACGTGCAAACATATGATATTTGTCCTTCTCTGCCTGACTTATTTCGCTCAGCATAACACCCTCAAGGTCCATCCATGTTGCTACACATGGCCAGATTTCATTGTTTCTCATTGCCATGTAGTATTCCATGGTATAGATAAATCACATCTTCTTGATCCATTCGTCCATTGATGGACACTTAGGCTCGGAATTCCATGTTTTAGCTATTATTGAGAGTGCTGCTATGAACTTTGGGGTACATGTGCTCCTATGCATCAGCATTTCTGTATCCCTTGGGTAAATTCCTAGCAAAAACTAAGAATTTTAAAATACACGTTTATAGAAGAGCAATATAGCCATGACAAAAAAAAAAATAACTAAGTTAGTACACAAATTATATTAAAATAAATGACGACAAAAACTAACATCCCAATCTAAACAAGGCTTCAATGTTTGGTATGTAAAGGTAACGAAGCCAAGTTCCCACAATCTGTCGTTCTTAAAATAATTGTCACTTTTAAAATATTAAATAAAAGCCAGACTTTAATTAAAAACTATTGATTCTTATTCCTTTTTAAATTTAATTTTTAAATTTTTTTTTTTTTGAGAGAGAGACAGAGACAGAGCATAAGTAGAGGGAGGCAGAGAGAGAGAGGGAGACAGAATCCAAAGCAGGCTCCAGGCTCTGAGAGCTGTCAGCACAGAGGGCTGGAATTCACGAACCGGGAGATCATGACCTGAGCTCAAGTCGGACGCTCAACCAACTAAGCCACCCAGGCACCCCTCGATTCTTACTCTCTAAAGATGTGTAAAGAGCATACTAGGTGATAAGCATTGAGCTTGTGATTGGAAATATTAAAACTAATTTGCTTTAATTTTTTAGATTTAGTACTTACACACTAAGAATCATGGGTTGACCAAAACACAGAAACTAAATTAAAAAAGAAAAAGACTAAACAAGTGGGAATTCCTCATTCCAGGGAAAAAGGGGAGGTCATATTATGAAAGAGAGTGTAACAAAAAGGAAAAGGAAAATGGTGTGAAAATAACAGGCAAGTTTTAGAAAAGAGAAATCGCCTGCAGTGGTTTGGATGAATGTCATCTGGAGCTGTGAATACAGAAATGTAGATAAAAAGACGTATGAAGGTCAGGCCTGAAATACTTTATAAGTGACGTTATACACTTGATTTACCTTGTAAGAAACGGAAAGTTTCTGGACAAATTTAAGTACAAATGAACAAATTCATCATACAACTGGATAAAGACTAGAAACGTCCAGACTAATGAAGGTGCTTGTTACCGCAAAAGATCAGAAGGTTGATGAGGGTATACAATTGCTATATATTCACATTCACTTAATTCTCACAGTAACTCTCTGGGATAGAAATGATTGATATTCACAGTTTACAAGAAACTAAGGCACAGAGATTAAAACCAACTCAAAGTCACAATTCATAAGTACTGGGGGAGAAGGTTTGAATACAAATAACTTGGTACCAAAATTCAAGCCATTTTTGCCACTGAGAACTAGAGTAAAACACTACAGAATAAAAACCAAAAGTTTTAAGAAAGGTCACTAATGTTATATGCTAAAATGAGACCAAATGCAATGAGTATTTTAAAAAATTTAAAAAGCCATTAAATTTAGCAATTCAAGTTCACCAGTGACTTCTTCAATAGAAATGATAATTTTTGCCTTAAGAATCAATCACCAAACATATATTCAACTTACTCCAGGTCCAAAACACTTTGTTAAAGATTATAACATTAATGAGTAGCTTCAACATGCTTTAAAATTTAATTTTAATAAATAGAACTTATTAAATGGAATTTGTTTTAATTTAGAATAGAGTCTGAAATCTAACAAATTATGTTTTTAAATCAACAGAAGAATATGGCATTATAGTAAAGAAAAATAACATTTTGATATTAGGCTTATGCCAAAATGTAAAGTAAAAAATATTCTTAAACAGCACAGTATTTCAGATCTTTAAAAAATATTTAGAGTAAAACTGCATACAGATCATCTAAAAGCCAAAGACAAATAATATGCAGTGCCTGTCTAAGTACTGTATGATGTATTATTAGCTGGCTACTTCATAATAACACATTAGTTTTTTTTCAGACGTAAGTAGCACAACATAGACAAATTAAAATTTTGATCTGGCAAAAAGTACCATTAGCAAACAAAACACATACCTACAAATAAAAAAACCTGAAAAAAAATTTTGCAACTTATACAAAGACATGTGATAAACTCATTTTTAAGAAAGGAAAACGTGGGGTGCCTGGGTGGCTCAGCTGGTTAAACATCCTGTTTTTGATTTTGGCTCAGGTTATGATCTCCCAGGGTTGTGAGATCAAGCCCCACCTTGGAGTCCACACTTGACATAGAGCTTGCTTAAGATTCTTTCTCTCTCTGCCCGCCCCCCCAGCCCCAGTCCGTGTGTGCATACACATGTTCTCTCTTGCAAAAAATAAAAATAAAATAAAAATAAAAAAGGAAAATACCTCAATAAATAAAGAAAGAGGCATATGAAAAGATAACAAATGGATGAGAAAACCCAGATGGCTAATGGCTAATCAATATGTGATAAATTCTCAGTCTCATAGGTAGTCACAACATACACTCAAAATGCCAATTTCTGTTAAAAATCTATGTGATGATATTCTCATACATTCGTATCTACTGAGTAATGAAATACTTATATCTATTAAAATGTAGAGTATACACACTATATACATATATTTAATAAACACATTCTTTGGTCTAGCAAACACACTCTGAACATAGATCAAATAGAAAAAAAAAAAACCCACCACCCAGGAGAAATATTACAATAAATCAAGGCACATCCACATTATATTTTTTAATTTAAAAAAATGTTTTATTATTTATTTTTGAGAGAGAGACAGAGAATGAGTGGGGGAAGGCAGAGAGAGGAAAACACAGAATCTGAAGCAGGCTCCAGGCTCTGAGCTGTCAGCACAGAGCCCATTGTGGGGCTTGAACCCAAGAACAGTGAGATCATGACCTGAGCTGACACTGGGTGCTCAACCGACTAAGCTACCCAGGTGCCTCTGTATCCACATGATATTTTGTAACTATTTAAAGACTCGGTTAGTTCTAGATTTGCTAAAAAACAGTCTTTTATGTGGCAAGTCTTTTTTTTTTTTTTAAAAAGCAAGTTTCAAGAGTAAAGCCTACCATTAACCGTAAAAGGAAGAGAGAAGCTAGAGGGAGGCAGGAGGTTAGGCAATGGGCTCTGAATATTTTGTCTGCACTTAGATGAAGCATGAACTTAATGTATTACACCTAAGGAGTGGGGTTTAGAGTAAGTAAGAAGAAAATAACATTCCTCTATATATTTGTTATTTACATGATCACAAACAACATACACTGCTTTGCTACTTAAAAAATCAATTCAATAAATTAATAAATGTGTCCTAAGCCAGTATGCAATTAATTCTCTTAAAATAAAAAGCTAGCTGTGTATGCCAAAGCATTTGTTTTAACTAATGGTTTTATTTATTTTTTCCAAGGTGCATGTGTGTAAATATATATTCATTTTCTTTGTGAACATTTTGTATTTTTTTAAATAGATTTTCAGTGGTTATACTGTACTTTCAAGTTTTATAATTGTTATTTTAACTACATTTTTAGCAAAGAATAATAGTTTGAAAACAGTGTTGTATAAAAGTCCTTATAGATCTTATTTATGCAATATCACAGTCCAAGAAAACAGCTACACGTTGTGCTATTTCATGTCAATTAATTTCCATAGATCTCTGCTTGAATCTACCTACTGGCATAAAAGAACTTCCTATCTTCAGGCTATGGTCACAGAGCCTCTCTTCTCCTATGGAATACCTTGCTCCTTTCTTCTTTACTTGCTTAAACCTACCCAACCTTTTACAGCTCAATTGGTTTTACTGGCTACCACTCTTTTTTTTAACATTTATCTCACTGAGTAATCCTGTACTGAGTGTTCTTATTGTGTAAAATTTGGGGGGAAACATTATTTTTATATGACAAATTTCTGTGGCTTTCTGGTCATGATGGTATAGGGGGGGTGGTATGGGAAGGGATGGGTGGAGGGGAAGGGAGTGGAGGGCAGGAGAGGAACTGAGGAGGTATGTGGGGAGAAGGAGGGACAAGGAGGGGGGAGGAAGGGAGAAAGAAAAGGAACTGGTACCTGTTCAGTACAGCATACTTGAAATATGTCACTAGCAAAACCCTTAAGTCATTTTCAGTTCAAAGCACAGGGATATATATCCATCCTGATGAATTCTTTTAATCTTACACTTATTAGCAAAAAACTAGCAAGATAAAATGAAGATAAAGAATTGATGAACTCCATGTAAACTCTACCATTTTGAGACATTTGGAAGAAAAAGCAGAGTTAACATTTGTTACAAAACTAATCTTCACTTATGCAGCTCAAAGAGAGCAATGAAGTCTCCTACTGAGCTATTCATTCATGTAAAAGGTAACAATTGACAACACACTGACAGAAATTTCACATTAAATTCCCATTCCTCTAATGGATACTGCATCTTTTATGAATACTCATAATCCCAGGAGTAGGGGGACTCAAAGTAATGTTTAGTCAAACACTATTTGATGCATTTTTAAAACAGAAGATACTAAGAAATGGTCATGTGCAAAATAGATTCTCAAGTTTTTTGGTTTTGTTTTTGTTTAAATTGTATGACTAGGCCCATACCCAGGCCTCTACATCAACACTAAAACTGAAAATCCAATGCTGCAAAAATCTTACCAACTGTATTTGGTAAGTTACGTTTTCTTTCTTGACATGTTTTCATAAATGCAAATAAGCCTTGTACTAGTTTTATGTAGATCAACTTTAATTTCCAAAGGAAATGTATTCTCTCAAAGTTACAGGCATTGGTCTTTTAAATCACTTAGTGTGTTCATACCTTGTTTCTTTGTATAATCAGCTCTACTAACATACATCCAACTGATAAAACAAAGGACACTTTCTGGGTCACATGTAATAAGTGAGACGTATGCAATTATTAAGCAAAGTTTTCCTGATTTATTGACAGATCAAATATGATCAAGGGTTACTAGGGGAAAAAAAGAAGAGGAAGAGCACAATGGGGAAAAAATAACCTTAAAGAATAAATAAGCCATCCTTTTGCAGCTATAATATAACTTAATGATTTGTATATCACAGTTTACATACAATGTAAAGGGGGAAAAGCCATGCTCCTAAAATCTTTTTTTAATTTATTTTGAAAACAGACTTCTATAATGGAATTCAGTGCTTGGTCACCTTTCCCCTACATTTCTGTCCTAACTTTGGTTTCTTTTAATGAAAAAAAGGAGTCAGCAAAACAAAATGCCACCATTAAATCATTTTGCAACATTTTGTGTCAAAAATGTAATGGGAAATGCACACATCAAGAGAAAGGTTACTGTTCTTCCAGAACATCTTTTCACTTGGTTCATGGCTCATCCTTCTACATAACGGTGCAGGCACTACTGATGGTTTTTTCTCTCAGTTTAATGTGGCATTTGAAGGATTATGGCATTTTCAGGAAACCACACTGCAGTGATTTTAGTGGTTATCAAGCTAAAAGTGATACAGTGATTTAGAATAACTGTGCTGTTTATGTGCAATGGTAAAAGTCAGCTACCAAGTCATCTCACAATGTCAACTTAATTCTTGATTGTATTTTTTCTTAATAATACCTGAGGTCTGTCTACAGAGTGAGACCAGAATTAGAGGAAACTCCTTTTAAATGGGAGTTTGCTGTATATAGATATACTATATTTAGGTTTAAATCTTAAGTACATTGCAGTAGGAAGAGCTAATTCAGAAATTTATAATCTTAATTCATTCCAGTTGAGAATAAGTGTAATTTGCTCCTTGAAACTGTTTCACAAAAAGGATTAAAATGAATTAAGAATTAAAAGAAAAATTTTAATTAAGATGAAAAGAAACTACATAACATATATGTAAAATAATTAGGAGATACAAAGGAAGAATAAATATGAAACCTGCTATATTTATATCTAGACATGTCATTTTAAAAATGTTATTTATTTATTTATTTATTTTGAGAGAGGAAGAGTCGGGGAGGAGCTGAGAGAGAGGGAGAGAGACAAGGAGACATAGAAACAGAGAGAGAGAATCCCAAACAGGCTCCCTGTCACCAGCACAGGGTCCAAAGCAGGACTCAAACTCATGAACCATGAGATCATGAGCTGAGTTGAAACCAAGACATTTAACCAACTGAGCCACTCAGGTTACCCAATAACATGTCATTTTTATCCACAATATAATTTAGCTATTTAAAAGCTCAACCTCTAATATTTTATTTTAGAAAATTAATTTTAAAAAATTTCATATTATAAGAAAACAGTTTCTACTATAAGCCATTCCTCATAAACCTACGTCTCAATTAGTAAAAACTGAAAAGTGTCTGCCTTATAAATAACTCACATATTTTGGTAGCCTACTATCTATAAAATGTGTAACTCAATTTAAAATCAGAAAAAATACTACGGGCTAATAATACAATTAAAAATACCACAGTTTGTGAAGGTTTTATGCTGTAAATCATTCAGAATTCCATACACCTAAATAATAACTTTAATTTCTGAATTTCATCTTTATTGCTATATTATTATAAAGTCATAGAATGCAAATTAAAGGAGATTTTCAAACTGTTCTAGTACACTGCTCATTTTATGAATGAGATAACTAGTTCCCAAAGAAGTTATCTTCATTCCTCAGGGTGACAAGGCCTCTTGCTGGCAAAGCCTTACCTCACATTCCAAACTCTCAATTTTCGCTCTATCCTTATTTCTCAATTTTAGCCCTACCATTTTACCTCACATTTAGCCCTTTTTCCTGGCTGGTTACTTAATTAAGTTTCCAAGTGAGGCTCACTTTTTGAGTCTATTAAATATTAAGTGTACTACCGCTATCAAAAAAAAAAGATTTTCTGTTAATAAGCAGGAAAATTATCATCCTTGTTTTCCTTATTAACAGTCTCTCCATACATGTCAACACTATTAAGTAGAATATTAAAGTTATACTAATGACACATACTACATCCAAAGAATGTGTGAATAAGATAAATGAGGTAAAAGGAAGTTTGACAGCTTCTCTTCTCTGTCCTTAAAAATAAAACAGAAATGTAAAGTCATTTCTGTTCAAATATCTCAGAACTAAAATACATGTGCACATGCATGTACACACACATTTTAAAATCTGACCAAGATTTCCTGAAAGTTATATAATTCTGAAGTTACATATTTCTTAGATTTAAGTCTAAGTTTCATATATGCTGTTTCTCAACTGAAAAACAAATTAAAACTTATTTTATGAAGATTCTAAAATGATGTCTTATTTGCTAAGCTAACTAAATTTCAAAGGACCACAATCTTTGTCTATTATCTTGTATTGTTCCACTAATTACATGATCCCTCCTCTCCCAATACCCTTGGATCACAATCAAGGGGCCTACTATAAGTGACATGTATCTATTCTACAAATACAATTCACAAGATGTAAATATACTATGCTTGTAATTTTTTTCTCTTTCTTTTTTTTTTTGCACAACTGATGGTTAATACACTCACCCACACCTCTCCAAAAGTTCACATCATTGTGCTGGTATATGTAGAAATTTCTTTAATCTACAATTACAGCACTGATGTGTATTGTTCTTTAAGACAAGACAAAGGGACTTCAAAAGCATTTAGTAAGTAGATGACCACAAAATTACCAATAATCAAAAAGTAAAAATATAGATGGCATCACAGATTTTAACTAACAGCAACTGCAAGTAATATATATGGCATTAAAGGTACTATATTGTGTGAATTAAATGTATTTTAATATATTTTATATGTACATATACAATAAATATGTGAACATGTTATGTTAATAACTAAAAGGTACATGAATATTTTATTTTTTTATAACATTTATTCATTTTTGTGAGAGAGAGAGAGAGAGAGAGAGGCACAACAAGTGGGGGAGGGGCAGAGAGACAGGGAGACACAGAATCCAAAGTAGGCTCCAGGCTGAGTTGTCAGCACAGAGCTCAATGTGGGGCTCAAACCTACAAGCAATGAGATCATGATCTGAGCCGAAGTAGGATGCCCAACCGACTGAGCCACTCAGGCGCCCTGAATATTTCTTAAAATTATCTGAAAAGAATGTAATCTTACCCCCTAAAAGGGTAAAGTATATTTCATTAAAAACAAACATCACAGAGACAAATATTTTCAAAGGTCAGATCCGTTATTAGTGCTATGATCTGCATTCGATATAAAATGTAAATAAAGAACAGTTCAATAACATCTAAAATTAAAAAGGAGAAAGTAGTACGTTTCAAGAAATCTTAGTATCAAAGAACTCAAATAGCATGGTTAGAAGAATAAAGATTACAGCACTAAAATCTCAAAGACTATCATGAAAACTATAAAATAAACACAATTATCAGGTCATCATCAAATGGCTGTCATCATTTAGCCTGTAACAAATACATTTACCAAAGGCAAGTTTTATCCAACCAGGGAGCTGAAATGTAAATTATGCTGAGACTATATAGGGTTAATAGCAAAGGCTCTAGAGCCAGACTGCCTGAATGTGAATATCAGCTCTACTACCTTTTAATCTATGCAGATTTTGGGAATTTACTTAAGTCCTCTATGCCTTAGTTTCCTCATCAATTCAATGGAGATAATACTACTCCTTAGCTCATAGTATGAGCATTAGATGATTAAATATGTATGGTACCTGGTACATAAGTGTTTTATTACGGTTGTTGTTTGCATATATAGAACATTTACAATTCCCTAACCATTGACCCAACCTCTGTACTTGGATTTATCTCATTTAATCCTCCAACAACCTAAGGGATAGGTACTACTGATTATTGTTACTTTACAGATAAGGAAACTAAGGCACAGGGAAGATAAAAGTAGAGCTAACAATAACAGAAACAGGTTTGCAACTGAGCTGAGTAGCTATAAATCCTCAAACTAATCATTTGTTATATAATACTAACCCCCAAAATGTAAAAGATAATAAATTTTAATAAAATTTAGGCTTTTTACATAAATCTAGCAGGCTTCTTTAAAAAATATCCAATGTTAAAAAATATCAAGGGGCACCTGGGTGGCTCAGTCGATTAAGTGTTCACCTTCAGCTCAGATCATGATCTCGTAGCTCAGGAGTTCAAGCCCTGCATCGGGCTCTGTGGTGACAGTGTGGAGTCTGCTTGGAATTCTCTGTCTCTCAATCTCTCTCTGCCCTGCCCCCACTATCTCTCTCTCTTGGTCAAAATAAATAAACTTGAAATGTAAAAACACCTCATTTTATTCCTTCTTCAACTCAATATTTTCTTTTAAGCTTTTTTTTAAAAAAGACCCACTTTAGTATATCTTTAATTAGAGGTTCCTTTGTTTAAAAAAAATATTCAATCACACTTAGGACCATCACAATAGGTATTAGGACCACTGCAATGGGATTTTACAGTAGGAGAGAAAGAAGCAGCTCAACTCTGAATACAGCATGGGCAATTGGGAATTTACAGCCAAGGAAATGGGTGGAGGTTAGTGGGTGAAAAATTATTAAGGGAAACATCAAACATAGGAGAGATTCTGGCTAAACCAACCAACCAAAGATTTCTGCTGAAGATAGCCCAGGTGATTAGACATTACCTGGGGGAATGTGGAAGATGAGGAACCTGATTAGATATCTAGGATGATCAGGTATCAAGGGTAAGGGATTCTAGTTGAAGTGACTTAGCAGGTTAAACAGTCTCTTATACCTATAGGAGCTAGAAAAAGAACAAACAAAACCCAAAGCCAATAGAAGGAAGGAAATAATAAAGATTAAAGCAGAAGTAAATGAAATAGAGACTAAAAGAACAACATAACAGATCAATGAAATCAGAAGCTGGTTCTTTGAAAAGATCAACCAACATCACAGAAATAAGGGAATTATAAGAGAATATTATGAAAAATTATATGCCAACAAATTCAATTACCTAGAAGAAATGGATAAATTCCTAGAAACATAACTTTCCAAAATTGAATGAGGAATAAATAAAAAATTTGAACAGAGCAATTACTAGCAATGAAATTAAATCAGTAATAAAAAAAACTTCCAAAAGCTAAAGTCAAGGACCAGATGGCTTCACAGGTGAATTCTACCATACATTTAAAGAAGAGGTAATACTTATTCTTCTCAAACTATTATAAAAATGCAGAAGAGGAAGAAAAACTTCCAAATTCATTCTTTGAGCCCAGTATTATCCTGATACCAAAACCAGAAAAAGACAACAGAACAAAAAAACTACAGGGCAGTATCTGTGATGATATAAAAATCATCAACTAAATATCAGCAAACAGAATTCAAAAATACATTTTAAAAAATCAGTCATCAGGATAAAGTGGGATTTATCTCCAGGATAAAAAGGTGGTTTGATATTTTCAAATCAATGTGATACACAACATTAACAAGAAAAAAGGATAAAAAACACAAACATCTCAATAGATACAGAAAAGGCATTCGACAAAGTACAACACATACCCGCGACAAAAACTCTCAACAAAGTAGATTTAGAGAAAACCTATCTCAGTATAATAAAAGCCATAATATGGAAAACCCACAGCTAACAACATACTCAGTGGTGAAAACCTGAGAGCTTTTCCTCTAAGATCAGGAACAGAACAAGAATATCTACTCTTGCGACTTTTTCAGCATAGTACTGGAAGTCCTAGTCAGAGCAATCAAACAAAATGAGAAGAAATAAAAAGCATCCAAATTGGTAAGGAAGAAGTAAAACTTTCACTATCTGCAGAAAGACTCAACAAAAAAACTACTAGAACTGACAAATGATTTCAGTAAACTCATAAGATACAAAATTAATAAACAGAAATCATTACATTAATAATGAAGTAGCTAAATTAAGAAAATAATCCCATTTACCACTGCATCTAGGAATTATAAATACTAAGAATACCTAGGACATAAAATAATAGAATAATACAATACCTAGGAACAAACTTAACCAAGGAGATGTATAAAACATCAATAAAAGAAACTAAAGATGATACAAATGAAAAGATATTCCATGCCCATCAACTGGAAGAACCAACATTGTTTAAATATTCATAAAGCAATCTACCCAAAAAATCTACAGACTTAATGCAATCACTATTTTGACAGTGACAACATTTGTCACAGAACTGCAACAATCCTTAAATTTGTATGGAACCACAAAAAACCCTGAAGAGCTAAGTAATTCTGAGAAAGAAAAACAAAGCTTGGAGTATCATACTTCCAGATTATAAATTATACGACAAAGCTGTAGTAATCATAACAATATAGTACTGGCACAGAAACAGACACATAGATCAATGGAACAGAATAGAAAAAGCAGATATAAACCCAAGCATAACTGGTTAATTAAACTACAACAAAAAGAAGTGAGAATATACAATAGAGGAAACATAGCTTTTTCAACAAATGGTGCTGGGAAATACTAGACAGCTACATGCAAAATAACACAAAACAAAAAGGAGACCATTTTCTCACACCATGCACAAAAATAAACAATACAAATTAAAGACCTAAATATGAGACCTAAAACTATAAAACTCCTAGAGGAAAACACAATGGAGTAATTTCTTTTATGTCAGCCTTAGCAATATTTTTCTAGGTATGTCTCCTCAGGCCAGAGATACAAAGCAAAATTAAACTACCTGGGACTACACACACACACACACAAACACACACAAAACGCAAGTTTTTGTACAGTGAATGAAACTCAATAAAAGCATAAGGCAACCTATGGATAGGAGAAGATATCTGCAAATAATAAAAAAAATCTGAGAAGGGGTTAATATCTAAAAAATATGAAGAACTTATAAAACTTAACATGCCAAAAAAATCCAATAAAAAATGGGCATAAGACATGGACAGACATTTCTCCAAAGAATATATCCCGATAACTGACAGACACATGAAAAGATGTTCAACATAACTTATCATCAGGGAAATGCTAATCAAAACTACAGTGAGGTATCACCTCAAACCTGTCAGAATGGCTAAAATCAAAAACAAAGGAGACAACAAGTGTTGGCAAGAATGTAGAGGAAAAGGAATCCTCTTGCCCTGTGGTGGGAATGCAAACTGGTACAGCCACTTTGGAAAACAGTATTGAGGTTCCTCAAAAAATTAAAAACAATATTACCATATTATCCAGTAATTCCACTACTGAATATTTATCCAAAGAAAACAAAACCACTGATTCAAAAAGATATATGCTCCCTTATGTTTACTGCAGCATTATTTGCAATAGCCAAGATGTGGAAGTAAGCCAGTAACCAAGTGTCTATCGACAGATGAATGGATAAAAAAGAGATGGTGTGTATGTGTGTGTACATACACTGGATTATTACTCAGCCATTAAAAAGAATGAGATCTTGACATGTTCAACAAACTGGATGGAGCCAGAGAGTTCTGTGCTAAGTGAAATAAGTCAGTCAGAGAAAGACAAATATGATACAATTTCATTCATACATGGAATGTAAGAAGCAAAACAAATGATCAGACAAAGGAAAGAGAGAAAACAAAAAAGGAGACTCAAATATAGAGAACAAACTGGTGGTTGCCAGAGGGGAGGTGGGAGGGGGATAAGTGAAACAGATAAAGAGAATTAACAGTATACTTACTGTGATGAGAACTGAGTAATTTATAGAATTGTTAAATCATTATATTACACACCTGAAACTAATAACACTATATGCTAATTATACTTCAATAAAAAATAAATTATTTTTTTTAAAAAAGCAACAGGATTAAAACAGTAACGGCATTAAGATATCTTAGAGGCCAGAAACTCAGGACAATACCTGAAACTGAGCAAAAAGGTGAGATTAACTGAGAGCTAAAAATTATTTGTATGAGAGAAACAACTAATGTTAAAGATTTAAAAAAAAAAAAAAAGGCGATTTAGCAGGGTTCTTGCTAACCCTGGTTTTACAAAAAAGTACTCAGATGAGCCTATGAGAAAGTCCAGGAGCCTGACTAAACTTGGATCAGAAAAGAATCTTTGTTGCCATTAGAAAAACATTTTTTTAAAAAAATCTATAACAAGAAATGTGTAAAATGGTAATACTAAGATGAAAAGAGCAGGACAAAAGGAATAGGCTATGAGAAAGTGGTAAGAGAACATTTGCAAAGGTTGCCTAAGGCTGACAGTGGAAACCAGGTTTGACAGTAAACAAGCATAGAAGTTTCTGAGATGATGGAAATATTGTAAAACTGGATTGTAGAGATGGCAAATCACTGAACAAATTTATTAAAAATCATTATTATGCTCTATACTTATAATAGCTGATTTTGCAGGATTAACACTGGATCTCAGTATATTTATTTTTTAATAAGAAAAGTATTTGCTATTTATCAATGAAAGAAGGAGTTGTGAATTAACTTCTTTTCCCCTCCTATTTAGTTAAATGAGAGATGCCAAAACAAGAAAACTGCCTCCATTCTAAGAAAAATTTTTTGAGACTTAAGAAAACATAATTACATTCTATATAGAGAGTAGCCTAGAGAGAGATGTTACTGACAGAATGTGTTTCCATGAGGGCTTGTGAGGAATGTAAGTAAATAAGCAGTATGCACGTGGGAACTTGGACTATCATATAATTTTTGATTATCGGAGCTAGTGTGTTAGACCTCAGAGATGATACACCCTAAGATATTCTCCTAAAATAAGAAATCAGAGATCCACATTGATTAACTGACTTGCCTATCCACATCCTAATACATCCATACATATCTCAGAATAATACAGATTAAAAACACAGTGGGATTTCCTCACATACCCATTAAAACAGCTGATATCAAATAAAAACTAAACACATCGTTGATATGAAATTCTACAACAAGAGAAACTAGCGTAAGGTTGAAAAAAAATGTAAACATAGGCACCTTTGAGAAGAATGGCTGACTGGAAAAGAGCACAACTTTTTGGAAGTGATGAAAATGTTTCAGATGGTATTAGAAATGAGGGGTTAGAGGAGTACATGCTTTAGTTAAAAGTCATCAATTTATTCACTTAACATTTATGCATTCCATTGTAACAGACCACACACACACACACACGAATTTAGTCGATTAACTTTTTGTAGTTGTTTGGGTTAGCAATTATGAAACTACTTCCTGTATATTCTAAACTCCAGCAAACAGAGAACTATTGGACATGACACTTTGAAATACATTTTAATAAATAGACACAATATTTCCATGAAACTATTTAAGCTTGTTTCACCATTTCATTGTTACTTCAGAATTCACAGTTTTAGGGACACTTAATTGTTGTTTGTCTATGTAGTTGACATGTTCTAGATTTTAAAACACTGAAACAAAACACATATGACTAAATTTCTATTTAGGTATAGCCACTTTTTTACTTTTAATTTTCTGTTGTCTACATCCAAATTACTAAAATTGTATTACACCAAAATATCTACATTTAAAATATATTGTAAAGGATAATATATTTAAAACTTTAAATAGCTGAAATATATATGCTCCCTTTTTACTACTTATCTTTGATAATAAAGAAAAACATCTTTGTTGTTTTCTTTTTAATTTTTTTTTAACATTTATTTTTGAGACAGAGAGGCAGAGCATGAGCTGGGGAGGGTCACAGAGAGAGGGAGACAGAATCTGAAACAGGCTCCAGGGACGCGGGGCTGGAACCCACAAACCGCAATATCATGACCTGAGCCGAAGTCAGACGCTTAACCAACTGAGTCACCCAGGCGCCCCAAGAAAAACATCTTTGTTAAACAATAATCAGGCTGATTTCTTTATAGATTCTAGCATTATTCATATATTAAATATTTGCATTATTATAGTGTTATGTGTAGTATTAAGTTTATCCAATTAAATAGCTTTTTAAAAGTTAACACATTTAAAGCACCAAGTTTTCAAGAATAAATTAAACTTTTATTACTAAAGATGACCTCATGAAGTAATACCTTTTTAAAAGATATCAAAAGGTTAAAATCAACTGTTTACTAAACAAAATGGAGATTTATTAATATTTTCTCAAAATAGACATAATTATGTTAAACACTCCAGAATGGTAGAAATAAGTGTTCCTAACTTTACTGAATTTTAATTTTGCTTCAGTATTAGATGATATTATTTTCTAATGTATCAGAATTTCCTTCAAAAGCAACTGTTTCTATAATTGTTATTAAAATTATATATAAAAGTAAAAAAGAACAGTTAAATATCTAAGAAAATAAAGGTTCCAAGGTGTCATAATTATATTCCTTGTTTACATTTAATTCCTAAAGCTTCATCAGTTTGGATTTAGAATGCCAGACTTTTCTTCCGCTTTGAGTGAACCCTGTTAAAGGAGTTAGGCAGCATATTTCTTCAGGCCAAGAGTTACAGGAAGTCCATATGTCTTCTGAGAAATCTTTGTATGCTGCTCTTTGTCTTTTATAGTAAATCTAACATAAAAATTAGTCAGATTTAATATCCTGGCAATGATTCCATAACGCAACTTCCTATGAAGTGTGTCAGCCACTAAGCATCATGGTTGGTGAGGATGGGGGTTTGTGTTCAGTAACTTGGAGTACGAACATAAAGGTTTACGAGGGTAAGTGAAACAGACTATGCCTTCAAGATAGTTATACTTTCAAGAGTGAAAAGCCAAGTTAAACATATACCAGAGAGAGTAACAGCCAAACTTGAAGAAAGTGGTATAACACAAATGCGGTCAGGGTGATATGAGAAGAAACATTTTACCACACATAACTGAAAGAAATTTTTCAAGTCCAAGTTTTAGAAATAGTCCTTTAGAATCCAGTAATTGCATAGTACTAACCACTGACTCAGGAATACAAGATAAAACAAAATAAAACAAAAACCTAAAACTTATCCTTGTAATACTGGTAGAGGCAAAGAATAAAAACAGAACTTTGTACAGAAATGTCTTTGTACAGGAATGTCTGTTTTTAATACATATGAAATTTATTAGAAGACACAAATTATTTTAAAACTTGTATGGTTTCCAAGTTTTAATTTGTAAGTATCCAAATAATATATATTTACACCATCACTTACAATCATGAAATTCCTACATGAGCATGCAAATTTTATCATTAAGAATGATTACGTGATAAACTAACTGTACAAGAAACAATAAACTAACAAGTATGTAATCAAAATAAAATTATACATTTTGTTTGTTTTAAGAAATCTATTAATTGAAATCTTAACTGTTCTTAAAAACTAAATTTCATTTTTTAAGTAATTTAAAATAATACATTTTTAGCAAACTGATGTCCTATCAATACAGTAACTGAAGTTATAATTAAGCTTTACTCTCTTGTCTAATAAAATCTCTGCAAGAAACCACCCCTTCAACTATGACACAGGCAATCGAATAAGCTTCCATCCATGTTAGGCAATTTTTAAAAATCAAAGTAATCAAAGACTAATATTTGAAATACAAATCTGATAAATATGAATTCTTGCTGGTGTTCCTACAGCTTATGATACAATCAAATTTAGTTTCAGGGGAAGCACTCAGAATCCAGATGTTTAAAATGTGAACTAAAAAAGTGCTAATAGTATTGTTAAGAGACCAAACAGACATTCTAATATTGTAACCAAAATGGTTCAATATCTATATAATTTGACATATACTCAAATAAGGAGACTATAGTGAATGTTTAATAGTGTGGACTTGGCTGTAAAAGTGAAATAGCTTCACAGATCATTTCCTACACTCAGTGCATCTAAGTAACGGCAACAATACAAAATAAAATTAAAGATGCTATTTAACACAACCAATGGATTCTAGGGTTCTTAGTTTTAGAAACCTTTTTTCTCTCTCCTTTCTCCCATTAAGTAATAAAATGTGTCACATTGAGTTTGCACAGTGAAAGTAAAATTTGAGATCTAAAAGTTTGGTCTTATTCCTAATTTGATAGTTAAATAAAGACTTAGAAGAAAGGCCCACCTACATCTAAAAATCTATCTTTTGCAAATCAAATATCATCAAGGAGAGGGATCACTTCATTTCTGTTATTACACTGATGCATCAACTAACTAATCTCAAAGCTGTAGTTCCTATTTCCTTACCTAATACACAGAAAAAATACATCCCCTATTCTTTAGTGACATAAAAGCAATTCTCCTTTATTAAGCCTTTTAAATATCTTCATCAAATACTTCTATTTAATGACCAATTTGTTCTAGGGATAAATTGTAACAGTATAAATTTTTTAAATTAATTCAGCCAAGAATAATCAGTCTTTACTTATTCATTTACCAAGCATTTACTAGCATTAAATGTGCCAGAAATGTGGAAACAAAAATAAATGCTAGATTACTATGTGGGCCATAACTACCTTGAACAAAGAACATCCATTACAAAGAGAATACCTAAAAAGACTTCACAGTTTCAAAACAGAATTTCAGTCTGGTCTTTAGCCTTAAGTAGCATTAAAAAATACATTTTTAATTGGAAACTTCCCACATTATTTTTAATTAAATGTTAAAAGCAAATGGCAAAAAGGAAGCAGTATTTAAAAAAAATTTATAAGATACTATAAACCATCCTTCTCTTTAAGACTTTGCTCATTTTCAGATTTCCCATGTTTAGTGGAAATAGTTCAGTCTAATCAGTTTAGAGAACATGTTTCAATAAATTGTCCCCCATATTCTAGAAATAATTATATACAAAAACAGGACATGCACATTTTCTGAAAAGCAAAAAATAAGCCTACAACATATTTACCAACTGGAATCCTTCTATCGGAACCCACATATATGTATCCTTTGTATTACTAAATAATACCACTATCTTACTATTTTATATGGAAAAATATTATCACTCAGTAGTTATTCATATAAGTCCCTAATGGAACAGACTATAATTCTGATCATGTACAATGGAGGGAAAAACTGAGACACAGAAATGGTAAATTACTTGTCAAAGACCTGACAAAAACTTAGAGGCAAACTGAAAATTACAGTTGGAACCTAATATTATAGTTAACTGATTAAATGAACTCAATTTCCATTGATACTAAAAAATTCCACATGTAAATTCACATATACACATATACAAATAACTGAAAAAGCCAAGAAAATAATTAAGAAAGAATTTTTTATATAGCCTGAATTACATAGAGAAGTGTGGTTTCAAAATCAAAGCTGCTAAACAGCAGGGTCTAGTGAGTCATGTACGTTAGTTCAAAGGAACTTGAGAAAATATATTCAGCAAAAGACTATTAATTAAATTACCACCCAAGAAGTTTAATTTTATAAGAGAGCCTAATAAACATAATAAGTATAATGCATCTCTGACTAAGCACTGAAATATATCTTCAGGAAAAATAAAGTCTCATTTAAAATGTCTTAAAATTAAAGTTAAAAAATAGCATGTATATATAATATTTAAGATGCAACTTAATCATAAAAGTGTGAACCTTTGTGGGAATGATTTGTAAACAATAATGGTGCCAATTACAAAAATAAAAGAGATGTTAGGGGAAATGGCAGATAATAGCTTTTATGATTATCTTCTTAAACACATGAAATTCTACATCAAATAAAATTCTTCTTTAACTCAAGAGCAAAAGTGCTTAAATTGAATATGTATTTCTTTTTCACAGAAGAATCACATTATAACCATAAAACAGTTTATGGCACTGCTTTACATCCAGCTTATTTTGTCCTCAAAAACATTAATATATAATATTTATGAAACATTTAATTCCCTCTTCATTACCTCTTTAAAACCTCTGCAGAAAATCTGTGATGTTATCTTCTTAACAAGGCAAAATCAAGGAAGAAAGCTTTGTATATTCATCATTTCTAGAGTAACAAAAATATCTTTACCTTCCAGAAGACTTTCCACCAAATCCCAGACTCTGTCATGTTATAATAATGCAATTAGGAATGGAAATTTTATAGGAGAAACTAATTAAATAAATGATAGGAAAGGGTAATACTATTTTAAAAATCTCAGCAATAATTGAAGGAAGATGGTGCCTACTTTTTTTACGACAACTATAATAGGATGTGTTGTACTTGCTCTTATTATGAAGTGGTTTTTAAAATAAAAATTGAACTTATGTTCTAGGTTCTTTCAAATACCTCACCAAGCAAATAAAATAAATAGAAACCTGTAAAAATGCATAGGTCCTACAGCAAAAATGTCATGATTCAACAATCTTGAAAAAAATAGGAGGGTTGATATTAACATAGGTTCAAATAATTAAAAATAGAATAACCAGCTCTCTGTGTTTTTAACTATTGTTTCAAATTGGTTATGCCCCACAATGCAATCCTCTACCTCCATGGGATTTCCTGTAGATTGAACTTTTGTTCATTATATAAGACTGTTTTATGGGTTTTTTCCTTTTATTTATTTTTATGGTTTTATGCACTCCATCATGTTGGGATCAGCTTAGGATTTCTTTTTCTACATAAATCAAAAAATTATACTGTGGTCAGAATTATTCATGTGTATCTTCTGACGCTACTCTACACTAAATTTAAATGAGTTTCATCTTCAGGAGAGTGCTCATGACATCTTATGTGTACTACTTCAAAATTACTGACCAAATATGATAGACCTTCTTAACTTTGTTGAAGCACTTTGTATTTCTTCACCTAAATTTTTATTTTCTCCTTATCTTCTTTAATGATAGTAAAAAAAATCATAAAATTTAAAACTGCATGCTGTTATTTGAGGAATGAAACAAACAAAAATTTGATTTTTAATGACAAATGACATCATTTTGGAAGCAAAGATTTAAAATCATATTAACACTACTAATATACATTTTTAACACCTTATTCTTTTTGAAACTCTTAATTTCTTGCCCTCAGTTAATTTCATAGTGTTTCATCAAAAACAATTTTTAAGAGAAATCAGAAATGATTTCCTTAACATACTAAAAGACTCTTTGTTACAGTACTTTGAAAGAATGATACCTCTTGTAAATGAGGTTTCTTTTCGTTCACCCACTCCACTTACTCCTCCATCTCACCTAGGGCTTAAAATAAATTTCTTCATCTCAGCAAAAGAAGCAAAAGGTTAAAATTAGCAGTCTCTGCACCCTCAGGAATAACCACTGTGCAACATCAGCTGAGATTCCTGATTAGCATTATGTCTGATTAGAAAAAAAAAGTACCAAAACGAAACAAAGAAACAAAGAAGAAAACAAAACAAAAAACAAAATCTACCTAGGCCATCTTTTCACTTTTCTTTATTTCATAAGAGAGAAGCATTTAACACATTCATTTTGATAAATGGTAAGGAAGTGCTAATGAAGCTCTTGTCAATAAAC
The DNA here is from genome assembly GCF_003009895.1 of Hyaena hyaena. NCBI lineage: Eukaryota > Metazoa > Chordata > Mammalia > Carnivora > Hyaenidae > Hyaena > Hyaena hyaena. The sequence goes on from NW_024081278.1 coordinate 869,446, forward strand.
AAGTATCTGTCTTATCATTATTACTAATAAATTCAACTTTTATAATATGTAACAACTTAGTAATGTTGCTATTTTATGAGATAAAGTAAAGATCTCATCAGACTTTAAATCAAATTGTTTTTGTGGCCTCTATATACAGAGCATTGCCAAGTGCTGTTGTCAGGAGAAAATTGTTTCTTGTGTTCAAAATCCAGATTATCACTCTTAATTACATCTCAAGCCAGAAAATAACCATGTGTGGCAGGTTAATAAGTGGATGAAATCTGTTTCTGAACTACGGTTTCCACTAAATAAGATTTTAAGAAAGGTCCTATACTATGATTCTTTCCCCCATTATATTTGTGATGAGAAAATGAAGAAGATGGAACCTTAATGCCCTAAAGACAACGTCTCAACATCCCATTTACCTGACAAGATTTTCATTGTCTCCAGTTCCCTTGCAAGTTGCACATTCAGTTCGCAAATCTTCAGCCTTAGGCTTCTTTTGTAACACAGACTGCCTTTGCCTTCTCTCTCTAGGAATTCTTTCCTGTCATATACGGGAAAACAAAACAAAACATAAAACAAAATCTGGATATGAAGAAAACAGAAATAATTTAACCAAGAAAGTTTTTCAAAGTTTAGACTGTGTAAAAAATGCTTAACTTATTCCAACCTCATGTTTTTCTTCCTCAGGAATGAAGCTTCGCTTTCGTCCTCTGGTTCTCTAAGAAAAAAAAGATTCCACAAAAATATCTAATGTTTAATTAATAACAAACATAAATACTTTCTGTTAAATGTTACTGCTTAAGTTAAGGACTTGGAAAATCAGTATATCTAATTAATACTGTATTGCTCTAGCAATTTGTTAACAATTTATGTACAAGAGATAAAAACAAATTACATGTACTTTACAAGTGCTTTACTTTTAAATTAGTGCTTTATTTTTAAATTACGAGACTTTCTGATAGGAAAAGTAAGTTCTACAAAATCAGTTAGAATGATTTTTTTCCACACTCTATACATGCCACAAAATTATGATTTATCCAGAGCATTTAAATTTTTGTAACTTACAACATATGCTTCTACAGCTGAAATGCTACACCTGAACTCCTACTACTCCTAGTATTCCCATGCGTGTTCATACATGTTTGTATAATATAAAGAATCAATTTTATAAAATTATTTTTTAAATGTTTATTTATTTTTGAGAGAGAGAGAGAACAAGCAGGGGAGGGGCGGAGAAAGAGAGGGAGACACAGAATCGGAAGCAGCTCCAGGCTCTGAGCTGTTAGCACAGAGCCTGATGTGGGGCTCAAATTCACAAACCATGAGATTACGACCTAAGCAGAAGTCAGACGCTTAACTGACTGAGCTACTCAGGCGCCCCTTAAGAATTAATTTTTAACTGTCATTAAAAGTGGGAGTAAAAGATCTCAGAAGTCCCCAAATACTAGGTGAAATAAAACTAAATAAAACATGGTATAAATTACTTATTTTAAACTTATTTGGTTGAAATTTTACATCAATCGAGTCAAAACACATTCACTATTACAAAGATAGTGACCTCTACATGTTCAAAAGTAATATATGGGGCGCCTGGGTGGCTGAGTTGGTTAAGCATCTGACTTTGGCTCAGGTCGTGATCTCATGGGTCATGAGTTCAAGCCCAATATGGGGCTCTGTGCTGACAGCTCAGAGGCTGGAGCCTGCTTCCGACTCTGTATCTCTCTCTCTGCTCCTCCCTTACTCACACTCTGTCTCTCTTTCTCTCTCTCAAAAATAAACAAACTTTAAAAACTATTTTAATAAAAAAATAAAAGTAATATAAATACAATGGTATTTATAGCCAATATGTTAAAAATCTTTATCCACATAGCACAGCCTCCTGTAGATTTAATCCCCATGTGCAGACCATAGCTCTTTAGAGAGACTAAAAGAAAAACGAGGCACCATTCCCACAAATTATTTTGTCTGACTGTTGAGATCCAGGAATATTCCCAAATTAGAACAAGTACAAATCATTCTAAACAGAAATGATGTCCAGTATAAATACATTGATGTTTCCTAAATTACTGTCATTTCATTTCTCCATAATACTGAGTCCACTGTCATTTAATATCATGGCTAACTGCATACTGTTTAATCTGCCCCTAGATAACCAAGCATTGACTAAATCAGTCACTCAAAAGGGGTAAATTTATAAACTATGTATTTATTTGCATTTGTATTGCTAATCAGTATGTTCTAATTATGGAATAAGTTAGAAAAAGTATGACTACATCCAGGAAAAGGCTTTAAATGCAGCCCCTACATATCAAGGGCAGCACTTGCTGCGATGAGCACTTGGGTGTTATATGAACCACTATTTTCTATTCCTGAGACTATTATTACACTACATGTTAACCAACTTGGATTTAAATAAAATTTTTAAAAAAAGAAAAAGAAAAATACACACACACAAAAATAAAGATGTTTTCTCCACACACAAACACAAAAAGGAAAAACATCTTTGAAGTTAAAGACTGAATTTACTGCCAGAGTCAATGAATTATTCACCTTTGTAACTCAGGCACATAGCAAGCAAAGTGTCTGGTATTAAGCAAGCACTAAATAAACAGTGGCTGAATAATGCCTGAATAAAAAAAATTAAAGATAAAATAAATAAGAGTAGGCCCTACATATATCTCTTCTTACTTCGAAAACAGTACTGAGTCTTGCTCCTCAAAATGTCAATCATGGCTCATGAACACTGGCACACCCTGGGAGCTGCCAGAAATGTAGAAGCTCATGCTCATTTTGATATACTGAATTAGAGTCTGCCTTCTAACAAGATCCGCAAGCAAATTACACACACATTAAAGTTTGAGAACTTCAGTATGAAGAGTCTTTATACTGACACTTATCCAGGCTCTACCTATAACCTTGAAGCTAGCTTTTTAAATAATCATCTTTCCTTTCTGTGACATTTCTGTCCTTTATGCTTTAATTTCTGTCCTCTGGCACAATTCATCACAAAACTGGTAAAAGCCATGCTCTATTCATCTTTCTTGACCCAATTAAAAATAATACAATATGTATTACATTAAAGCTCAATAAATTTGTTTTAATAAGTGGGTAGATTGAAACTCATAATTATACTAAATAATACAAATGATAAAACTGACAAAAAGGATAAATTGTTGTTCCCTCTCTAGTCATCTGTTCTTTTACTTTGCATAATTTATGCAATAAGGTCATTTCAACAAGGTGATCCAAATAAACAATAACAAAGAGGAAATACTCAGGTTACTCATTTGAGTTTCATAAACATCTAAGAATTCTCAAAAGGCCTGTACACATTTCCATATTTCTCTTCATTCAACCCACCTTTAGGTAATGAAGCAGCAATTCATTTTGTTACTTTATCTAGCAGTAAACTGTTACTAGTAGTTAGGTTCTTTTCTGCAGAGAAGTCCACCACTACCAGATTTTTAAATTATCTAACCACTGATTAATTTTCGAAATATATATGTGGATGCCCTAAGTTCATGTTTACAATTCTTCTGAAGATATACAATAATGTACCATTTTTGATTAATACTTTAAATCCTTAAACCTCTCATGATTCCATCAACTGGAAGTTTTTCATACCCATATTGTAATTAGTATAAGGCGTGATGCTAATAAGTTATACCAACACACAATGGCAGTTATATTTCTCTATACATTTCTTATTTAATCATGTATATGTCTTATAAAAGTGCTTTTTTTTTAAGTTTAGTTATTTGTTTTGAGAGAGAGAGCAGCAGAGAAAAGGAGAGACAGAACCCCAAGTAGGCTCTGCGCTGCCAGCACACAGCCTGATGCAAAGCTTGATCCCACAAACCATAAGATCATGACCTGAGTGGAAATCAAGAGTCAGATGCTTAACCCACTGAGCCACCCAGGCAAGCCTAAAGTGCTATTTTTTAAAAATGTTTATTTATTTTTGAGACAGAGAGAGAGAGCAAGTGTGCATGTGTGCGTAAGTGGGGGAGGGGCATAGAGAGAGGAGACACAGTCTGAAGCAGGCTCCAGACTTGGAGCTGTAAAGCATGGAGCCAGATGACAGGCTCAAACTCAGGAATGGTGAGATCATGACCTGAGCTAAAGGCAGATGCTTAACCAATTGAGTCACCTAGGCACTGCAAAGTGCTATTTTTAAAATGAATATATTTATAATTATCTAAAAGAGTCATTTTAGGGGCACCTGGGTGGCTCCAGCTGGTTGGGCGGTCGACTCTGGCTCAGGTCATGATCTCACAGCTCATGAGTTCAAGCTCCATGTGGGGCTCTGTGCTGACAGCTCAGAGCCTGGAGCCTGCTTTGGATTCTGTGGCTCCCTGTCTCACTGCCCCTCCCCACTTCACATTCTGTCTCTCTCTGTCTCTCAAAAATAAATAAACATTAAAAAAAATAAATAAAAGAGCCATTTAAAATTAAGTATACTCATGACCAAGTGGTAATCACTGATGTATTCCTGTGGTAATTTTAAGTAATGAAACATAGGCAATATAGCAATTTCCAGCCAGAAAAAGAGGTGTTATAAACAATATGAAATTATAGCTTCTTAGAGCTCTGCAAAAGCAGTCCAAGGAAGTGACTTGATGATCACACAGTAACTGATAACTGACAGAGGTAAACTTCAAACTCAGGCCTCTCAACTCTTAATTTAGTGATTTTTCTTGCATGCCAATCCAAGGATAATAGTGTAATCCAAAGTAGAGATGAGTAAAATTATTAGAAAAAAGCAAATCTCTTATTTCCACTTGAATAAATATAAATAAATTATAACAGTGTGATCCCTAAAGGAGGAACTCTTATATTTTGAAACAAGTAGAAACTTCCTCCCAATGACGGGGAGATTTCAATACCTTAAAGTGATACTATATTCTACCCAACTTGGTACTCCATACCATACAATGACTAACAATTTACCAAAGTAAATTACAGTAGTCTTTTTTTGGCATTTATCACACCAGTATTATTTTTTAAAAAAATTAATCCACACACAAGTTTTCACAATACCAAGGCTCCAACCAGGGAAAAACTGAAAATTCTGTTTTCCACCCTAGTTTTTTTTTTTTTTAATATTTATTTATTTTGCGGGAGACAAGGAATGCATGCACATGTGGAATAGGAGCAGACAGAGAGGGAAAAAGTTTTCTTGTCCTGGTTTTGATGAAGTGGTAGCCACTGTAATTATGACAATTCATAACTGCCTACAATCACAGCAAACAAGGTTTATCTTTTTTTTAATTTTTTTAAATGTTTATCTATTTTTGTGAGAGAGAGATAGGCAGAGCATGAGTGGGGAAGAGGCAGAGAGAAAAGGAGACACAGAATCTGAAACAGGCTCTAGGCTCTGGGCTGGCAGCACAGAGCCTGACATGGGGCTTGAACCCATGAACTGTGAGATCATGATCTGAGCCAAAGTCAGAAGCTTAACCAACTGAGCCACCCAGGTGGCCCCAAACAAGGTATCTTAAACATGGTGTCCTTGAAAGAATCAGAAGAGTTAAAAAAGGAGAAACGATGCAAAACAGAGTAACAAAAACATGTCTGACTCATAAAACAAATGTCAATTATCCAAAAGCTTGCTCTAACTTAGATATAGAGAGGTATTCATAACTGGGTGGTTGTTTCATCATATACATTGAGGCTGATGTTATTACAGAAGCAAAATAATAATAATAATAATAATAATAATAAAGCAGGGTGAAAATAGCATGTAGAAAACAAAGAATTTTATTTAACAAGTATACGCTTTAGAACTTAACACAGTACATTATTGAGAATTCCAAATGATCTAGGGTTCAACTGCAAATTGTGCTTTCTTTTGCAATTATTAAACTATTAAAAGTTTGAACCTTGTGCCAAATCTTGACATATTTCTATTTTTTTCTGTGTTGTTACTCTATAAGAATTTTATTATTGCCTAGGGAACAATGACAATCTGACTTGCACAGATCACCTGGCTCTTTTCCTGCCTATGGTACATCTTGAAAACAGAAGGTGATAAAATACCCACAAAGAGAGTGTGGCATGGTATTACAGATGATGTATTTATGTTAAAAAGGAATACAGTATTTTTCACCCAGCAAGCATCATTGCAATAGTTTATTCATCTGAAACAAATAATTAAATGTTTCAATAATTTCACTCACATTTGGACTAGAAAACATGTAACAAATTTTAATTAATTCTATAGCACTGGGGTTATTTTAATTTACAGTGAAGCTAGATGCATGATGATTTTCCCAAAGTGAGAATGATTCATTTGACAAATGAACTAAATTTAAAACTAAAAGCCAGTGCTTCAACATTTTTGTATCACTAAGATGGGTTTCACATATTCATTTATGTACTGTTTTCTCTAAATTTAGTATGTCTCTTTTTATAACAATTAATAAATAAGCTATATGTGGTTAGAAGAAACATAAGGAATGCCTCCCTGTGTAATTTCTTCATAAAAGGAGAAAATGCTTATTCATGAACAAAATTCCAAATTCAATGTTAATTAGGACGATTAGGTTAAACCTTGAAAACCTGTATCAAGCTAAAATTCAGATTTATGCTGAGGAATAAATGCCAGCAACTGTGTGGCAGTTGTACAAAACCGTTCAATATAAATTTTTTTAAATTTTTCATAGTAAGTTTATATAATATAAAGTTTCTAAAAAATAAATGTTTTCCAATTAACGAACAATATATTGGAAACAATCATATGTTAAAATCCACATGATATTCAAAATAAAAATGTTATACAAATCAACAAGCACCATCATTTTCTATTCACTGCTGGCACATAACAGATGGAATGGTGATCGCCAAAAGTGAGTTTTTCCCCTTCTTATCAACTGACTGTGGAGATTATTTTTATCTAGTTTAATTTATATTAACAGGGTCAGGAAAGTATGTAGAATGAAATTATGACTGATTCTTCTTAGCACTATAAATTAAAATAACCACAAGCCTAAAAGTAGAAAACAAATTATACACTGTACAAATTAATAAAAAAGGATCTATAAAATCCTTACCATCAATAACATATATTCAAAATAAGTAAAATCTTGAAGCTCTGATTGTTCTTTGTTGTTATGCTACATTCCAGGAAGTAAATAAAAATTATAGATTTCCAAAAAGAATAAGCATAGCTGGAGTCTTTGGGCTTGGAACAGGATTGTTTGAGCTAAGGATACTCATAATAGATCCCTTCCACTTAAGCCAAAGGGATTTACATTCAGTCCGGTTCACCACAAAAATTCCTACCAGGGATTTTTCTAAGGATCTATAACAGAAACTATACAATCTGTTTAGTACTTCAGAGGCCACTTCAATAAGAGACTCAATATCTGATATCTAAAGCTTCAGTATATAACCCTATTTCCAGAACTGTGATAATTTAAAAAGTACAAAGATGACAAGTGAAGACAAAATGCATGGCAATCTTAGTCATTTCAATAGGTCTGAGTCCACGTTTCTGTTTCCACTTAAACTAGCATCAAGAATTATACACATACACACAGATATAAACACATTAAAAAAAAAAAACATATTCAGGTTTTTTAAATTCTTAGGACACAGGTTCTAACTTTGTTAAATAGACCACTATTCTGCATGTGTAAAATTAGTTTTAAAACAAATGTAATGAAAGAAAACTTTAGGATATTTGATTATCTCTCAAATGAAGAATATCACTTGAAAGAGGTTATTGACTTAATACTTTAAGTTAGGTGGAAAACAGTTTAACTAGGTGCTTAGGTTTTTTTTTAATAATGATCTTTAACAAAAGGTGCACCCTGAAAAACAATATGCTTTTAGTCAAAATTGCTAAAAAGTACTTGGACTTTTTAATCCATTTATTTTCCAAAAAAGGAGATTTATAAAACAAAATAAAATGTATGAGATAGGAAAAAAGATGAGACAACTTCAAAGAGAGTAGAAAATGATGCATGTGTGTAAAAGACTGAGAAGACAGGTCCCAATAAGTCCTTTGGCACTTGTATAAAAGATGAAAAGTCACTAGATAATATAAAGTGTAAAGAAAATGAAAAGAAAATCCGAACGCTTTCAAGTTACATTAAAGTTATTAGAAAATATGCCAAAAAGTACAAAACATCAATTTTAAACTAACTTCAAAAGGGACATAGGTAAGCTAATTTATATTTTCTTCAAAAGCAATTACCTTGCCTAAAAGCAAGTGAAAAGTTTCCACATAAAAAAATAATGCAGGAAAATGTCTAAATAACAAGGTACTTACACAAAAGTATCCCAGGCAGCCTTTGAGTAATTACATAGTTTCACCAATGAAATAGGATTAATATATAAGGAGAAAGGGACCAATTCCTTTCCTGACAATAAAGGGCTAGAAAAAAGACTCCTCCAAAGTATACTAGCTTCAGATGCATAGCTATTTTGAAAGATGGAAAGAACTTATTTGTGAAATACTTGCTAAGTACCAGGTGTGAACCAAACCCTGCAGAAGTAGGTAACAGACCTACAGCAGAACTACCAGAACGTCTCCTATCCACTTGGGAGTTCATGTCCATGAGTCTACAGATCTTGCTCAGATCTTTCAAAATCTCAACTACAGTCAAAATTGTTCCTAAATATACAGTTACATCATTTTTAATACGGTTAATGTGATAGAAAACTCTACACTCACCTTAAAGATAGGTATAGAAAAAAAAAGATGGGTATAGAAAAAAATGCCTAACAACAACAAAAAAATTCTCAAAAAAAAAAATGTAACTGGCAACTCTCAGGCAGAAATGGAAAAGGAAACAATCATTCAGACTGGCAAAAGGATGAAAAAAATCAAGGATGATAACAAAAGCATTACTAAAATGACTGAATATAGGTTCAAACTAAGATACTGGAATTTTAAATGAAGGCAAGAGGTATGTGGGTAACTAGGCTGCTGGATAATTGTGACAATAAAATGGCTATTGGACTAGAAAGTAAAGAAGGACCCATGAAATAGTGAGGTAAAAGGAATTAGGATTTAATCATGATTATTTCACACACATCTTAAAATTAATATCAAGTATTATTTCACATAATCCTTTTTCTCTACCCAACTTGGAAAACTTCATAAAATATCCCTGATAGTCATACAGCTTCAAATATTCCAAAGAACTAGTAAGCATGTTCATAGTAAGATAATTCTAATTGTTGTTGGTACCGGTTTCACTGTCTGAACTTATCCTAGCATTCAAGTAACAAAAGTTTAAAATTTAAAAATAAATTGCCAGATCTCTATGATGTAAAGGGTCTCTGTTCATTTATTAAATAACATAAAAAAAGTAATTACAACTTTGATAAGGACAGCAAAAGATAACAGTGCTGTGGAAATAGTTTTTCAATTATTCCTCAAAGTATCTTTCTGGAATTTCACTGTAGTATCACATTGCTTTTTGCTTTCTTAGCTCCTACGACCTAAAATTAGGGATGAGGGCAATAAGAGATTATTTAAGGCTTTACAACAGATGTGTAATCTCAGTCATTTCTCATTTGTTTAAGAGTCCAACTAGAAACATCATTTTAGCCCTGGTACATAGCACAGATAAAAGAGAGGGAAAAGGTGCTGCATCATTTTTTCTTTTTAAAATCTCATCAGTGTCATTAGCCAGCAAAGAATGCAAATGAAAACCATAATGATATACCACTTCATGCCCACTAGGATGACTATATTAAACATTGTTAAGTATGTTAAAAAACTAGGGTCCCTGGAGTGCCTGCGTGGCTAAGTCAGTTGAACATCCAACCTCAACTCAGGTTATGATCTTACGATTCGTGGGTTCAAACCCACGTCAAGTCTCTCCGCGTCCCAAAAATAAATAAAACATTAAAAAAAATTTTTTTTAAATAGGGTCCTCATACACTGCTGGTGACGATAGAAAACAGTATGGCCAGTTTTAAAGTCTGTCAGTTTCTCAAATGTTCAAATCAGTCATCCTATGACCTAGCAATTTCACTCCTAGCAACACAACTAAGCTAAGTAAAAATTCATGTTCACACCAAAGCCTATATGTGAATATTCATGGTAGTAAGATTTATAATAGCCAAAAAGTGAATAACAAAAACAAACCCACAAATGTCCATCAAGTGACAGATGAATGGATTAATTTAAAAACCTAGTATATCTATATAGTGGAATATTTTACAAAAATCAAAAGAAATGAAGTATCATACATACCATAACATGAATGAATCCTAAAATATTACACTAGGTGCAAAAAGTCCAGTCGTAAAACACCACATATTATTCCATTTATACAGAATGTCAAAAATAGGTAACTATGCAGTGACAGAAAGCAGATTAGGGTTGCCCAAGGTCTGTGGTTGGGAGATGGAGAACAGAGTCACTCGTAATGGGTATAAGAATTGTGGTGGGAATGGGGGTGGGCAGAGCAATAAAAACGTTCTAAAATTGATTCTGGTAATGGATGTACAACTCCATGAATTTACCAAAAACCACTAAATTATACAACATTAAATGAGTGAATTGTATGGTATATGAATTCTATCTCAATAAAGATGTTATAAAAAAATCATCAGCCATAAGTTGATCAATTTTAACTGTAGCAAACTTTAAAGGATAATGAAACAATTTTCCATTACTGCTTAAATGATGTTATATTTAATTTATATCTAAATAAAGGAAAAATGCCTTTCAAAATTATTTCAACATCCATCAATGTTGAAAAAACTAATAAGCACTACTGACTACTGACTCTACATCATTTAGTGATATAAAACATTTAAGTAACTATGAATAAACCGTACTACTGGAAATTTCACCAAAAGTATGAATGAATGTGTCCTTCATTTCCAACATGCATGGCTTCAAATAAAAAATATATAGTACTATAAATCATTTCTAATGTCAGCTTTAAATTCAAAAGAAATGTATAAGTTACTCTGTATTAGATTCTATGACTGCAGTAATAAATTATCATAAATTTAGTGTCTTAAAGCAACATGCAGAAGAATGAAACTAGATCATTTTCTCACACCATACACAAAAATAAACTCAAAATGGATAAAGGACCTGAACGTGAGACAGGAAATCATCAAAACCCTAAAGGAGAAAGCAGGAAACAACCTCCTTGACCTCAACCACAGCAATTTCTTACTTGACACATCCCCAAAGGCAAGGGAATCAAGAGCAAAAATGAACTATTGGGACCTCATCAAGATTAAAAGCTTCTGCACAGCAAAGGAAACAATCCGTAAAACTAATAGGCAACTGATGGAATGGGAAAAGATAGTTGCAAATGACATATCAGATAAAGAGCTAGGATCCAAAATCTATAAGGAACTCACCAAACTTCACACCTGAAAAACAAAAAATCCAGTGAAGAAATAGGCAGAAGATATGAACAGACACGTCTCCAAAGAGGACATCCAGATAGCCAATAGACACATGAAACAATGTGTAGCGTCCCTCCTCATCAGGGAAATACAAATCAAAACCACACTGAGGTACCACCTCACGCCGGTCAGAGTGGCTAAAATGAGCAAATCAGAGGACTCCAGATGCTGGCGAGGATGCGGAGACATGGGCATCCTCCTACACTGTTGGTGGGAATGTAAACTGGTGCAGCCCCTCTGGAAAACAATGTGGAGGTTCCTCAAAAAATGAACAATAGAACTCCCCTATGACCCAGCAATAGCACTGCTAGGAATTTACCAAAGGGATACAGGAGTGCCAATGCATAGGGGCACATGTACCCCAATGTTCATAGCAGCACCCTCAACAATAGCCAAAACATGGAAAGAGCCTAAGTGCCCATCAAGGGACGAATGGATCAAGAAGATGTGGTTTATCTATACAATGGAATACTACATGGCAATGAGAAAGAATGAAATCTGGCCATGTGTAGCAACATGGATGGAACTTGGGGGTGTTAAGCTGAGCAAAATAAGTCAGGCAGAGAAGGACAGCTACCATATGTTTGCACATATAGGAGGATTAGGAGGAACTTAATGAAGGACCATGGGGGAGAAGAAGGGGGGAAAACTAGTGGGGGAGAGGGAGGAAGGCAAACCACGAGAGACTCCTGAATGCTAGAACTGAGGACTGATGGAGATGGGGGGGAAGGGGTAGGGGGGTGATGGGCATGGAGGAGGGCACTTGTTGGGATGAGCACTGGGTGTTATATGGAAATCAACTTGACAATAAACCATGAAAAAAATAATAAATAAATAAATTTAGTGTCTTAAAACAAATGCACAATCTTACAGTTTTGACATGGGTGTCACTGTGTTGCATTTAAGGTGTTGGCAGGGCTTCATTAGCTTCTGGGGGCCCCAAAAGAAGAATCACTTTACTCTCCTCTTCCACCTCCTAGAGGCTGTACTCATGGTCCTCTTATTCCATCTTCCAAGGCAGCAATGCTATATCTTTCTGACCCACTGTCTGTAGCCACCTCTCCCTCTTACTTACAGCCAGGAAAGGTCCTCTCCTTTAAGTACGTATGTGATTAGACTGGAATCATATGGATAACTCTGGTTAATCTACCCATCTCAAGATCCATAACTTCAATCATACCTCCCTCTCTCACATTCTGTCTCTGTCTCTCAAAAATAAAAAATGTTAAAAAAAAATATTTTACAAAGAATTTAAAGATGCTAGTTGCTTTTAAGATTCAAAGAAACTAAATAAACTGAAAAACAATGGAAGACACAGGAATTTATTTTTAAAACTCTATTCATGCCTTCCTTTCAAAATAAATTGAATGAATGGAATCCTTAAAACTTAATTAATTAGTGGGATAATCAGTGTATTGTTTCCTTCAGTGCCTGCCTACTCAGCCTTATAACAGCAATAGGATTAAAAAGTACTCATAAAGTAAGAAAGCATGTTTCTATTATTGTTAAACAATATTTAATCTTTGGGATGTTACTATCATTAAAAAGTCAGTATGAAATTGGCTAAGTAAAACAATCAAATGTCACTTTGAAAATAGAGAAAAAGTTCAATTTCAAAAACATAAAATCTTGGAAGCAAGTCAACATGCACATTTGGTGGCCCATTTGTTGATAAGTGTCTCCTGGAAGCATTCATAAGGAAGAACAATAATTATAATAAAGGTAATTGCCAGAAAAGGAAAAAATAAAGATTAACAACAAATACGGTCTTTAAAAATAAAACCATTTTTGGGGCATCTGGATAGCTCAGTCAGTTAAACCTCTGACCTCGGCTCAGGTCATGATCTCACGGTTGGTGGGTTCGAGCCCTGCATTGGACCTTGTGCTGACACCTAGCTCAGAGCCTGGAGCCTGTTTCAGATTCGGTATCTTCCTCTCTCTCTGACCCTCCCCTGCTCATGGTGTCTCTCTCTCTCAGAAATAAATAAAACATTAAAAAATAAATTAAATAAAACAACTTTTGTTACATGTCATGAGGCCCTATTACAAAGTATTACCTTCCCTAGATTCTTAGAATATCAATGTACTTTAACTCTCTAATTGATTAAAGTGTTAAGGATAAAATAATAAATGCAAATGTGAATTTTAGTTGTAGAAAAGACTGTAAATTATTTAACATATTTTATCAATGTGGATACTGAATACAAACAAGGTAAATTAAACTACTTCTCCAAGGCCACACAAAGGGTTATTGGCAGAGTATGAACTACAACTCCGATCTACTACGTGCTAGTCCAGGTACTTTCCACCCCATACTATGCTATCTTACAGGTTTTGATGCTATCTAAAACACTCAAGAATTTGATTTTATACCATCCTCTACATTGTTTTTAATGTTTATTTATTTTTGAGAGACAGAAAGAGAGACAGACAAACAGAGGGAAGAGCAGAGAGAGAGAGGTTCACAGGATCTGAAGCTGACTCTGCGCTGAAAGCAGTGAGCCTGAAATGGGGCTTGAACTCATGAACCATGAGACCATGACCTGAGCTGAAGTCAGTCACTTAACAGACTCAGCCACCCGGCACCCCTACCATCTTCTACTTTTAAAAGGGGATGATGCTACAAAAAAAAAATGTCCTAGAGAGGAAAATACTGTTACATCTTAAATGGATAGTTACTTTCAAAAGCATAATTATAAATCATATCCATAATATTTCTAATTGAATAAATCAAAGTTCTTTAAGTTTTAAAAACTCTTACATCAATTAATAACAATGATCATCAGAACTTCCTTAGCAAAGAAATAATTTAAGAAGAAATGGCTTGTCCTTAAAAAAATATACCTGCATCTATGTATCTAAAAAAATCAAATAGTTGATATATTAGCCAACTGTTTTTGCTCAAAATGTGCTAACACTCATTAAGCATTAATAACCTTAAATTGACAAGTGATTCTGTATGAAAACTAAAATAAGATTTGATCCAACTAACTTCTCTAAAATTCTGTCCAGTTAATAATGCAAGAGGCTTTTGCTATCAAGATGGCTATTATAAAAACATGTTGTGGGGTGTCTGGGTGGCTCAGTCAGTTGACCGTTGAACTCTTGATTTCAGTTCAGGTCATGATCTCATATCACAGTTTGTAGAATCATGGCCTGTGTCAGCATGGAGCCTACTTGGGATTCTCTCTTTCCCTCCCTCCCTCTGCTATTTCCCTCCTCATAGACGTGTGTATGTGCTCTCTCTCGTTCTCTCTCTCTCACAATAAATAAACATTTAAAAATCAACAGCTCTAAGAAAGACAGCTATAGGTATAATGATACCTAAATTTTTACACTAAATTTTAGGCTAGAGGATCCAATGCTTTTCCAATTGTCTAGCTTGCTTGCTTTAAAATTTTCAACTCGTTAATACCAAGGCTTTGGGCACAGTAGTCTTTGTCACCTCAATCTTTTGTCTCTCCTCCTCCATTTCACAACAATCATGTTACCTGATAAAGCAATTTAATCACCTCTCGTATTTACACTGCATTCCCTGGTTAAATTACATGTATTTCCAGCCACCAGTACACCTCCTTGACAGAACAGACCATATGTTCATTTTGGTGTTCTATTCAAGATTTGTTGGCAAGTGCCTTATATTATTAGTTGCTCAGAGATACATGTTGAAAAAAATTAACCTGATCATTGTTCAATAGTAGGACTAGGGATGACCAGTAAAGACTAGAGAGTATGGAAAGACCTGGATTCCCACACAGCCAATTTTTATGGCTTAAAACAGATAACTATTCAACTCTGCCATAAAAATGACTAAAGCACTCAAAAAAAGAAAAATGCCTACAATTTTGATTACTGTAAAGAAAATACAACATAAATTTGTGTTCCTGTATGTTATAAACAAAAGTTTATCTTCAAATACTGTCTTCTCTTTACTGGACTCTGAAGATTTACCCAAGAGGACAACATAAGCTAAAGATCAAATAATTAACTGAGGTTAGGAATTGTGTTGCATGCATCAGAAGTTACAATCTACCCTCTAAGCAATGTGAGATAAAGATGAAAATGAACAAAATCTGAGTAGATGAAATAACTGCAGAATTACTGGGATCTCAAGGGTGTGAAAAACAAAACAACTAACTCTTAAAACTAGAACACTATAAAATCATAAAACATACTATGTGATACTAGATAGTGAATGCATCACAGATCAGTAAGACACTAACTACAAGGTCAACAGGATGACAAAGCTGTCTTGGCTCAATGACAAACAACCTCGAAAGGCAGAAAAAAGAAAATATTACCTGAAACTAGCGGAAAGGAAGTACTGTAATAAAAATTCATAGTTGAAAGATTAAAACCACATAACATTTAAGAAGTCGAAGAGAATTTTTTTTTTAGTGAATACAGGAATCAAAGAAAAACACTATATATGAAGTATCAGCATTTTACATTTAAAAGTGGGCTAGGTATATAAATTAATTCCTGTCCTATAAGAAGGTTTTTATGCAGGAGAAGAAAAGGATTCTCCCAGTACAAAAGAAGCTGAATTATATTACAAAATGAGATTCCAGTCCCAAAGACTAAATATTTTCATTCCTATAATAAATAAAAAATGCATTAAAAATATTCCCAATTATAATTACTGGCTATCATTGCAGCAGTGAAAACTACTAGTTTTCTCCAGACTGTATAATTAGACATGTCAAAGTTACTCTTTTATAAAGTAATTATTACCCTATATACTGAATGTATATATTGAAACCCCTAAAAAATTGTATGAAACAGACTTCTGAAATAGACATTGGCAATGGATGGTACAAAGTGTAGGATTTCTATAGAAAAGAATTGCTTAATATAATTTAAATAAAAGAAGCTCTCAGCTGAAATCTTTGAGAAAAGTCCTATATGCATCTGTGTAGCTTCTATTAGAGGAACAGAGGAGGAAACTCACTGGGTTAACAGAAGGTGACCTAACATCTATCGCAAGAAACTTTTTTTAAGATTCTTTACTTCATCTATCAACTAAAAAGAAAAAAAAAGAGGGAGAGAAGTAAAGAAAAAGAAAAAAAGGAAAGAAAAAACCTTGACTCACTCATAAATGAATGGCAAATATTGTGAGGGCTCAGCAGGACATTCAGCAAGTCAGGGAAGCAGTTAACCCTCTCCATTTTAAACACTGCTGAGTCTGTAAAAATTCCAGATTCAAATTCTTTGGCATACACTGAAGTTATCCTTTCAGTATTTACAATTCTTTAAGTCACTGTCTGCACTTATGCTGTTAGTGATAATTTTAATCACCCTATCAAGAACTTATTGCCTGCTCTGCACAATGCTGACAGCTGGAAGAAAATGGATGACATTGTATCGCAGTCATCAAAGAAGAAAGAAAGAGAGAAAAGGAATCTGAAATGTTACTTTTTAGGACACCTACCACTGCCAAGTACTACATTAGGCACTTTTTAAAACTGCAGTTTGTTAGCTTGCTAGATTGTCTGTGGTTAATCTGACACACACCTCCATCACCACCACCATCACCTTACTCTGTTTAAGGCTGGAAACCACATTTCCCATAATCCTCCCCTCCCCGTCTGCCTGTGGTTCTATGTTAGTGACCTCAGATTTGAAACATTTAAGTGAAGACCATTTTACTCAGGAGGTCATGGGACTCAAGTGCCTGGCTTTTTCACATGCTGCATAGCCTTACAGCCCTTTCCATTAGCTCCCACGTTATACTCCTGGCCGGCTTTGCAGACTTCCCCACAAATTCTCATTTTTCTACCTACTCAACAGTATTTTTAGGGCTGAGATCTTCACTGTCAAATTCTCCGACCTGGAGTCGGCTCCTACCACTTATTCACTGCTTCAGGATAAATATTTCATTGACAATTTCTCTGATGTTTGGCAGAACTCCTCTGACCAGAGGTGACCCATTTCTTGACATCCACAGCCCCAGCTATATCAACAGTGGTATAAGTCCCTAAATCCCCACAGAGTGAATTCCATTTTCCTGATCAAAGCCTTAGCCACTAAGCTGCTGAAATCACGAGAAGCCTGTGATTCTGGCCCAAGGAGAAGTGCCAGGAACAATCCCACCCAGAAAGGCAGCACAATAAAGTATGTAAAAGCATGGGCTCAGGAGCTATCTGATTCCTGGCTCTACCACTTAGAAGCTGTATGTCCTTCTGCACATTACTTAACATCTTTGCCTCAGTTTCTCAGTTGTAAAATGGCAATGACATGGTAACTACTTCATTAGTATAGTAATGAAAATTAATATAATATACAGGGCAAGTAACAAATAAAGGTAAATAAAAATATGCTTTTCAACCCTTTGTCTTCTTTAGACTCAGTCCTCCTATTTGTGCCCAGTAATAAAAAAGAGAATATAGTTAGTGAGACACTGAAATACTGAAGATGGGATATTTGTAAGCCAATCTAAGATGATGTTACAGTCATATCCCTGGAGCAGAAAACAACATGTGAAGGATTTTCTAAAACCAGATCATTCCTCTTTTCCTTATTAAAATTTTAATATTTCCATGTTATTTGAACTATGCCCATATTACTTTTCCATATGACTCATTAATCACTTTTCTTTTTTTATGAGAGATATACCAAAAGAAATGTCAGATGATCAAAGTTCAAAATATATACTTGTAGTAAAAGTAGATTCAAGGCATGTGACTTAGAGTAGGAAAGGGTAATGTTGGCAGCAAAATCAAAGGAGACTCTATAGTTTTGAATTTCTTTTAACAAAAAATATTCACGTATTACTTTCATAGCTAAAATTTAATTTAAAAATAATTCTAATATTCAGAAAAAAATTTTTAAAACTAATGGTACCCTAACAATGTAAGAATAACATGAAAATATCAATCAGAGAGAATCTCTGTTTGTATAAGTTTGTATAAGTACTTTCTGAAAATGCAGTATTTTCACTCTTACCCTTAATAATAGCACTTCTAACCCATTATTTTTCAAAACCAAATCTCTGGTGCTATCATTTTTTTCAAGTACCTTTTCTGGCCAATCTTTTAACATCTTTGGGTAGAAAAAATTAGGAAAAAAGCTGTAACACTGGGATACATACATCCATAT
Organism: Hyaena hyaena; assembly: GCF_003009895.1. NCBI lineage: Eukaryota > Metazoa > Chordata > Mammalia > Carnivora > Hyaenidae > Hyaena > Hyaena hyaena. The sequence continues at coordinate 887,923 of NW_024081278.1, forward strand.
CTTTTTTTAAAGTTTATTTATTTTGAGAGAGAGTGCAAGCAGGGGAGGGACAGAGAGAGAGAGAATCCCAAGCAGGCTCTGCACCAACGGCACAGAGTCCGATGCTTGGCTCAAACTCATGAACCATAAGATCATGACCTGAGCTGAAACCAAGAGGCAGAGGCTTAACCGAATGAGCCAAAAAGCATCTATATCTTATTGGATCTACTGTCTCAAAATATGCTGTATTTATTCAGATTTCTATAAATCCTTATTGAGAAAATCAGAGTAGAATAAAATGAAAAATGACTTTCCTGGCGATCTAAATAATAAAAATATAGTAAGGCTTGCCAAAGTGCTCTATTCCCCATTGCACTTTCTGGCTATGATAAATGGAAACTGCCTGTCAGCAGGAATGAGTGGATGCTATTCTAATAGCAGCCTGATTTGGCACAAAGCAGGCACTCAAGCAGAAAAATTGAGTCTATGGTCCCATCTCTCTTAACATCGATCAACCAAATTAACAACTCCAAAAGATATCTGTTGCTTAATCAAAAAAGATAAGATGCAATAAACCAAATGTTTTAGATTTGGAGTAACTACTTAGGAAACAAAACCATTGTGTACTTCTACATCTTCACTGCCAATAGCAAAGTATATACTTTTTTTCTACACCAAGTTTCACAGTATTTAGAATTTAGAGGGGGGAAAAGCAAACCAATAAAGAACAGCAAAATAAACATATACTGGCAACCAATATAAACACATGCTACCAGTGTACTTACAGATTTTCTGCTTCTAATTTTTTTCTTTAATATAAATTTCCTCAAGGTAGAATAAATAGCCTTCAAACATTTTATTAACTTCTTCTATACTACTGCACCGTAATTAAGCAAAGTGATGGCAATGCTCTTATTTAAGTTTGGGAGTGGTGGGGGGGAGGGAGTTCATACTCAGCTGAAAGTACAAAGAAAAGAACTGTTGAATCTCCTTTTTAATTAATTTATTGTTAAGAGACAGAGCATGTGTGCATGTGCACAAAAGCAGGGGAGGAGCAAAGGGAGAGAGAGAGAATCCTGCACTGATAGTGTAGAGCCTAACAGGGGCTCAAACTCATGAACAAAGAGATCATGACCTGAGACAAAATCAAGAGTTGGAGACTTTACAGACTGAGCCACCTAGACACCCCTGAATCTCATATTTAATGTGAATAAACCCAGGTATGCAAATTACTAATTGGATATGTGCCTGCCTTACCAGAGATTAACACTATGCTATTGAAAGACACATGAACATTCTGGCACCAGATTAGAGCACCATATTTCCAACTACACTAATCAAAAGCCAAATGTCTGACAACTTCATTTGTACCTCAACGAAATCTTTAATCTCTTCTACAGACCTTAAAAGAAGAAACACAGGTTCTTAATTCAGGCTGAGTTCAAGTCTTATCCTGTTACTGTCAATTAGATCACAGGGAGGTTACTCAAGCATTGTGTCTCAGTTTCATTTGGAGTAAAATAGGTGTAAGAATAGTCAAATACAAACTTAGTTTTTAAAAGAGTAGGCTGGAGGATTAGTACAATGTCTGGCATATGAGACGTCCTCAATAAATGTTAGGTATTAGCACTAATTAAACAATCTTAGATAAAGGTAAACTAATCCTTTATGTCCTCTTCTGACTTACTATCCTTTGAATTAAGTAATGAAGTAAAATATCCAAAGGTAAATAGGGGGAAGAAATACAAAATAATAAAATGGTTGGGTTTATTAGCACTATGGATAAACAGAAGTTGAATTAATAGTGGCAACATAGAAGGATTTGCTTAAATATCCCAACATGTTCCCTTCTTTCCTTCTTTTGCTCCTTTACTACCACAAGAATGTTACTTTTAAATGTAAAGATATAAAGTATACAAAGTAAGAAAGTAATAGCAGGGGGTAAGAAAAACTGTTGAACAAAAATGGAACTTCAATCTGTGGCAGCTATAATCATATATATATGTATACATACACACACACACACACACACACACACTTTTTTTTTAGATAGAGAGAGAGAGACCATGAGGAGAGAGAGAGGGACAGAGGGAGAGAGAAAACCAGGCAGGTTCCACACTCACTAAAGAGCCTGACATGGGGCTCAATCCCACAACCCTGCATTCATGACCTGAGCTGAAATCAAGAGTTGGACACTTAACCAAATAAGCCACCCAGGCACCCCTCATTTTATACTTTTGATGGTTTTTGGACAACTCTACAGAGACAGTCCTTCAAAAAAGGTAAAAAATTAAAGTGCTGTGTGCTTATAGTATAAAGTCTGAATTTATAAAAACAAAACTTTTCTAGCTGAGTTATTAATTCATATATCCCACAAAAAAGACTTTTGAAACATGAGAAAAATCATTTTTACTAGCATGAAATAATCCAAACTATTTTTCTAAAACCTATGCTAGCACTATAGCCCAATGGAACCTAGGCCTAACACAAATGGTAGAAAGTTGTAGAACAAATGATCATTTTAACAGTTTTATTAAGTGATATGTTGTTTTGAAATGAGAAATTAGGACATATGTCATGAATTCCCTCATGTCACAAAGGTAAATCTTCCTCAAAATTTTGATAAATAGGACTATTGTAAAATGAAGTACGCTCTGATCAATAAAGGCAGGAAAATTAAAACTAACAAAAGCAAGAAATATTTTTAAAAATTTTGTAATGTTTATTTATTTTTGGAGGGAGCACAAGCAAGGGAGGGTCAGAGAGAGAAGGATACACAGAATCCAAAGCAGGCTTCAGGCTTGCAGCTGTCAGCACAGAGCCCAACGCGGGGCTCAAATTCATGAACCACTAGGTCATGATATGAGCCGAAGTCGGATGCTTAACCTACTGAAAGCCACCTAGGCGCCCCTCAATACGTTTTGTTATTGATTATTTTATGTGTATTTTATCTAGTTTTACAGATGGGGCAGCAAAGGCCCAGGTGTCTTAACCAAAATCACACAATGTGAAGAATGAGGAGGCAGGAAGAAGAAAATGATGTTAATATGTGCCAGATATCATGATTGGTACTTTATGTATATCATCTATTTTTTTTAAAACAACTCTAATAGGCTGAATATTTGCACCCTGAATATCCATATCCTAATCCTCAGAACTTGTAAACGATACCTGATAACAAAAAGTGACTTTGCAGATACAAGTTAGCCAAGGATTCTGAGATGAATTCAAGTGGGCCTGTGTAATCACAGGAGTTCTTAAAAGAGAAATAGGAGATCAGAGAGGAGGCAGATGTGAGTTTGGAAACTAGAGGTGAAAGTGTTGTGAAGAAGAGGCATGAGCCAATGGAATGTAGGTGTCTTCGAGAAGCTAGAAAAGTTAAGGAAATGGATAATCCCAACAACCTCTAGAAGAAACCAGTCTGGTCAACACCTTGACTTTAGCCCAGTAAAACTGATTTGAGACTTCTGCCTCTAGAACTGTAAGATAATAAATCTGTGTTGTTTTCAGTCACCAAAATCATGGTAATTTGTTATAGCACCTATAGGAAGTTCATAAATCAGCTCAGCTGGGGAACTCAGGTAAGGGTTAGGTAACTTGTTCAATATCACAATACCTCTGTAATAGGAAGTTCAATGTGGGGCACCTGGGTGGCTAATAAGTGTGGGGAATAAACTTAGGAATTCCCTGAGCCTGTACTGATGAGTTAGCAAGGCAAAAAGAATTACTAAGCCATAGGATGCTCACATCCAAGTGTGGGTAAACAAGATTAGGTAAATAGGTATGGGGGGGGGGGCGGCAAAGGCCCCAATATAGAACAAAGGTATATGAAATAAACAAGATTAGGTACTCAAGGTGAAAGCGCCCCCCACCCCCACTTAGTACTATAGCAGAAAGCTGCTTTCACAGGAAGAAAGGACCAAATTAGGTAAACAGAGCTATAGACCAGGCAGGGCAAAGTTGCCCAGAGATAATTAACAAAAGAAAGGTGCCTCACTGACCCTGAGGTAGCTTGCTCTGTCTTAATTGTCCCCTAAACCAGTTTAGGTAAACAGAGGTGGTGCCTCAAGTCTGCTGTAAACAACCTCCAGCCCAGCCGCCAGGCACCAGGATTTTATTTTGTATTAACCAAACCCCTAAACCCACATATCTTCAAGACTCTCTTTCCCTCACCTCCATTAGTTAATGTTCACAGTTTCTTTTTTTTTATTGTTTTTAATGTTTATTTATTTTTGAAAGAGAGACAGAGAGCAAGTGGGGTAGAGGCAGAGAGAGAGGGAAACACAGAAACCAAAACAGGCTCCAGGCTCCGAGTTTTCAGCACAGAGCCCAGCATGGGGCCCAAACCCACAAACCATGAGATCATGACCTGAGCAGAAGTCAGACGCTTAACCAACTGAGCCACCCAGGCACCCCAATGTTCAGAGTTTCATTGTCTGTTAGTGCACATCCATCACCCTGTTTGTAAATCTTCTGATCCTAATAAAAATGGAGCAAGAACCCTTAATCGGGGCTCTTGTATTTTCCTGATCATAAGCCATCTCTAGCATTTTAATCCTGCATCTCCTTTCTTGCTGGACAAGAAGAACTTTAAACCCAGAGTCTACAACAAATAAGTGTAGTAATACATGTACCAAAATGAAAAGTATAAGTAGGAATATACTAGGAACAAGAATGCAAAAATTAAACTTAAGGGAGAGATAAATCAATTATTTACTGTGAGACACATTTGGTTATACAAAGCAGTTAAATACCTGGATTCCCATAATTAACAAGTAGGCTGCCTCATTTTTAACCATACCATTTAATAATTTAAAATGTTAATATATCTCTGAAACAGAACTGATAAGATAAAAAGTTAAGGTAACCATAGGAACTCAACCTAAATGGTAAGATCAAGACCAAGATGATTGTATTCTCCTCTGCATCTCTCATTCTTTTATTTTTTAAATTTTATTTATCTATCTCATTTATTTCTGCGAAAGAGACAGCTTGAGCAGGGGAGGGTCAGAGAGACAGGGACACACAGAATCTGAAACAGGCTCCTGGCTCTGAGCTAGCTGTCAGCACAGAGGCTTACGCGGGGCTCGAAACCAGGAACCGTGAGACCATGACCTGAGCCAAAGTGGGATGATCAACCGACTGAGCCACTCAGGTGCCCCTCTGCATCTCTCATTCTTACATTCCTTTATCAGGTACCTGACAAATAGAACATGTTCATCAAAAGTTTTCTGAATTGCTGTATGGATTAATGGGGGGAAGGAAGGGAAGAAGGAAGGAAAAGAATAAGAGTAATAATGATAAACATTATCCAGATGGTTATTTTCAAACTTTAGTCTGCATAAGAATACAACCTAAGAAGTCTGCTTAAACCCAACCCCTAATTCTAATTAACTAGTACTCAGATGAGACCAAACCTACGTTCCAATAAACACCCTACAGATGACCTAATTTATGCAAGAAAATCTAGGCCTCTAGAACATCATTTCCAAAGCTGGTACCATTCAATGTTCTATGATACAATAAAAAATGGGTCTTGAGGGGCGCCTAGGTGGCTTAGTCGGTTAAGCGTCCGAGTTTTGCTTAGGTCATGATCTCGCGGTTTGTGGGTTCGAGCCCCGCGTCAGGCTCTGTGCTGACTGCCAGCTCAAAGCCTGGAGCCTGCTTCAGTCTGTGTCTCCCTCTTTCTCTGACCGTCCCCTGCTCATGCTGTCTCTCTCTCTCTCTCTCCTAGAAATAAATAAAAACATTTAAAAAAAAAATGGGTCTTGAGAAAAGTGCTCTTTGACAAAATAAGTTAGAGAAAAAAGTTAATCATTATGCTAAACAGTAGTGTTTCTCAGACTTCAGTATACATTTGAGTTCCCCCAGGAGAGAAAATAATCAGACTGTATTTCCTAAAACTACTAGCCATAGAATCCTTTCTTACGTTTTACCCACACACAGCTACAAGAAGACTAAGACTTTTACACAAGAAAACAAGAGACAGAGAATACAGCCAAAGAAATTGGAATAAATTAGAAAATTTAAAAGCTTTTTTATAACTCTAGGCTGTAAGAACAAACAAGCAAACTAGAAAAATACAGGATCCTCTTTTATCTTATATAATACTAAACTATGTACACATAAATATCACTATAATATGTACAAAATTTCCCTTTATATATAACTTCATAGTTAAAGGTGGTAACACTGGTCCTAAAGATTTCTTTAAACAATAAAGAAAATGATGTTTCACAAACAGATAATCTTTGCAAACACAGACTCATGAAGTAACTGTGCTTCACTCTAAGATTTTAATAGCCGTTGATATTTGCATTGAAGTTACAGAAAAGATATTACAAATGAGCAGGCTTGGGGTGCCTGGGTGGCTCAATCGGTTAAGGTCTGACTTCATTCAGCTCGGGTCATGATCTCATAGTTTGTGGGTTTGGGCCGCAGCTCAGAGCCTGGGGCCTGCTTCAGATTTTGTGTCTCCCTCTCTCTCTCTACCTTTGCCCCACTTGCACTCTGTCTCTCTCTTTCAAAAATTAGATAAACATTAAATTATTTTAAAGAAAGACAAAAGAAAGAAATGAGCAGACATAAAGGAAAATTCTCTCTAGTTCATTTGTAAACAAAATGTATTCGTGAGGCCAAAAAAATTGTTTTAAACTAATGAGAATTATAAATAAAACAATTTCAAGTTGATCAATTTAGAGCACTAAAAATCAACTATTTAAATTATCTGGGAGAAAATTTCCACATCTGTGTCCTCAGTTTCAAATAAGACCATAACACAAACTGAATGAAATACTTGAGGTAACTTCTCTTAAGATCTCTTTAGTGATTAGATTAAATGTGTTATTATAGATTAAACAAATTTTTTTAGAAAACTGTTATTTTATGGAAAAAAGCAACAACTCTCTAAAGCTAAACAGGTAACAAAACAAAGGATGACAACTAACCCTAAAAATATCCACGTCTTCGGATGCCTTGATGGCTTAGTTGGGTAAGCATCTGACTCGACCTCAGCTCGGTTCTTGACCTCAGCTCATTTCTTGACCTCAGGGTTATGAGTTCAAGCCCCACCATTGGGACTCTGTGCTGGGCATGAAGCCTACTTAAAAAAAAAGAAAAAAATCTACATCTCCTTCAGGAGGAGGCAGATTTTTAAAAATGTCTGCCTTGGTTCAAGGTAAAAAAGTAAAAAATGTCTCACCAAAAATTCCTAACTGCAAGCCAGCCTTCATGGGATTGGGACAGAAATCGACACTATTTACATAATGGAAAAAAATACAAACACCAAACTTATTTAAAATGGTCTTAAGTTAGCAGCACGTGGGTGGCTCATTCAGTTAAGCAGGTGACTCTTGATTTTGGCTTAGGTCATGATCTCAGAGTTCAGGAGATTGAGCCCCACAATGGGCTCTGCACTGACAGCATGGAGCCTGCTTGGGATTCTCTCTCTCCTATCTCTCTGCCCGTCTCCTCGCTAATTCTCTCTCTCTCTCTCTCTAAGTAAGTAAATAATAAACAAACATTTAAAAGTAAATAAATAAAAAAATAAAATGGTCTTAGGTTAGTATGCCTCACAGACACCTGGTAATAACAAATATAAATGCTTTCTGAAAGAAATTCTTTAAACTCTAACCTCAAAAATTTTATGATGAGAAATAGACTAACAACCTCATAGAAAAACTAGAAAAGACTTGCATTTACGTTTCCTAGAAGAGAAAATACAATTTACCAAAATATACACATAGTCAAAGTCATTAATATTGCAGCAAATCACAAAATAAAATGACATACTATTTTACATGTACTGTGCTGGAAAGCATTAAAATATTGCACAAAGTAAGTTTAGGAGCAACAGTAAGATTATTCATTGCTATGACTATAAACTGGTTTGGAACACAGTGGAATTAAGTAGAAAAACTGAAGATGTACATATCCTATAACTAAGCAAATGAACACCTTGGCATATATCCTAACTCCTTGTTACCATCCTGCAGGAGACATTGACAAAAATATTCAAAACAGAATTGTTTATAAAAGGAAAAAGATGGAAATAAGACTGCCAATCTAAAGAGAAAATATATAATCTATTCTTTTAATAAAAATACTAAACATTAGTAAAAAAAATGAACTATAACTACACAGATTAGTATTTATTAATCACATCAATAAAACCTGGTTTGGAGTGCCTGGGTGGCTCAGTCGGTCATGCATCCAACTCTTGATTTCTGCTCAGGTCATCATCTCACAGTTCGTGAGTTCGAGTCCCTCATTGGGCTCTGTGGTGACAGCACAGACCCTGCTTCGGATTCTTTCATTCCCTCTCTCTCTGCCCTTCCCGAACTCATGCCCTCCCTCTCAAAATAAGTAATAAACTTAAAAAAAAAAAAAAAAAAAAAAAACTGGTCAAAGTATCAAATAACAAAAGAAGTCTGACTCCATTCATTCAAAACCTGCAAAACTATGTATTATTTATAAACACACACATTTGGAGAGTAATTACTAAAAAAAAAAAAAAGGAAGAAAAGAATGAGAAATATAAAGTTGAGGAAGGAGGTGATGTCTGCACTAGCCATGTAAGAATGTAATTACCAAGGGATTCACAGGGGACATCAAAGGCATTAGTAATGTTTATTTTTGAAGCACGCCAGTGGATACAGTGGGTATTCATTATTATTATTATGCTTTAAGTTGAATATAGAAAGCATAAAGTCTCAGTTATGTAGTCATTATGTGTATTTCATAATATAAAACAACAAACTCTTAACAATGACCTATAGTAATATACCGGTTTCTTTCTTTGACTCCTGAGTATATGTTCATCTGTTATCTTTCTTACCTCTTAATTTGGCCTCAGAATTTTGTGATGATTATGATAAACAGGGAAAAAATTACCGTGTTTCTTATTGGAATCTTCTTAGGTTCTGGAGGCATGTCCTGTGGAACAAATTTCACTGGTTCCTTAATCTGCCTCCTTGACCGTTTGGTGCCGTCTGGTAAGGTTTCCATGGCCATGTCTGCTTCCATGTCACTGCTCCCTGCCTGGTCACATTCTGAACATTGCCTACATAAAGGAAAACACGTAAGTTCATACATTTGTTTTTATCTTCTAGTGTTAGCTATAGCTTCTATTAATACAAAATTCAGATATATGTGAAAAATATATAAAAATATACACAAGTACGTGTGATCACAGGACAATGACTACATACAGAAAGATACATACACGCCTATAAAAATGTCAATAGTAAATATATAAAGCAATTCCATCTATACTCTATCATAAAAACACATGCAATAATGCTATGTGTTTAAGTGAATCCACATAAGAGATTCAGCACTGGTGGCATGGCCCAAAGCAATAGAAATCTGCCTCTCCACCTAGAAAAAAAAGCTGCACTGGCAGAATTTGTTTGGTGTAATTGTTTTAGAACTCTGGATTCTACTGAAGGCTTGTAAATTCCAGGGAAAGGCTTGCACAGGTAAATTTTCATTAACTTCAGTCAATTTCATCTCTCAGCAGAGGCAAAGCTTCCCATCTTCCAACCAAGCCACATGGCAGGCAGTTGTGCACATATTCCTGCAGTTTACACACAGCCATTAAGAGCCAAGATGGGCAAAACAAATCATGTCCTCCAAATATTGAGGATCCATACTCTGATTGGGAATTACTGCTTCTGATCACAGAAGTACAAAGAGGTAGGTGTGTAGTAAAGCCACTCTCTAAGGAATATAGTGAGGATTCTCAGAACAGAGGAAGGCAACGTGGCCCAATCAACTTCTATACACATATGCATAGCTTTCACCCAACTCTGTAACTTGAAATATGTCCAATCAGACGAAATTAGTCATCATATATGGGAGACAAATTAGTAGAAATTGCCTAAAAGGCTATACCTTGCTGCTCTTGGGGCTCAGCCTTTGTGGGGTCTTAGCCCGCTGAGCCCGTTTTGGCACAAATAAAACTGCTTCCTGGAAAGAGGAAACTCAGTGTCCTGTCTCTCTGTGCAAGAATCCTGTTATAAGTGAGCTCCTACTTGGCCTGAAATGACTTCCAGAACTTAAAAGACCATTGCCATTTGTTTCCCACCTTCATTTTTCTCTTGTCCCCTTTTGGGAGCCAGACATTAAAGATATGGACATTCAAAAATAAGTGCATATACAAGAAAAATTACAAAGAGGCCACCCTTGCCGAGAGAAAGGCTTAGAAAAGATATGAGAAGACTACAAGTTTACACCTCAGTGTGATCCTTAGCAGAGAGATAGCACACTATAATAAAAAACAAAAACAAAGCAATAAAAACAGTAACAAAACACAGCAAATGCTGGGAATGGAGAAAAATCTCAATTCCAAAGTCATCATATTATTAATTTCAAACGTCCAGTTTTTGACAAAAACTCCACAGGGAATAAGAAAAGGAAAGTATGGTCCATTAAAAGAGAGAAAAAAAGTAATAGAAACTGACCCAGAAGACCTGATGGCAGATTGGCAAGACAAAGAATTATGTTTTAAATGCTCTATGAACAAATAGAGATTGTGGGAAAAGACAAGAAAACAATTTATGAACCAAATGGAAATATCAATAAAGAGACAGAAAGCCTAAAAATAAATGAAAAAAGAAGTACTGTAGATGAAAAGTATAATAACTGAAACAGAAAACTTACTAGAAAGATTAAAAGAGTAGATCTCCAGGGGCACCTGGATGGCTCAGACAGGTAAGTGCCCACCTTTTGATTCCAGCTCAGGTCATGATCTAACAGTCCATGAGATTGAGACCTGCGTCGGGCTCCTTACTGACAGCACAGAGCCTGCTTAGGATTCTCTCTCCCCCTCGCTCTCTGCCCCTCCCCTGCTTACATGCTCTCTCTCTCTCAAAATAAACAAACTTTATTTTTTTTAAAAAAGGGCAGATTTCCAAATATACAACCTAACCTTACATCTAAAGGAGCTATAAAAGGAATGACAAATAAAGCCTAAAGATATCATTAAAGATTAAAACAGAAATAAAATATATAGAAACAAACAAAAAATACAGAACAGATCAACAAAATTAAAAGCTGTTTCTCTGAAAGAATTAACAAAATCGATAACCCCCTAGCCAGACTTATCAAGAAGATAAAGGACTCCAAAACATAAAATCACAAATGAAAGAGTAGAGATCACAACCAACACCAAAGAAATACAAACAATTATGAGAAAATACTATGAAAAATTACATTTCAACTGGGCAATCTGGAAGAAATGGACAAATTCCCAGAAACTCAAAAACTACCAAAACTATAACAGGAAGAAAGACATTTGAACAGGCCTATAACCAGGAAAGAAATTGAATCAGTAATAAAAAATCTCCCAACAAACAAAAGTCCGGGGTCAGATGGCTTCCCAAGGGAATTCTACCAGACATTTAAAGCAGAGCTAATACCTATTCTTTTCAAACTGTCCTAAAAAACAGAAATGGAAGGTAAAATTTCAAACTCATTCTATGAAGCCAGCATTACCTTGAGTCCCAAACCAGACAAAGACCCCCTAAAAAGAATTATAGGCCAGTATCTCTGACGAACATGGATAAATTAACAAATCAAATTCAGTAGTCACATGAAAAAATTATTCACCGCGATCAAGTGGGATTTATTCCTGCGCTGCTGGGGGAGTTCAATATTCACAAATCAATCAATGTGATATATCACATTAATAAAAGAAGGGATAAAAACTATATGAGCCTGTCGTAGATGTAGAAAAAGCATCTGACAAAACACAGCATCCATTCTTGATAAGAACCCTCAACAAAGTTTGGATAGATGGAACATACCTCAATATCATAAGAGCCATATACAAAAGACCCACAGCTAATATCATCTTCAATGGGGAAAAACTGAGAGCCTTTCCCCTACAGTCAGGAATAAGACACAGATGTCCACTCTTCGCCATTACTATTCACCGTAGTGCTGGAAGTCTTAGCCTCAGCAATCAGAGACCAAGAAGAAAAGGCATCAAAATCAGCAAGGAAGAAGTCAAACTTTCACTCTTCACAGACAATATGATACTCAATGTAGAAAACCCAAAAGATTCCACCAAAAAATTGCTAGAACACATAAATTCAGCAAAGTCACAGGATATAAAATCAATGTGCAGATATCTGCTGCATTTTTACATGCCAATAATGAAGCAGCAGGAAAAAAAAAAACCAAGAAATCAATCCCATTTGCAATTACACCATAAACAATAAGATACCTAGGAATAAACCTGACTAATAAGGTCAAAGATCAATACTCTGAAAACTATAGAACACTTACAAAAGAAATTGGAGAGGACACAAAGAAATAGAAAAGCATTCCATGTTCATGAACTGGAAGGACAAACATAGTTAAAATGTCTACACTATCCAAAATAATTCACACATTTAGTGCAATTCCCATCAAACTACCACCAGCATTTTTTCACAGAGCTAGAACAAACAATCCTAAAATTTGTATGGAACCACAAAAGAGTCCAAAGAGCCAAAGGAATCCTGAAAAAGAAAATTAAAACTGACGGCATCATGAATCCAGATTTCAAGCTATATTACAAAGCTATTGCAAAGACAGTATGGTACTGGTACAAAAAGAGACACGTGTATCAATGGAACATAATAGAAAACCCAGAAATGGACCCACAACTGTATGGTCAACTAATCTTTGACAAAGCAGGAAAGACTATCCAATGGAAAAAAAAGTGTCTTCAACAAATGGTGTTGGTAAAACTGGATCATTTTCTTACACCATATATAAAAATAAATCCAAAATTCATGGAAGACCTAAATGTGAGACAGGAAACCATCAAAATCTTAGAGAGCACCAACAGAAACCTCTTCGACCTCAGCTGCAGCAACTTCTTACTAGCCATGTTGCCAAAGGCAAGGGAAACAAAAGCAAAAATGAACTATTGGAACCTCAAGATAAAAAGCTTCTGCACGGCAAAGAAAACCATCAGCAAAACTAAAAGGCAACCAACAGAATAGGTGAAGATATTTGTAAAATGACATGTGAGATAAAGGGTTAGGATCCAAAATCTATAAAGAACTTACCAAATCAACACCCAAAAGAGAAATAATACAGTGAAGAAATGGAAAGAAGATATGAATAGCTTTTCCTAAGAAGAAATCCAGATGGCTAACAGACACCTGAATAGATGCTCAACATCGTTCATCATCAGGGAAATACAAATCTAAACCACAATGAGATACCACTTCACACCTGTCAGAATGGCTAAAATTAACAACACAATAAACAAGAGGTGTTGATGAGGATGCAGAAAAAGGGGAACCCTTTTGCACCGCTGGTGGGATGCAAACTGGTGCAGCCACCAGTGTGGGATACAAAAATACAGATTTGAAAGGGTACATGCACCCCAATGTTTATAGCAGCATTTATCAACAATAGCCAAACTATGGAGAGAGCCCAAAAGTCTATCAATTGATGAGTGCATAAAAACGATATAGTATGTATGTATATACACACACACACATATATACACACTATATATATATATACACACATACACACTGGAATATCAGACATCAAAAAGAACAAAATCTTGCCATTTGCAATGACATGGGTCGAGCTAGAATGTACTATGCTCAGTGAAATAACCAGAGAAAGACAAGTACCATATGATTTCACTAATATGTGGAATTTGAGAAACAAAACAGATGAATATACAGGAAGGGCAGGGGAGAGAAGAAAGAGATGGAAACAAACCACAGGAGACTCTTAATGACAGAGAACAAACTAGGTTAATGGAAGGAGGTGAATGGGAGATAGGCTAGATGGGTGATAGATACTAAGGAGGGCACTTGTGATGAGCACTGGGTGTTGTATGTAAGTGATGAATCACTGAATTCTAATCCTAAAACCAATATACCACTGTATGTCGACTAAAATTTAAATTTTTTAAAAAGTGAAAAAAATAAAATAAAAATGAAAAAAATAGAAGAATACACATGAGCAGCAAACTTGAAAGAAACAACAATGGAAATTACAAAGTCTGAGGAACAAAAAGAAAAAAAACTGGAAGAAAAGCAAACAGATCTTAAGAGGCATGTGGGATATCAACAAATGGACCAACATCTGCACTGTGGAAGGCTCAGAAGGAGAAAAAGGACAGGGAGAATGTCTGAATAATGACTGAAAACTTCCCAAATTTGGTGAAAGATGTTAATATAAACATTCAAGAAGCTCAACAAATACCAAGAAAGATAAACTCAAAGAGTACCACAACAGGACATATTATAATCAATTTTTCCAAAGAAAAAGATAAAGAAAATCTTGAAAGTAGAAAGAGAAATTTAGAATTACAAAGGATCCTTAGTAAGATTATAAGCAGATCTCTCATCAGAAATTTTGGAAGCCAGAAGGCAGTGGATCAATCTAGTCAAAGTGCTAAAAGAAAAAATAAACAAAAACCTTGTCAACCAAGAATCATATGTCCAGCAAAACTGTCCTTCGAAAGTGTGGGAGAAATTAAGACAGTTCTAGACCAACGAAAGCTGGGGGAGTTTGATACCAGCAGACTTGTCCTGCAAGAAATGCTCAAAAGAGCACTGCAGGGTAAGAAAAAGAAAAAAGAAAAAAAAAAAAAGAACACTAGACAGTAACTCAGAGCTCTTATGGAAAAATAAAGATCTCGATAAAGATTAATGCATGATCAATTATAAAAGCTAGTATTCTTATAACAATAGTTTGTGATTTCACTTATTTTTTTACATGATGTAAGAGACTAATACATTAAAAAAATTAATACCCTTAAAGCTAATATTATTATACCTGTTTTGGAAGTCCACATGCATGTTAAAGGAGGATTTAAATTAGACATACAAAGATATACAAATGACTAACAAGCACATGAAAAGGAGCTAAAACATTACTAATCATTAGTGAAATGAAAATCAAAACTGTAAGGAGATACCACCTCACATCCAATAGGATGACTATTATCAAAACAAAAAACAGAAAACAGTAAGTGCTGGCAAGGATGTAGAGAAATTGGAACACTTGTACACTGCTGATGGTACTGCTGCTGATGGTACACCTGCTTTGGAAAGCAGTATGGAGGTTCCTCAAAAAATTAAAAATAGAATTACCATATAATCCACTTTCAAAGAAATATCTGTACACCCATGTTCATGGAAGCATTATTCACAACAGCTGTGGGAGTAACCCTAGTAACTACTGACAAATGGATAAAAAGATGAGGAAAATGTAGTTCATATACAATGGACTATCATTCAATTTTTTAAAAGAAGAAAATTCTGCAATATGCTTCAATATGGATGAACCTGAAGACTTTACACTAAGTGAAATAAGCCAACCACAATGAAAAATACTGTATGATTTCCACTTATATAAAGTACTTATTATAGTAGCTAAAACCATAGAAATTGAAAGTAGAATGGAGTTTGCCAGTGACTGGAGGGGAAGGAGGAGGGGGAGCTATTGTTTAATATGTAGACAGTTTCAATTTTTACACTTAGAAATGATTAAGATGGTAGATTTTATGTTATACATTTCTTACCACAATAAAATGTTTGAAAACATTAGTTATCTTAAAAGATAATTAACACTGAAACTTCAGTCTCGATCAGTGCTGTTCAGTGGAACTTTATATGATGTTACAATTCACTATAACTGAACAATCCAGTACAGTAGCCACTAGACATATATAGCCTTTGGGTACTTGTAATGTGGCTAATGTGACTGAGGAACTGATTTTTAAAATTTTAATTTTAATCAAATTAAATTCAAGTTGTTACATGTGACTAATGGCTAACACTTAGCAAAAGTCTACAAAATGATTGTTGAAAATCTTGATATTGCCCATTATAAAAGCCCATTTAAAAATTCATGAGAAGCTGTTAAAAGTAAAATATTTTTCAAAAATTTCCTCAAATAAAAGAATGATCAGAAAATAATTCTTTAAAAGTTTAATTTATGTTATCTTTATAAAAATGGTTACAAGATAAAACATGTTTGATATTTAGTTTATATATCACTATTCTTAGTATACATCAATACTCTCAGTTTACAGCAGTACCCCTGAATGCATGTTATATTTCTCTTACCAAGTATTTTTGAAGATTTCTTGCCATTTAAAATCACACTACATCAAAACTCACATCTCTCACTCATTAATATAGTAAACATTATCAAACTAATATTTATTTTTTAAAAGTAACAGCTTTAATTTTGAACTCCAGTAAGAGTCAAATGCAATAGACCATGTGTTATGAAGATAAATACATTAATTGCTAAAATACAAATTTATATTGAAGGCCTTGATTTTAGTATCTAAAATTCCCATTCATTTAACCAAAACTGTCTAGCAAAATTTTTAACACTAAAAATGTTTTCCAATAAGAAAAAAACAAGGAAGTAATTCATCATATGTTACTTAAATATTTTTATGTCTATTGCTAGAACAACCAAGCACTTTATTCCTTGGATTCACAGATTACCATCAAAATTAAAATATAAATACAATGTATACACTAAATTGTTCCTGTTTTGTCCTTATTGAAAGATTAAAAGATTAAAGACTAAAATGAGAAGTAAACACCTAACCATATGCCTAACTGAAGTGATGAATATATTTTGAAACAATCTATTGGCAGTCCTAAATTGTGAAAACCTCACAGACACTAAATATTGTTAGTAAACAATAACAAATACAACAAACATCAAAACAGAAATGCCTATAGAAAAATATCAAATTATATCACAGAAAAGAGCCAGTTCCTTGTATTTTCAAATTATAACATTAAGTGATCATTTCTACCAGTTGATGTAGTCAGAGTTTCTCAGACAGTTCCAATTCATTTTTAACATACATGAATTTCTGGGGTATGGAAACAAGTCCCTTTTTTAGGACAAACTGTTGTTGTTTTTTAATTGAGGGTTTTTTTTTTTCCATTTTGTTTCTCATTTTGTAACTATTACCCTTCTCAAAACATTCTCTAACTTCTCATGCTCATTTCTCATCCTCACCAAAAATAATACATTTAGGTAACCAAAAAACTTGCATTAGAGCCTTCTGACAGTAGTACCATTATTCCCTGAACTCCACAAAACATTGAACAACTCAGAAAATCAAAACAAAATGTAATCACCAATGCAGAAATTTATCGATTTCCTTACAAGACAACTGACACATGATACAGTACAGAGTCCACATAGATGAACATACCACTTGAAACTTTTCTAACAGTATATTAAATACTATAGTCTCTGCTATGTATCTTTTAAGATATGAAAAAGCATCTTTGCTACATTAATCAGTACACAAGATCCTAAGAAATCTAGGATAAAGCCATGGTCTGTCCAATTCAATGTAATTAAGTAATATTTGGGAGTCAAATCATAATTATCTTTTATAATGTCAAAACACATAGCTAGCTTCTTCTAATAATCCCCTAAGCTGCTATCCAATATATTTAATACTGTGTATTTTTACTTAATATAGTCTACTAAGGGTTAGAGAATCCTGTAATTTATAATTCCCACATAAAATATTAAAAATAACCTTAAGTAATCAAAATAGTCAATTAATTAAAAAGGAATTTTAAGGTAATAAAAGTTCATGTTGGGAATTTATAGAAAAGAACAACCTTCATAGTGAAATGAAATACAAAGAGCTGTATCTTCTTTATCTCCTACACCATACATTGCAACTTATGCTCAGAAGGGGAGGTTAAAAATTTTTAATTACTAAAGAAAACTTATTTCATTAATTAATGCTAAGACAAGAAAATATACTAATTCAAATTATAGAAAAACTTATTTGCATACATCAAAGAAAAAAGGATTTTATGAATCCTTAAGTGTAATCAATGCAGTGATACTTCCGTTTCTCAAATATCATACATAATTCATGTTTTGTTTTTCTTTCCCTTTACAAGATACTTCCTTTAGTCTTCAAAGATTCCATACCATAATTTGTTTTTTCCATTATCTCTAAGCCTTTTCTCATATTTTCTCCTCTTTTTAGATCAAAATCTTCACCGGTGCCTATATAAAACTTTAGTATGGAAATAAAAATCAAAACCACAACGAGATATCACGTCAACTCTGTTTGCATGACTGTTATCAAAAAGATAAGAAATAACAAGTGTGGAAAAAAGGGGACACTCACAGACAGTTGGCAGGAAAGTATACTGGTGCAGCCACTATGAAAAATGGCATCAGATTCCTCAAAAAATTAAAAATAGAATGACCATATGATCCAGCAATTCCACTTCTAAGTATATATCCATAGGAAAATCACTATCTTAAAAAAAATCTGTACTCCCATATTCATGCGTCATTATTTATAATAGCAAAAATATGGAAGCACGCTTTGTCCATCAATGAATGAATGGATAAAGAAACTGTGGTAGAGATATATAATGGAGTATTATTCAGCCATATAAAGAAAGGAATTCCTAGCCATTTGCAATGGTACAGACAGACTTTGAGGGAATTATGCTAAATAAGTCAAAGACAAATATTGTATGATTCATTTATATGTGGAATAGTTTTTAAAACCCACAAATTCATAAATAAAGAATACAGATTGGTAGTTGCCAGAGGCCAGGGGTTGGGTGCTAAAGGGGTAAAGGTGGTCAAAAGGTACGAAATCCCAGTTAAAACATAAATAAGTCCTGGAGATGTAATATACAACATGAAGACTATAGTTAATAATACTGTATTACGTATGTTAAAGTTACCAAGAGAGTAGATCTTAAAATTGAAAGTCCTTATCATAAGACCAAAAAAAAAAAAAAATTTATGCATAGGAATGGATGTTAACTAAACTCACTGTGGTAATCATTTCACATATATACACCTAAAACTAATCCAATGTTTTATGTCAATTATCTCTCAATAAAAAAGGAAAAGAGTTAATGGAAGAAAGGGAGGATAAATTATTGAAAATGGGGAAAAACCTTCTGTAAATTCTTCACTGAAGAGTTTGTGGTACCACAGATTTTCTTTTACCTTAAGAGAATAAACAAAGGCATATCCAAAGAATAAAAGGATATAATAAATATTACTCAATTATCTAATTATCCGTCAAATACTACTCTTCAGAATATTCCTTTCTATTTTGAGAGAAAGAAAGTGAATGAGCGGTGGGGGTAGGGGGAAACAGAGAGGGAGAGAAAGAGAGAGAGAGAATCCCAAAAAGGTTCTGTACTGTCAGCACAGAGCCCAGTGTGGGGCTCAAACTTACAAACCATGAGACCATGACCTGAGCTGAAACCAAGAGAGGAATGTTTAATCAACAAGCCACCCAGGTGCCCCCAGAATATTCTTTAATTAGAAAAGGAAAGACAAATTCTGATCAGGTGGGTGGTGGAAACATAGATTACTCTAAAATTAAAAGAATTACTTATTTTCTGAGCTACTCTATTATTTATACTTACTATATATTTATACAGTTTCAGGCTTGCCTTAGAAGAATATAAAGCAGTGTCCAAGATTATATATTTATAAAGAAACATACCAAGATAACAAACTCAAGGTAAGACAAAATATATTTCTAACAATGGAAGTAAGTCCAAACAGATTCACCTGCCAAATTCCTCATTCACCTAGCATTCTTCATCTGATTTGCCCATCCCTAATCCAACCTAAGAAGTTGCTGGGTTTCTCCCCTTTCCTGCTCCTGGACAGCTAAGCATCACTGGAGAAAAACCAAACTTACTAAACTAATTCACTGAACATTCTTGTTCAGTATATATAATATATATATAATATAGACTCAACAGGTTGTTTATCTATTTTTCCCCCACAGGTAACTATTAGAAACTATCTCCCGTCTTCTTAAGCCACCATCATCATCCCAGGTCCTTTACCTCTCCACAGATTACTTCCATTTCGCTGAAAAGTCAGAGCCTGTCTAATGTGAACTTATTCAACTTCCCTACTCTCCACCAATAATTACTTCTGTATCTTTATCCATTTCTTCTTTCCTGTTACATGTCTTAAATCAGTCCAGCAGAAGCAATGAAATACTGTGGTGTGAACCAAACAGAAAGCATCTAGATCTCAAACTAGTATCTCCCAAAAGCAATGTTGATAGTGGGGGAAGAGAAAAAAGCTAGACAGCAAGTGCTTAGTCTGTCATGCAGAACACAGTCTTTGAGAAGGAAGGAAAGACTGCATAGTAATTCTAGCCAGCAGTGAACATAAGGGGCATACTAGAAAGGGTGTTACCAAGCGCACGCAGCATAAAGACACCAAAAGGAGTGATTGGTGACATTGAGAAATGTATACCAGTAGGCTTTGTAGAAATTTAAGCCAGTAACTGGCTCAGTCATGAGATAAAGGTCCAGGAACCCTTTCCCCAAGAGGAAAGCACCTTTCTAGAGCCTCTTTTCCTAAGGAAAAGACAGAGAAGAACTAAACAAACTAAGTAGGTTTAGTTTGTAGTAGGTTTAAGTTAGGTTTAGTGGTGTGTTGGTAAATATCTAACACCTCGCTCTCTATGGAAAAAGGTAGTTATTTATAGCATTGCCAATTTCTGCAGTACAAATACTCCTAACCATAGTCGATTTCCAAACACCAACATACATCAGAGAATGCAGAATGGGGAAAAGATGCATAGCAGCACACCATTACAGTTTTTCTTTTTTTTTTGTAAATGTTTTATTTATTTTTTAGAGAGAGACAGCATGAGCAGGGGAGGATCAGAGAAGAGAGGGAGACATAGAATCTGAAGCAGGCTCCAGGTTCTGAGCTAGCTGTCAGCACAGAGCCCGACACGAGGCTGAACCCACGAACTGTGAGGTCATGAGCCAAAGTCGGACGCTTAACCGACTGAGCCACCCAGGCGCCCCTACAGTTTTTCTACCATACGTACACAGTAGACTTAAGTAAAGAGCATAGGAAATAGTTAAATATTCAGGAAGTAAAACTGTTTTAATATTTATTATCTTTCATATAACTGCAAAATTAAACTGAAAGTGTTAAAAAACAAAAAGTAACTCTCATATTTGGGATACACTAAAGAAAAATATAATTCTATAAAACTCCAAAAATAATTAATTGCAAACTCAATTAACTGCAAAGCAAAACTACATTGATTACACAGGCCAAAGGAAATTTGAGAATTGGAAACTAGAAGATTCTGAAGACTTCACTTTCTTTCTTCCAATATTAGTTTCTACTTTTACTTTAAAACACTGCCACCAATGCATAGGATCCTAAGTAGTTTAAGTCTGCTGGGGAGAACTTTCACTAAAACATCCAAGGCAATGCATTTTCATCTGAAGTCCTTCCAGAAACTTACACACTGGGAACCAGAACTCTGCAGCAGAGCAGTATTAGAAAAGTTCATAATCTCATTTAAGTAGAGAACTGCATCTCTCCATGTCAAAGCACCCTGGCCCTGGAGACTACCAAACTGGCTTTCAATTCAGAAACACCCATCTAGGATGCTTATTAACACTGCTGGCAATTTTTAATAAGCTACAGCATTTTCTTAGTAAACTCTGATTTCAAAAGCACACAATATCAAAACGTGTATATATATATATAGACTCCACTACACTTGAACAGGGCAGACCAGTAGGGCTATCTCAAGAAAAATTGACAAAAGAACACTATGAAAAAGCAGTCCTGTGAAAATGGTCAAAGAAAAGAAGCTTCCTAATAAAATCAACAGAGATTGGTTTACAAGATAAGATAATGAAATCAAAAAACATGCTTAATGTGTCTGACAAACACATTACTTTTTATATAGGTTACCATTTAAGAACCTGGAGTTTACTCTTTTCTAAAACTAGAAAGGTAATTTGTCTAAATAGAATGCTCATGTTTATTCCAAAGTTTGCCATGTCCTGTGTATTTTTCCTATATACAATTGGCCTATTAAAATTTGAGCATCTATCTCTCTCGGATGAGAACTAATGAAAGGATACAGTCCATCATATGTAAACTTTTATCAAACACCTGTAATTATGCAATATACCTAAGTTAATAAAAAAGAAAACCTCAGAAACATATGTCACATGTTTCTAGATTTGCAAAGAATGGTTAAATATAATTAGCATAAATGACCAATACCAAAAGTAAAGCCTTGAGTGAAACTAATTAAAACTAATAAATTACAAATAAAAGCATGAATATAGAAGCAAGTTTCTGATAAATTCATTCAATTTCAAAACAAAAAGCTTATGAGAATTTCTTATAATAAAGAGAATAAGACACGAGACAAAATTTATGTCTTAACTATCGATAAGATACCACAATAGCCTCAATTAACTTAAAATTCCTCTCTCAAAAAAACTATTACATATTTATTCACATAATATTTTAATAAATATTTATGCCTAATGTGGTCTCACCACAAAAATAGAAAATGGGAACTAATGTGAAGTGATAGATATGCTAATTAATCTGATTCTGGTGATTACTTTATAATGTATATCAAATCATTAAGTTATATATCTTAAATATAATTTTTAATTGTCATTTATACTTCAACAAAGTTGGGAAAATATTTTTAAAATGTCAATTAAAAATGTGCTAAAAACTTTACCATGAAATATGACATAACACTTCATCTTATACTATTGAAATGGAAAGCAAACCAGTTCTACCATTAAAATCATTTTACTTACCAGTAACTGTTTTTGGTCTTCCTTGGCATCCTTGTAAGAGGAGGGTCCAGACACCCAAGGTGGTAATGGAGTTTACAGGTATCACACAATAAAAGAAGATGCTGATCATGGTTCTTCTTACAAATCCCACAACTTTGAATAAAGGCAGCAAATAAACGATTAGGATAATAACCTTAATGAAATAGTTATTTTTAGCACATTCTTTTAATTTCAAAATTTCACCTTGAATTAATTTAATGTTTCTTCTGTTAAAATCAAGTGTTTTTTCCTTCAATGTGCCTTTTTATAACATCAATAATTATTAGTTCTAAATTTTTTTGAGACTATAGAAAAATAGCTGGATCTAGTATAATTATTATTCTAGAGTCAAACTTTTCAGAGAAAGGCATATATAAGATAGTATTCTCAGGATGCCTGGATGGCTCAGTTGGTTAAGTGTCTGACTCTTGATTTCAGCTCAGGTCATGATCTCACAGTTTGTGAGATCTGTGCTGTCAGCCCAGAGCCCACTTAGGATTCTCTCTTCCCCTCTCTCTGCCCTCTCCTGCTTGCTGTAAGTAAATAAATAAACTTAAAAAAAAAAAAAAAGATAGTATTCTCAACATCATTGCTACCTCAATTTACTTATCACTTAAAACTCATTTACTATTAGCTCAGCTTTTCTCTAGAAACATAACTATTAAACAAAAAAAATTTTCCAATTTTCTACTTCTCTAAAGCTACAAAAGAAGTTAATTACAAATTGTTTGTTTTAACATTAAGTATAAACCTTTCAATGAGTCTTCAACATGTCAATAAGCTACATTTATAAATAAGTCTCTTTTCAAAATCAAACTTTGAGTCTTAAAAATACACCAATGATATTTTTGTGAGGAACGGGGAGTTTTACTATTGTTGTTACTATTATTTTGATTTTTGTTTTCAAGGAATCTACCTTTTCATCTGCAAAAAGGGCAACTTAACTACTCGTGAGAACACAAGCACCATGACTGGAAAATCAGTTTTTTTATACTGGGAACATAAAGTGTGAAGAAAAAGTTGAGAATCTCTAAGAGCCATCCATCCATGTATAGAAACAAAAATGATATTTCAAAGTTTAAAATATCCTAGGAAAAAAAGATCACATACACACAACAACGACAACCAGTACTTGGTCTCAATGCTGCTCAGAGTGAAAAAGGACAATCACTTACAATACATTCTGAAACAAAAATGAACTGTACTGTCAGAAGCACTGTGATATGAATGCTGGTTCCAAAGAATCAATTTTGTTTGGAAAAGCTGGACTGAGCCAAGAAGTCTTGGCTATGCAAAATTACTATAATGGTAAAAATTACTATTGAGATAAAAAAGTAAATAACAAAAGCACTTCTGGAAATAAAGTTATTACAACTGAGCATAGAAAAAATATAGACAGATTAAAACCTAGAACTTATCTTCATTTATCCACCACTGTACAAAGGCAGTAATTCTGATTGTATATGATACCCATCACTACTTAAAAACACATGCAAAGCTCTAAAACTCATCAAAGTAAAATAAAATATAAATGCCCATTAAATAATAGATTATTTTAATTACTTAAGAAAAAGATCATCTACATTATTTAAAGTCACTTTCCAATTCCCCCAAGAGAACTGACTGTTCATTTCCATGGAACTTTTGGACATATATCTCCACTTATTTAAAGGATACAAGTCGCTTATCTTATCATTAAAAGAGGAGCAAAAATCTCTTCTATCATTTAACATAAAAACCATCTTTGATAAAGGTTTTGATAAAATGAATTCCAAATGCATTTAACACAAATTCTAATATGAACATAATCCACTCACAAATATTTGAAGCATCTTGTTACTAAAAGTATGAGTTTAAAAACACACAATATTAATCTATTATCATTTTATTACTTGCCTATAAAGTACTGCAGGAAGAATAGATGTCTTTTGTGTGCCTCCTTCTTTTTTACTGGGTTTTCTCTCCTTGGGTGCCCGCAAAATTGCCGGTATGTTCAACTTCTATTGATTTGAACAAATGCAGTTTATTTTGTTTTAAAGAAAAAATATAAAGCAATATTCTCCTCTATTTGCCACTCAAGTCAACTAAATATGCTAGAATTGTGAGGGAGAAATGTTTTACCAGCTATTACACCAGCAAAAAGAATTAAAATGAGTTTCTTTCTCACAGTTACTCCCATTAAAAATCTATAATTACATACTTTCATCCATTTTCAGTGAAACACTAAAACATGATGAAAATTAAACCTCTACTTTAGCTTTAAAAAGTGAAAGACAAGGACAAGCATTTAAGAGCTTTAAAAAAACCACACACAATACACTTGACAAAAAGAATATTGAAGCCGTTTATTTTCCTCAACATCCCAGCAACACGGTGCTCCATAGGTTAATTAGAAAAATTATCTTATTGGACCAAACTTTCCATAAAGTGAAGGAGATTCTTTTTGGGTTTCTACTAATCTGTAGTATGCTGGCTTCTGAGACAGCAACCATCTATCAAAGTCATTTCTCAGTGGCCTGGTGGGCCGACATCTGTTCAACCAACTGGAAAAAAGTGTCATGTGAGCAGTACAAATGAATTCTACTTCTTCTGTGTATTTTACATTTGCTTAAGGAAATTTATGAACTTCTGTTAAAAGTCATTTAATAAATGACAATGCTCTTTTATGGTACCTAATACTTTACACTAAATAGAAGATTCCTGTGAGACAATCTTGCAAATCAAGCCGAAACATAATGCTAGCTTGGCAAATAAACTAATAATAGTCTTGCACTCAATATTAACTTCTCTAAATATAAAATATAAAGCACCATAATCTTCCCCAAATCCATCAACAACCTATCAATAGGAAGAAAGTTCAATTCTCCATAGGTGACTGCTCATTCTCACCTCTTAAATTATGTTATTCATTGTAATACAAGCCACATGCATCCTGTTCACAAAAGAAGCATCTTGAAAGCTAGCATAGCACAACACAGAGAATATGTATTATTCTCTAAAATATTAAGTCTACACCAATTGTATGGTAAACTGACCCTCTGTAAACTTCTGAAACAAGTACAATGAAAAATATCTTCTTTGATAAACCTCCTTCACAAATAAGACTGCTTTCATTGTAAAAGGACCACAATCAGTCTCAATCATCCTTCTAAAATATAACAGATTATGCGAATGAATTCTTAACTTATGAATTATATACACAGTACTGAAAACAGCATTCAAAGAAATCTATTTGGCAATGGTTCTTCTTTTTAACACCAAGAACTTTAACAGTCTAGATACGCTCAAGGATAAAATAAATTTTTTCATTACTACAATCATATCTACTGAGGAGGAAAAACTACACTTTAACATTCAAGTTTCAAAACCGATCTCTTACATAGCTCAAAACCAAATTAATATAAAAATGAACCACTTGAGTTTGCCTTTTAAATTTTACATCCAAAAGAAAGGGGGTGCGGGGGACTAAATATAACATAAGAACAGGATAGGACTCTGAAATTACTAACTAAGACCTAAGAAGAATGTGGTAGGAGCAAACTCATGCTTCACATCTTAGCTTCACCACAAATGACAGGTCAATCAGTTAGAGCAAAAGAAAAAATTCTGCAAACAAGATAGTTGTTAAAACAAACAAATTAAGCTACAGGTTCTCAGTAGGCAGCTTCCAATTCTCTAGATACATTTCAGGCATTATCATTATCCCAGAGGATTAGTCGGCCCTACTCATACAATTTTTTAGGTAGGAAAGTTGTATCAGAAGTCTGATCTCTGAAAATAATATAGACAATGAGTACAGAAGGAGATAGCAATTGGAAAGAAACTAACCTGCCCTGTGATTCTGCTTAGTAAGGCCCATATTCCTTGCCCTTCACTTCGAAGTTTTCCATTGAGGTTTTGTAGTTCTTCTAAAGATTCACACAGCTACAACATAAATAATCGAAATCAATAAGCCATTAAAATATATAGTAAAACACAGGAAAATTTAACTTAATTTATCAACAAATGTCCAAGAATATCTATACTTATAGTCCATATTTTTAATATACTTAAGCCACAATACCTTGAGAGATCAGGCTATCCAATGATTTAATCAGCAACACCAATAAAATGTTAAGCATTTTGTTTTATATTAGCGTTTTTACTGACAATAACAACAATACCTGTATTTACCACTGTTATAGTTTTCTACATAATTTCATACATATCCTGCTAATTAATCCTTAAAAGTCTACCAAGATGCATTTCCACCATTTTCCCAATGAGAAAACTAAGGATTACAAGGTTTCTGTGACTTGGCCAAGATCACAGAACTAGCCAAGAACCCCCAGGTCTTCTGAATCTAATCTCAGTACCCTTTCCACTACAGATGGCTGATATTGGAAACTTACCTCTTACTGATTTTTTATCACTTAAAATAACATGACAATAAATCAATATAGGTTTTATATGCTCATGGTACTTATTAGCTAACATTTTGGCTACACCTTGCTTTTATATTTTTTCTCAGTGTTACAATGAAGAGGTAGAATGGAAATTAAAATTGGTAGGTATTTTCCTTAAATCAAAAGTAACATTACAAATTCAAGATAAAAACAATAATTTAAAAGTAACTTTGTTTTCTACAAACCTAGAAAATGAAGCTCTACAGTACACTAGTTAGAAACAAATGGAGTCAGACTGGCCTCAAACGTCAACTCTATGACTTGACTACCTATGTCAGTCTAGGCAAATTACTTCACCTCTTTAGGATTCAATTTTCTCCTCTGAAATGGGAGCAATAATTACAACTCACAGTATAAAACTGAAGTGAACATTAAATGAGTTAGTATATGTAACATGCTCAAAATTGTACCTGGCACATAGGAAGTGTTTAGTGTTAGTGATGATAATGAAGACATTAAGAGTAGGAATTGTAGGGAAAGGTCTAAAAACTCCAGAAAAATTTCAAAATGGGACATAAATAGAATGCTCTAATATCACAAATGACATCATCAACAAATCATATTATGTTGTTTTGTAGCCAACTTACCTTATTATATTCCACATGGAGTTTTTCCTGTTCATTCTCTAATTTATCCTTTATATTCTTTTGCTCAGCCATATTTTCCTGAATTTGAATCATGCGCATATTTCTCTCTATTTAAATTAAATATCCAGTTTTACTTTAGTAGAAAATAAAAGCTGATATACAAATCACACAAAGGAAGAAGGTAGCCATAAAGATGATCACATGGATAATCTCACATTACAACACTTTTAACCCTATTCACAAATATATGAACTCAACATTTTACAACAACCCACAATTTTATAGAAACATAAACATGTACTTAATATGTGTAATGTAGCATGGCTAATAAATTTCTAAAAATTGACAGTATATATTTTCAGTGGCAAAGGATTCTCATTGAAAATGTGCATATATCAGTGTGTATACTGACCAAAGTAATAATTCACAAAATCAGCAGTGAGAGCAGGTTGCTTATGCTTTCTCCTTCCATCCACACTAGAACTAGTATCGGAATTGTCCACTGGGAAGATATCTGTACTGATCCCCATTAGCTCTGCTTTCCGCATCAGTTTACGAATGGCTGAAGCACTACTAGTGAGTGGTCTGGGCAATTTTTCCCTTGGAACCCAAGCCTGGGGTCTGGTGGATCGAGCTAGCTCTGCTTTGGCACGATATTGTTGAAGCCGGGCATTGATTCTTGCCTATAAAAGAGATGCATACAAATTTTAAAAGATATTAAGATGTAACATATTCCTTACGATTTCTACTTGTATCTTTAGAGATAGTAAAAACAACCAGAATTTCCTATATCAAGGCAAATTATATCTATCCACAGTTCTTAAGATATTATTCTTGGATTACAATAGATCTACTCCTATTAACGAATTCACGTCTTAATCTATGATCCAAATGGTCAGGAACCAATTCAATTGAACTAAAGTTCCTTTTCTCAATACCTGCTAAAGTCTCTATAAATTCACTTAATTTACATAGAAATACATTTTAAACAATGGGCAAACTGATCAAATCCTTTACATAAATAAACACTGGAACACACTGAAAAAAGATACGATCAACACACTGCACTGAAAGACTAATTTCTTCTATGCCACATTTTTCAATGTATTTGGAAACGTTACCTATAAAAGGCTGCTCTGTTGACTAAATGAGGAGTAACATATTCAGCTACAAACTACACTCACCATTTTTACTTTAATGATAATACGCTTTCTAGATAACTGAATTTCATAGTTATACTTCACATGTCATTGACACACACATGAGATCTGAAATCCATAACCTTGAAAGAAAAGACACGAGTTTTGGCATGAATCCCATACCTGTGCTTCTGGTGACAGTTGCTTCTCCCTCTCTTGCAAAGACATTTTACAATAGGACTGTAGAGCCAAGTAGTTTTTTCTCTTCCATTTTCTGTCTAACCTATCTGCATGTTGCTTACAATAAGCAAAAAATGGATCTGCTATATCCTATACCAAAAAACAGAAGGGGGGGAGTGAATATTTTTACTTCAAAGGGTCATAAACAACCTAACACAAGAGATAATATTTCCTTTCTGAAGAATCTCCTATGCTATTGGTTATTTCTAAAATAAATTACAAAAGTAATTTTTATACACAATGATAAAAATTGGCGCTTTTGAAACTTGATCCTGTATATCAACTTCAAATTAACAACCATTTTTTCTTTAAAAGGGCCTTGTAGATTTAAAAACACTGAAATAAAATCTTAAATATTGTATTTTGTTAAACTTGTATACTTAAAAAAATAATCACTGTCTAAAACAAATAGAATTTTAATAATCTTAGGTAAAAGACATCATTAAATATTAAAGTTATGCATACACAGATTAATATTACAAAACAATATATCCAGAAAATACAGAACTAGCCAACGCAGGTAAGTAGAACATTTTTAACTGCCTAGCAATACATGAACAGATTCTACCCAAGACAAAAATGGATTAAGAAGGCTAGACTTCTTTTTACTTCTATTTAACTTCAATTGAACATGTTAGGTATCACCTGTAACTCTTTATATAACTCTAAAACCTCAAACAGAAAACAAAGCTCTCTCACAGCCATCTCTCAGGATACTAACCTAGTGGGTATATATTTTTTTATTCATAAAGAGTAGGGTATCAAAAACAGAATTTACTCTTATCAGAAACAAAAATAATTTGTAAATATTTAGCCAAAACAAGTAATCTGCATTGTGACTGCTACAAAATAAAAGGGAGTTCATTCTTTACGTCTGTCCCAAGGAGGAGAAATAAAGATAAGCTCTCCATATAGTTTTTATCCAAGTTATGTTAGAAGGGTCTCTTAGTAAGATGGGGTTTTATAACTCAAAGAGAAACGATGACACAAAAAAAAGAAGCAAATGAGAAAGAACAGAAAGGGAAACAACAACAAATATGAGGTGTCCTCAACATAATAAAAGTGTATGATGCAATTCTGTAGTGTGATATCCACAGATGTCACAATAAGGCACTGTGGATAACATCACAGAATTTAGAAATACAAAAGGCCTGGACACAATCTGAACCACTAAAATTTAATGCATGAATGATTTCAGTCCATTAAGTCAAAGGTTATGGGGGAAGAAAAATCAATAAAAATCTATACTCTTATATTGTTTCAAAGAGAACTTTCTACATGGTAACAGGGTGACAATACACCTGATCACAGAAGAAACTACCATATGGTTTACATGAAATATAAGTAACCTTAAGGCTAACTATATGGTGTGAAACATAATATAAATTTCAGTCAGCATAACTGAACTTGTGCTATTGCTCAATTTTAATAATAAATACATTACATAACATGGTTTGAATATTCTAAATAATCTGGAATTCTCACAAAGCCGATCAGAAAGAACAGAAACTTTTGGACTCTGGGTGGCTCAGTCAATTGAGCATCCGACTCTTGATTTCGGCTTAGGTCATGATCCCAGAGTTGTAGGACTGAGCCACATGTTGGGCTCTGTGCTTACAACATGAAGCCTGCTTGAGATTCTCTCTCTTTCTATGCCCCTCTCCCCCACTCATGTGTACTCTCTTTCTCTAAAAGAAAGAACAAGAGAGAGAGAGAGAGAAGGAGAAAGAAAGAAAGAAAAGAAACTTCAAACGGACCCTCACCAGTGAGATAAAAAGTACTATGAGAAGGCTATAAAAAGTCATTAGACTATGGTAAGGTATATGATGTCACTGGATGAAACTAGGGTACGTAATCTCTTTTTCCACCTTTCTTTTACTGCCTACATAGAACAACCATTAAGAAGAAATCCCACTTAACAAGTCAGTCTTCAAAAGGGGGAGAAAAGCTTCCTCAAATGTCATATAAAATTGAAACAGAAGATATGCCCACAAATAAAAGATGTGTCTTAATTTAAAATTTGTCTTTTAATTAAATATACTATTATATGGGGCGCCTGGGTGGCATAGTCGGTTAAGCGTCCGACTTTCGCTTAGGTCATGATCTCGTGGTTCGTGGGTTCGAGCCCCGCGTCGGGCTCTGTGCTGACTGCCAGCTCTGAGCCTGGAGCCTGTTTCAGTCTGTGACTCCCTCTCTCTGACCCTCCCCTGCTCACGCTGTCTCTCTCTCTCCTAGAAATAAATAAAAAATATTAAAAAATATATATATATATACTATTATATTACATGAATCTTTGTCTATAGAAGTATAACTGTAAGAAGTAGCCAGGAACTTCCTTTAAAAGAATGATTATTGCCAAGAGCAAATCTCATTGATAACTGATTCATAAAAAGTCTTGGATTTTAAAACATTGTTCAGAAATCTTTATAATTTTCCAATTTTATAAGTGTTTTTAAGACACCAGAAACATATGTAAATATGTTTAAGTTATTCCCCACAAAAAAGTCCAGCGAAGCAAATGTGAGGAAAAGTCACATTTTATTATTCTAGCATCGAAAATTCCTACCTAGTAGCAAGGTAAAGGAAAAGCCTCAGGTCCTGTTTCTACATCCTGATTTATTTCAATTTCTCTCATAAATTTCCCCAGATTGGATTAGAGATAGAGACATTCAGGCTACAGATCCAAACTATTTATTTAATGTAATACTGTGTTTTGTTTGTTTCATTTCCATTTGCATGCCTTTAGATATGAGGATGTACTCTCTAAATCAATATAGACCCCCTTACATTCCACTGTCCTGTTATGTGGCTACTTTACACCTTTTCATTACCTACTGTCTACCCCCCACCAAAAAAATGGTGAATGGTAAGATGCAAAAGAACCCAAACTGTCATAGTATGAAAGGTAAAAGCTCTCAATAAGTTCTAAAGGAAATGGCTACAAAGAAGTCTTCCTGATTGCAAAGCTCAAAGTTTTCTATAAGTACAATAATAACGTATCCTACAGATTCCGTAATGTAGGTGTTCACTTGGGATTTATCTATCTGGTCTTCTAAGTCTTACTTGTATTGCCCCTCTGCACTTTTGCCCCCCATCTTGAGTGGAGTCAATACTAATCCACATAACTCTATTATATAATTAATTATGCCTTTTTGTCTGCCTAAGAGCTGTGAAAATGCTCAATATTTACCCAGTACCCTTCATCAATTAAAGTACAATTCATAAGAATCAAAGCCTGGTACGAAAACACATATCCAACATATAACTGCTATAGAACTGATTTATTCATAAAATATATGCCTCGGGGCACCTAAGTGGCTCAGTCAGTTGAGCATCCGACTCCAGCTCAGGTCATGATCTCATGGTTCATGAGTCGAGCCCCGCACCAGGCTCTGTGCTGACAACTCAGAACCTGGAGCCTTCAGATTCTATGTCTCCCTCTCTCTGTCCTTCCTCTGCTTGTGCTTTGTCTCTCTCTATCAAAACTGAATAAACATTAAAAAATGTAAAAAATATATAATATACCCCTCAATACCTGCTCAACAAATTTTCATTAAATTATCTTTTTCACTTGTTTCCTGTCTACAAAATAAATGGGATAAGATAAAGACCCAATATAAAAACATACTGTTATAGAACACTGAAAATCTACCCAGTAAAAGAAGGAACACAAGATGTTTAGACATACCACAGATCCACCATGAATACACAGTAAGAATTACCAAGCAAACACTCAAATACCTATCTAACATAAAGAACTTAAAGAATCAACAAAACTTAGCCTCAGGACTCCTTAACAGTCTTAAAAATTATTGAAGATCTCAAAGAGATTATGTGAGTTGTTTTACAAATAGTCCCCATTAGATATTTAAAAAGAAAATTTTTAAATATTTATTCATTTAACAATAATCCTTTACATGTTAAGATAAATAATACTTTTACTAAAAATATTATAATTTACATACAAATTATGTAAATGTAGAAGAGTAGCATTGTTCTACATTTTCAAATCTCTTTAATGTCTAGAGAGCTCACATAAAAGATGGCTGGATTCTCAAAACTATTTCCTCATTCAATATGTTATATTGTTATGTTATATAATCTCTGAAAATCTCCACTATTGCTCATGAGAGAATTAAGAGTTAAAAATATATATACTACTTTCATATTGTTACAAAGATACTTTTAACCTCACAAACTCCTTGAAAGAATATTAAGGAGTCCCCAAAGTATTGAAAAACAAAACTGTCTAATCTAAAGCCAATAAACCTGGGAGGAAAATTATAAAATCAAAAACACTTGTAAAGAGATAGAAATACAGATACTGAAGACAGGGTAATGATTTTATTTAAAGAAACAGGGCAAAGTTATCCATATATAATTTCAGATCTTCCTATAAAAGATGCTGACCTTTTAATGCTTTAAAACAACTTGGATTATGTTTCATTTTACCTGTCATATCTCACTATAAAATGTTTAACATATTTTCCAAATGTCTGACTAGCTTTAAGACTGAAAAACTCATATATTGTTTACTCTTGAAATTTTAGACCAGTGACCTAAGCAAAGACTTTAAAAATAAGCTTGTTAATTTCTCTTATGATGCACACCTATCGTAGGACAGAAGAGTCCAATGAGACATGAATATATTCACCAATGATGGTTTGAAATAAACCTACCTCTTCTGCTGCTGCCTCCGAAAGAAGACCTTCCTTCTGGGCACAGGTCACATGGAAATAGGCTCTGCACATCCCTGCATCACAGCTAATGCAAACTCCAGTTCTAGCAAAACGAGGGTCTTCACAGAAGCTACATTCCTACAATGGAGTAATAGGAAAACTCTCAGAATAAAAGTATTTCTAAAACAAGACTGCACTCTCATACAAAGCATCCATAAAATACAAATAGTTAATCAACAGTATATCAATACAAACAATAACTGTGGGCAAGAAAAGAGTTTATATGAAAAAATTCTCTCTATAATTCTAATGAACCAAAACTCCACTGATACAATTATGATTGCAGTAATAATAATAATAATAATAATGGTTTACTCTGTGCTATCCACTATTTGAAGCACTTTATATATTAATATATAACCATTTGATCATTACACACGAATATAGGAAAGAGGTATTATCGCCATTTTACACATGAGAAAACTGAAAACAGGTTAAGAAATCTGCTCAAAATAACACAAAAAATAATTGCCAAATCAGTCTTTAAACTAGGGTAATCTTAAGGTCATTGTTCTTAACCATTAAGAAGTCAGAGAAATTCACCAAAAAAATCTAAATACTGCAACCAAACAAATCATTTTTAAAATATCTTCAAGAGAATTAAAAAGTAATTTTACGTAAACAATTTGATGAAATTGGTTGTGATACACAATATAGCCAACTAGTTACATCCTTTCTGAATACAAAGGGAAGAACTGTAACACTAAAAGTTTCAACTATTAAAATTACCCCCAATCCTCCATAAATTTATTTTCTTATCCTTCTCACTATCTATACCACAGAGAGAGAAAAACAGTCTTAAAATATCAACTACTCTAGTGATAGGAATCTTTGTTTAAAGAAAAATCTGCTAAATTGTGAAAGACTGCCAGCAGACACTTAAAGAACTGTTTAGTAAATATATTCTAAGCAAATTCAATATAAGGGAAACATATAGAGAAGGAAATTTAAAAGTCTCAATAGACACTAAAAATATCATTTTAACACTGTAACAGTAAGTGACTACCTAGTGGGTAAACAGCACCAAACATACAGCAGCAATGAATGAGAATAGCAAGAACAGGAATCTGGGTATAAATGTGAAAACATTCTCAAATCCTGACACTCTACTACTTGGTTAAAGTTTTTTTGTTTGTTTGTTTCCTAATAACAATAGAAGGTGTATGGTAGAAAATATCAGCAGATTGTAATCTAAACATGAGACCAAAAAAGAGAAAAGGAATGAGACAGAAGGAGAGACGATGGAAGAGAGAGAAATGAAGAAATTAAATTATTTCAATAATGTCAACAGCACAAACAAAACCAAAATGCTTAAGAAGTTCCCAAATTAATTTAATGTAATATAATGAAGTTGATGAAGGGATTTCAGAGTGAATATAAGGAAACATTTCCTGACCAAAAAACGTCTTTAAAAGACTATAAAACAATCTAACAAAGAAATGGGAATCTTCTTCAATTGCCTAAATCATTTAAAATGCTAGGACTAAGCAACTGACAACGCAGGGGAGAAAGTAACCAGGATTAGGAAATGGATAGACAATGTGGTCTAGAAGAGGTGTCCCAGTTATAATTCACAACACTGTTTGATTTTGCAGATGAGCTGGAGAATGCATAATTTTTTACTCCACTTCCTAATCATACTTCAAAACAAAAGAAGGTGATAATGAAAAAATCAGCTCATGATTACATACTTAATGATTCTCTTTTTCTGTTCAGAGGTCATTGCTGGTTTCAGTTATATAAAGTGATATCTGGTTCTTGTTTTCTTTTTTCAGTGCTTCTAGATTTATATTTATGATAATAATGTGTGCCTACTGAAAATTACTTAAACCAGTCCATTCTAGGCTCTGTGTTTGTGAAATTTGAAGCTGTTCTCAAAAAGCAGTAACTTTCACTTCCAATAATGGTGGACTAGGTAATTACTAGGTAAGTATTAATCCTGCTAGAAACCAGAAAATGTGAACAAATAATTTTTTTTAACTATAGCTTAAAAGCATTAAAAAGATAGTAAGATAGTACAGAATTACCTGAGGCCAGGAAAGTAAGTTCAGTGCTGGGGCCTACTTTTCTCCCTGGGAGCTTTAGCTAATTCTAGAGAAAAACACTGCAGATAGCTCAATAGAAATTACCCAAACTAAAGCACAAGAGTACTGGAGTGAGGCTGGAGGGTAAGGGATAGGGGCTGTGGTTAGAGCCTAAGGAGAATATTCTGGATATAATAGCAGAAGCTATCAAATTTTTTAATTTTCAGGATCAGAATTTTCCAAAAACCTTTAAGTTTCCTACCCATCTTAATGTATTACTGATGCTACCAGAGTCTTCCTTCCCAATTTCCTAAAAGACAGTAATGGAAGAAAATGTATTGGTGCCTAATTCGTTCTAGTATTCCAGGAATGTCTGTAATAATTATATACCTAAGTTTAACTTAATAAGTGAATTTTTATCACTTATAATCCTAAAGCTTAATCAATAAAAACTAATTTATAAATTATTGAGGCTCAGAATGATTTGCAAGGGAGGCTATTTGTCATAAAAAAAAAAAATAAAACAGTCCTTGAAACTTGAGTAAAACAACAGGTGCCCCTTGTCCTCTTCCTAATTTTGGTAAATTCCACCTCAAAAATAAAGTCAGAAATTGGGTTGTATTTGATCTAACTGGTCTGAGAACTCATTTGTACTAAGCAGTATGCAAAATACCACGGAAATAGCAGTAGTATCAATTATCATTTTACTCCACAGGTAACTCTAAATTAAGAATACTTGGAAGAATTTATAAATTATTGCCTTTCTAGGAAAAATACTATCAATAATAAATGATTTAGTGCTAACTGTTCTACAAATTGTATCATTACTAATAAGCATTTCTGTAGACAATCAAATACACTTTGCCTCACCTTGGCACCATACTTGGAATAGTTCATTTCTGTCAGTGTTACTGGTCGTAATTTGTCAATATCTCCAAAGGCTACTCCAGGAACATACAGAGCACAGACAATGTGAACCCATCTATAAGGAGAGAAAATGTGATTTTGCTATCAAACTCTTTCATAAAATGCCCACAAGGAAAATAAAGATAAAACATGTGTGTATCATCACACAAGTAACTACTGAGAGACTTCTAAGGTCAGATGTTCAGAATCTCACACAACTGAAGAATACGGAATAAGCACAATTCAATAAGCACTACTTTTCTATCAGCTTAGCCCAAGCTAGGAGTTAACAACTATAACTGTCTTTCACTTAAATTCACTGCACTTTGCACTTACCTGTTATTCTTAAATATGTGCACAAAACCACTATACAAAAGAAACACGACATCATTTTCTTATGCATGGGAAGATTCACATTCATTATTTTAAGCTCTCTGAGAAGGATCCTAACTTAAAAACTGTGAAGCAATACTGTAGTAATAGGTAAAATTGCTCTTTCTTGTTACTTTTTTTTAAACGCAACTGGAGAGTTCATCAGGACAATTTAAAATAATTTTTGGGGGTGCCTGGGTGACTCAGTCAGTTAAGAGTCTGACTCTTGATTCTGGCTCAGATCATGATCTCATGATTTTTGAGTTTGAGCCCCACATCAGGCTCTGCACTGGCAGTATGAAGCCTCCTTGGGATCCTCTGTCTCCCTCTCTCTCTGCTTCTCCCCTGCTTGTGCTCCCCCCCCTCTCAAAATCAATAAACTTAAAAAACTAAAAATAAACTAAAACAATTTTTGGTGTCCATCCTGACACTCTTTCTTCCCAGGTTAGAGCTGATTGCTAGAAGATTATATAGAACAGTTATATAATATACGGAAGTCCTATTTCATTCAGCTAATCTGTTCACCATTCAACCTTTGTACTAAAACCTACATGCCCCACATGTATTTTTTTTTTTTAATCTGAATGATGCTGCAACATGAAACAAAGAATGCTCAAAGTTTCAGTACACAAAAAAGTTTCAGTACGTAGAGTAGGGAGTTGATTCTAATTCCATTTATTTAAAAGCTGCACTGAAACTTTTGAAATGCATTTAGGAACCCTTTCTGTTTACTTACAACCACACAATATATGCCATCACTGGTTTCAAAATTTTAAACAGATCTGTATTCCTTCTTTAAGAAGGTAAAAATGAGATGACAAATCTCTCTTAACCTTGTGACTATATTAACAATAAATTTTGCTTTATCACAGCTTGAGAGGCTATGATTGATACATGGTTGTCTTTTTTGACACACTATACGTTTTAATAAAACATGACAAAGAATCATTTTATAGAGGTACTGGGGAAAATAGTTACAAATCTTTAAAAATTATTTTTATTGAGAAGAAAATCCAAGATTTTGCGATTTTCTTGATAGACTGTTTTAATCCAACTTCCCAAATGCATCCCATGGAGTTCAATATAAAGATACACATCTTCAACAAGCAGCTGCTTTCTCAATTTAACTTGCAGTTTTTTCATGCTCCACTGGTGTATTAAATGCCACTGTACTCTGTAGGAGTTTATCTTTGATAAACCCAACAGCTGGCTGCTTGCTTCATACTGACCTTCTGA
The DNA here is from genome assembly GCF_003009895.1 of Hyaena hyaena. NCBI lineage: Eukaryota > Metazoa > Chordata > Mammalia > Carnivora > Hyaenidae > Hyaena > Hyaena hyaena. Next base: position 926,242 of record NW_024081278.1, read on the forward strand.
AAATGTTTTAGTACAAGTCATGCAAGTACTACAGATTTAAACTGCCATTTCAGTGTGATTGGCACACAAATGTATCATTTCCCCAAAGCATCCATGTGAGGATGCCAACGTGGGTCTTTATTAAAATATGTATCAAACAGCTGAGACAATTTTCATCCTTTGTAATACCTGTTGTAAATAATTTTTTGTTCATTTGTTTAATTGCACACACTTTAGAACTCTATAATTAAGACAAATTGAGAAATCAAAAAGGAATAATCTTCTTTGCTATTCTAACATCCATTTTGCTTGGAGCTATGACAACAGATGTTGATTGGGGAAAGGAACAGAAAACAAGCACCACATAAAGCCATCAAAAAACAGAGTCAAAACTGTCATTCTAGCGTAGAAATTATTAATAGATTCTTTTAAACTCACGTATTTTAATAAAGCAAACTACCAGATACTTATCAAAGGCTCACTCAGAATGGGAACTATTTTATTTTTTAAATGTTTATTTGAGAAAGCACAAGCCGGGCAGGGGCACAGAAGGACAGAGGATCCAAAGCAGGTTCTGTGCTGACAGCAGTGAGCCAGATGTGGGGCTCAAACTCAGGAACCTAACTGTGAGATCAAGACCTCTGTCAAAGTCAGAGACTCAACCGGCTGAGCCACCCAGGCGCCCCAGAATGGGAACTATTTTAATCAATCAAATTTGATATTGAAACACATTGTATTTGTAGTACTTTTACAGTATGTAAAATAATCCACTTTGTTATTTTCACACCTTCATTCATTCATTCAGTAATCAATTATTAAGTGACTGCTAGAAACAGAGCACCACAAAGGCAGTTCAGAAGTTACAATTATGTAATGTGAAGTGTTTTCAGCATAGTGCTGGGCATGCTATCTCTAAGTTATTAGAGTCTGTCTATTATTTCCCATAATCAGACCACTTAAATCAGGGTAAAATACTCTTCCTAAGGAATGGAAGAGTTCCTACATTAAACCACACCATTTCCTATGTAGAACTTGCGCCTGTCATCAGAAACAGGGAAAAAGCCCATGTGAAGTCAATTTCAAAACCTTGTTCATTCTTTACCCCCATTTTCCATTTGAAACTAGAATACTATACGGCTTTCATCAAATTTTCTTGGCTATTTTTTTGCCTTGAATCAAAATCAAGCGTCAACAGTATCCTTCAAACAATATCAAGATCTATAATTTCCACCATAGCCTACAGGGAAGTGTGGGCATCAATGCAAAAAATGTTCAAATCCTGTAACAGAACTTTTCCCCAGCTGTACCATCATGCAGTGTCTACACAGGAAAGATCCACAGGAGTCAGTGCAAATATTTCTCAGTAAATCTAATTAAAGAGGCCTCTCTTTTCTCCATACAGAAAAAACTTTACAAGCTGTTCTGTGAATTATAATAGCATGAATAGATAGGTACTTTATAGGTTTCCAATAGAACTTACAAATTATGAACAAACATAAAACAAATTCTCTTCCCGAAAAGGAAACTGTGTTTTCCAAAGTTGTCCTACTTATTCACCACAATTTATCACCAAAAATTTCAGCCCTCAGAACTAAATAGTTGCCAGAAGGAATTTATGCAGCTGGTACTCTATGATTACCTTAATAAAGTAGAACAATACTGGCAATAATAAAGCACTAGTAGCAGAAGAAGCAGGAGTAGAAATAAGGAGACATTTATTAACCACTGACATTCCAGAAACTATATTGTTTATAGGAATCACCTCATTTAATCCTCTCAAAAGGGCTAAGGAATTAGAGGTTTAAAAATGCTAAACCACATGCCTACAATCACAGTAAGAAAAGACTAGAATCCAAACATAAGCAGTCCAACTTGAGAGCACATACTTCTAATGCTGTACTAAACTCCCTAACTCTGCTCCAAATCAGTGCAAATGTGAAATAATGCCCATGTAAATGATACAGACTAAAGATTTTATTTTATCTTCTTAGATGGGCAATGAGGAAGAAGAGGTAAGATTTTTAGCCATTTTTCCTAGACATCAACACCCAGGGTTCTCCAAGATCCCATGGTAGATTCTATGCTATCTCAACAATTTTATATGGCAACATTCCTCAAGGGCCTCTCTACTAATTGAGTTTGAAGAATAAGAAAAATATTTTTTACTGTACTAAAGTAACATGTATTAAATTTTAAAGACTATCCTTTATTTTGGGACAAAATGTATATCCTATCCTTTTCAACATTAAAATATGGGAAATAATTCTGAAAATCTGTATAGGTTATCTTGTTGTTGCTGTCTAAATATTAAACATGTTTTTAAAAAATACTGAAATCATTGTATCACAAAATAAAAAACAATATATTTTAGTACTCCTCGATACCAGGGAAGGAGGGGCGGGTAGTGATCCATTAAATAAAGTTTCAATCATCCATCCCAGATGGTAGTCTCTTGGACAAAAACCAGCAGCATGGAAAATGCCAACACTATTATGACAACAGTTCCTCAAATTTAATAATAAAGGTGAGTGTGAACATAGGAAAAGAATATAGGTCTTTGTGCCAGTTATCAATTTACTCAGCTCCAAGTCCACCTGTAAATATCTGCTAAATATTAAATAATGAACAAAACCCCTTTAGCACTTCTCCTTTACAGTGAGCATGACAGTAAGCTGTCTTAGCAGAAGTGGTAGAGAGCACTGCAGGAGGAAGCTGCTTCTCAGCCAGGATGAAGAAGGACATCTGCCAATGCTCTGCCTCAGCTACATACACCTACTCTCTGTGACCTCACAGGCCAAGACTGGAGAAGACTTTTCTGTGGCTTTCCTAACACAGATACCACACACTACAGACGTCTCACTGTTGCCCCAGCTCCCTCTGTAACCTGTGCCTAGACACCCACTTGCCAAGAACTAAAGACCAGTTCTGGCCCAAGTAAACCAGCAAACATCTCCGCCCTCCTGTAGGTTACAACTACATCTTCTCCAACAAGATCTGAACCTCAGCCTGGTGGTGGGGTCTTCCAAGTCTGTCATTCCCTGGATACTCTCCCTCAGCCTTAGGGTATCCTTTAAAGTTCTTTTATATCATAATTACTCATTTTTTTAAATTTTTTAAAAATGTTTTTATTTATTTTTGAGAGAGAGAGAGAGAGAGAGAGAGACAGAGTGTGAGCAGGCGAGCAGCAGAGAGAGAGGGAGACACAAAATCTGAAGCAGGTTCCAGGTTCTGAGCTGTCAGTACAGAGCCCAATGTGGGGCTGGAACTCATGAACCATAAGATCATGACCTGAGCTGAAGTTGGACACTTAACCAAATGAGCCACCCAGGCACCCCCATCATAGTTACTCTTTATCATAGCTTAGTAATTCTGTAAATTAAACTTCCCCTTTTAAAATCACTGTAAGGGTTCTGTCTCCTGATATACTCATTAAGTCAGATACATCTGGGTCCAAATTGGACTGTTCACCAGTCTGTGGCCCTGATCAAATTAAAATTACTTAATGGTCTGAGCCTCCAGTACTATACCTATAAAATGGAAAACTTTAGCACCTGTCTCATCATGGAGTCACTACTGGAAGTAAATAGGACTATGAGCATAAAGGCAAATACAGATATCGATAAATGGTCTTTTCTCCTCCTTCCCCTGATCTGTAGCCTACTGCCCATTTACTCCATGCCAAAAAAAATATAAAGACACAGTCAAATTAAACTGTATAACTGAAAAAATTATAGTCAGAAGCAGACATATTATAAAGCAGGCACATTAACCCATCAGAATTATGACATCAACCTTCCAGCATCTGTCTCCTTGAAAATTCCATCCTGATTGGGACATAGTTCACAGCTAGGGGAAACACCACATTTACAGGCATCACAAAACCAAGGTTCAGTGGAGTTTTCAGAAGCTGAACTCATAATTGAGTCACTCTCTCCATCAACTCCATAGCAACCTAAAAAAAAAAAAAAGAAAAAGTATGATTAAATAATTTATAAAGTCACAAAACAAAAAAGGAAGTGAAAAAAATTTGAAAAACTAACGGTTTATAAAAATGATATTAAAGTCAAAACACTTAAGTGAAATTTTATAAAAATACTTTCACCTACCATAGTATGCACAATGAAACAAATAACTTTTTTTTAAATGTTTATTTTTTTTTTGAGAGAAGGAGAGACAGAGGATGAGCTGTGGAGGGGCAGACAGAGAGGGAGACACAGAATCAGAAGCAGGCTCCAAGCTCCGAGCAGTCAGCACAGAGCCCATCAAACAATGAGATCATGACCTGAGCTGAAGTCAGATGCTTAAGTGACTGAGACACCCAGTCACCCCAAAGCAAATAACCTTTTGGAAGAGTTTTAGATCTACTGCAAAATCATTACAGAAGTAAAATAAATATAGTGTCCTTTAAAACAATTTTTTTAATTTAAAAAATTACATAAAAAGGGAAGTTTTCATTAAAAAGAAATCAGATTGCATCTACGAACTATTTATTAAGATTTATTGTGCTCCCTTTGTAATGGACACTTAAATTTATATAAGACCATGTGCATGCAAAACAAACATACAATCAAAGAAGCCTCTAATCTAATATTGGAGATGGAAAGATAAAACAAAAACCCATAGAATCATAAATACAAAGTTAAGTATTAGTAAAAGGAAAATAACACAGAAACTCATACAGGCATAAATTAAGGCTACAGAACAATCTGAATAGTTCAGACTAGAGTCAAACAAGCTGGGTTCCATTCACAACTGAGCCAACTTCTAGCTCTAGAAGGTGTTTGATCTTTTTTAAGCATTTATAATTCTATCTTCTGTAAAAATTTATTTGTAACTGAAATTAATGAAAGCAAGAGATTCATCTTTTTCTGTTTAACTTAAAAATCTGAGAGAAGTTAAGTTATTTAAGCCAAAAATGCAGTAAAAATTTTTAAAGATTCTCATAAACATACCAAACAAACAAGATTAGTTAACATAGGTCTTTACATTTTATATTAGGTCATGTTATACTTCAACTATCTTTTAATTCTTAAAAGCAAAAAGTTTCCTTATCAATGCAAATATACATGCCTGCAATTATAAGTATATTTGAAGTTACTATGTGGGCTTCAGATCTGTCTAAACTTTTTATAAAATCAAAAAGCTCTTCCTTAATATTGAACTTAAAATGAATATATTAGAGGGGCACCTGAGTTGCTCAGTCAGTTAAGCATCCAACTTCAGCTCAGGTCATGATCTCAGATTGTGAATTCAAGCCCTATATCAGACTCTTTGCTGTCAGCACAGAGCCCACTTTGGAACCTCTATCTCCCTCTCTCTCTGCCCTGTGAGTGGGGAAGGAGAACAAAAAAACATTACAATAATGTTTTAAAAAATAAGCAATAAAATAAACATTAAGAACAAAAAGAAGACATTAGAGGTCAAACCTAAAAGCCAACAAGAAACTCAGGTACAGCACCACTGTCAACATTTTGGTAAGATCAGGTTCTCACTAAAATTCCTAAAACTCAATTTTGTTAGTGCCTGAGAAACGAAGCAAACTCACTAGAAAGTGATGTCACATACACTGTCATGAATAATTCTTTCTCAGTATAAAAATACCAAGAAGAATCTATTGGCATGAACACAGTACTGATAAATATGGAATCCAAGAAAGGGCAACTGAAAAGTTAACAGGTAATTTCACTCAGACTATTAAAATCCATGCCAAACTCTTGATGACTTATAATAAAGACCACTGGTGACTACAATAGTCATGACTCCTAAATAGTTTTCTTTTCCCTTAATGAGGCTTGACACACTTTGACACTTCATATTATCTAATTTCTCTTCTTTTAGAAAGGAAGACACTATACTTATGGTAAAATATCCTTAAGAGGAAAAAAAAACGCACAAATGGTAATACACAATGCTAAAAACTGAATACAGGTTATAATTTAAATAGCCTGGTAGGAAGAAAACTAAGAAGTTGGTTTACAGCTATGACTTATATAAGCTGCCTCAAGCAGATGCCATAATTGTCACCTTTATGCTGTTCAAAGGCTTTATAACTGGGAACCTTAACATGATCTGGAAATCATGCAAAAGAATGCCAAAGAAAAGGTTTCAAGGGAGCTAGACTACAGTACACAAGATGAGCAAAGAAATAAAAGCTCATTAACTTAATATCATTAAATTGTGGTTGGTAATAATCATCTCCACTTCTGTTTAAATATACATTTTTTATGACAAACCCTAAAATGAAACGGAAATATCATTTTCTTGAGAGGAGTTATTATTGACTATCACCAATAAAACAAAATTTTTCAATAAAGGCAACAGTTAACAAGATACTGTACTCAAAGCAATATCACAAAACAATAAAATACAATCTGCTTTTACAAAGGGTTATACAATACTACCAGGAAAGAATGTATTTTTTTTTTAACAAAATAATGTTCCTTTGAAGTAAATTCTTTCATCTGTATTCACACAAAGTAAGCAATTACCAAAACAGCAAGGCACCCAAGGGGCTATCTATTATATTCATTTCACTCACCAAAATCAAGGTAAATCACAGCAGTTTTTTAATAAAGAAAATTTCAATTCCAATTTTTAAAGCAGACACATGACACACAAGTAAACACACAACACAAATTTGCAGAGATTAAACCACCTAATAACTTCAACAATGATTTTTGCAGGATTCTCCTTGGAAATTCCTACTCTGTAACCTAGAAGATTGGCACCAAGTAAGTTCCAAGAACTTACAGCAGGTGCAGAAGTATTTCTTCTTCAGCTTCAATGTCCTTGAAAGATGATTCACAGTACGTTGTGACCTTTGAGTTCTTCACCTGCCACTTTTCCAATATTTCTCTGCCATAACTATTGGGTTTACTGACCAAAGTTCAAACATGTTACATCCACTATAATCCATTTTAATTAATGACTTAATCCATTTTTTAAAAGTTTCTTGAGAGAGAGAGAGAAAGAGAAAGAGAGAGAGAAGATATGTACGTGTGCGCACACAAATGGGGCAGGGGCAGAGAGAATCCCAAGGCAGGGCTTCAGTCTCAGGAACCATGAGGTCATGAACTGAGCCACAGAAATCAAGACTGCTTAACTGAGCAAGTGCCCCAATGACTCAAGATATTTTAAGATCTTTTTCTTTCTTCTATACAAAACAGAATAGAACTACCATGAAACAATGTTTATTTCTTTCTACCTATATAATTCTAAGTAGAAGATGCAAAAGTACAAAGGATTCTTTTTCATCTGGGTAAACACATAAAATGATAGACATATTAAACCTATTTCGTATAGTTTTTTTCATGTTTTCAAATGTTTAGACATTTAGAATTGAAAACATGTTTCTATGGCCATCTAATTAGGATCAACTTCTGAGCAACACATGAAACCTACACAAGTCATATTTAAGGAAAACTAATATAAATGTGTTTACAATTGTTCTGATTTATACAAGGGTATGGAAATTTTCCCCATTCAACTTTTCCCAGGGGAGCAGAGGACCTGCAGTCTTCCAACTTCTAACTATGTAACTTTGGACAAACTACATCTCTGAGGCTGAGTTAAACAACAGATCTGCAATATGTATTTAATAATATCTCTCCTAATTATCTCACAGTATAGAAAGAAAAAAATAGGAACCCAAAAGTTGTCATTTAAAAACTTAAAACATTTTTTCTGTTCTTAACATCCTATCACTAAGACCTCTGATTTTTAGTAACAAAAAAAAAATTTAATACTGGTATTTGAGAAAAGATGCATGACACCTATGACAAATATGTCCTAAAGCATAAAAGAACCAAAGTTCTACTGACTTATAAAGTTCAAGTAGTTTTAACTTGAACATACTTTACCACTCAACAAATATTCATAAGGATATATTTTTGCATATACTAATAAAAATGGTTGAGGGCTAGTTAATAGGCAATAGACTGAAAATGAATAGGGGGAAAACATCTCTTACTAGACCTTATCCCATTTAATGCATCAGCTAAACCTAATGGTAACTGCTGCCAAGTGCATTATCTAATGCTCTATCATGTACTATATGACACATAGAGTGACAGTTTTCTTCTACACAATGCAATCAGTGTATCAGGATAACTGACATCACACTCAGGGGTAACCCTACTATTACAAGTCAGTTATAAGATCTTGTCACAAGGTGTTTATACTAAGTGACAAGTTGGAAAAGAACTTTATCTATATTTAGATGAAGTGAGGACTCTGAAAAGTAATCAGATGGTTATATATTTTATAAGCAATATTTCAAGTACTATCTTTTAGCAAAATATCAACTTAAACACTTCTAATATGCTTAAGAAGAAGTATGTTTTAAAAAAGACTAAAAATAAAAAGAGGAAGAATTAGAAGAAAGAAAAGATAAAGGAAATATACCAAAACACTAACCTATGGTTGTTTGGTTATTAGGATTGTTAGAAATGTTTCTTCTTCTCTCTGTTCTACATTTTATTTACTGTGTATTATATTAGGATGGACAGTTTTCTCAAAAATGAAACATTCAGGAAGTTCCTGTTTAACCATGAGATGTTGAAGAAAAATTTCCATGGCTGAATTACAATATAGAAGTTTGTCACTTAGGCAATTATATTTAAAACAAACAAAAAACCCAGCAACACTAGCTTTCTATTAAGCTTTAGAAAATTTCTCTTTCTCTGGATTAATTTTATATAAAAATTCATTTTGGAACTTAAAAAGTAGTACAGAAAGATTTACAGCTATAGCTGTATAAAAATGAACTTTCTAAACAATGAAAAATACCACAAAGTTAACAAGTTCAGGAAAGGGTGAAAAAACATTTGCAAGAATGGAATATGTTAGCAACACATACAGGATAAAGGATTAACATTAAAACAAATTCCAGTATATGAATGAGAAAAAGTAGAACCTATCAAGAAATAACAAAGGAAATATAGAGCAAGTAACAAAATAAAATGCAAATGGCCACAAAACACCAAACTTCACTCATAAAAAGGTGAACAGGTATTTTAATAAAGTGAGAGTCCAAAAGATTAAAAGAAAATTTAGTAATATGCAGTGTTATTCAAGTAGTGTGTACACTGTTGTTAAGAATGTCATTCTGGCCATTCTTTTTAAAAGTTAAAACATATTTATCTTTTGATTTAGCAATTTCACTTCTAGGGATCTATCCCACAGAAATTATTACATGAATACATATGCCACATACTTGTTAGTAGTATATGTAAGTAAAACACTAGACACAGAAAGAAAAATAAAAACATAGTGGAGACCATGTTCTTTTGATGTGGTGTAGTGGGAGGGAAATATCATCAACAGTGTTCTTACCAAAAAATGTTTAAACTGAATCTAATCATGAGGGGGAAGAAAAAACAGACAAATCCAGAATGAGGGAAATTCTACAAGTTATTCAAAAAAATGGCTTAGATTCTTCAACACATGAATGACTCTAAAATGTGTTTCAGATTAAAGGACACTAAGACATAAAAAGCAACGCATAATACATGAATGGATTCTGGATGGGGAGCAGCGCAGTACCACAGTCATAACAGAGGATAGAGGTCACAAGAAGAGTTTGCACATTACTAGCCATTAAATTTTTTTAAAAAATTTTTTAATGTTTCTTTATTTTTGAAAGAGAAAGAGAATGAGAGAGAGAGAGAGAGAGGGAGTCAGAGCATGAGCAGCAGGGAGACACAGAATTGGAAGCAGGCTCCAGCTCCGAGTTGTCAGCACACAGCCTGATGCGGGGCTCCAACACATGAACTATGAGATGATGACCTGAGCCGAAGTCAGATGCTTAACCGACTGAGCCACCTAGGTGCCTGTCATTAATTTTTTTTTAATATGTTTATCTGTATGCACATGAGAAACCAAGAAAAGTCTGGAAGAATACACACCAAAGTTTCAAGCAAGTTTATCTCTATGTGGTATGATTATGAAAGGTATTCATTTATACTGATAATGTTACACAACGAAAATATATTTATGTAATATAGCAAAGCTAAGTGAACAGCACCTGTCAGAGGGTTACAGAGTATCAGAGAGAGCTAGGTAATCCTTCTGTGTTCAGACCAAATTAATTAGTGATTCTCCATGCAGAGAGAAGCAAAATTCAGATGAACAGTAATTCACTATTTTACTTTATGTACTTCTGTATTTGCAAGTTCTATACATATGTATATGTTACTTATATTTAATAAGAAATATTTTAATAAATTAAAAATAATTTTTCAAATCTCCTAATAACACTACTTTAATACCTCTACATTTAGGTTGTATTTATAAAACATAAGGAATCTGGGTAGAGGGTAGAGCATATGTGAAAGCCCCCTAATACTGGAAAGGCAATTCATTCAAATTGGCAGGTTATGGAATCTAAAAGAGTCCTGCTGTGAGTGTGAACTTTATTCTAAAGGGACAAAATGATTTTAAATGGAATAAAACAGATAGGCATTTCCGAAAAATTAGCCCTGAAGACAGTAGGAGAGCTGGAGCAAGAAGAGGCACATCTGTTTAGAAGTTAATACCCAAGCTCCCATCTGCCTCAAGTCTCAACCTTCTATTGGCTTCGATACTATTATTTTTTGTTCTCAGAATTTCATTATCTCTTCATCTCTATGCTTGCTCTCCACCATTTCTGTAAATAAATATAAAGTCTAAATTTTTAAAAATCTCTTTGTGAGTCTGTTAACTGCCTTATATGAGAAAGTATATTTTACTCTACAGTGCCCTGGCTCGTGCTTTGGGCTCTGTGCTGGTAGCCCACAGCCTGGAGCCTACTTCGGATTCTATGTCTCCCTCTCTCTCTGTCCCTCCCCTGCTCACTCCCTCTTTCTCTCAAAAATAAGCAAACACTTAAAAAATACACAAACAAATTAATATTTATAGAATCACGGTAACAAAAGAAACTTACTTAAATAGTAGTTAATGTTTACATCAACACCATAGAGAAAGCTGTGCTCACCAAATATCTCTCTTCAATCCTCTCTAGGTGGTAAAAAGGTAAAATGAGCAATACTAGACAGAAATGTTCATGGGACGTATAAATCAAAGACAGTAACAGGGAAGTCCAGTTTTGGGGAAGTGGAGGTACACAAAAGAGTATTATTGATACTTTCAATGGTGTATCTACATAATAGCTATTGCTATAGTCAACAGAAGGCAGGTCCAGGAGGGACTCAGGCATTAGAGCCCTTTGTCTCTCTTAGTCCTCAGTATAGAGAACTGGTATGATCCCAAGTGATTCCATTAATCCTTTTCCCTGCTGACTGTGGTTAAGTTTCTACCTTTGATAGTCTGGGAACCTGATGAAGAGTAGGGTATCAACTGTGTTACTTGGAAATATTGCTTACGGCAGAAATGACTCTCACTGGCGGACTGCATCTGAACTGAAAGTAACAATAAATGGGGGCGCGAGGCATATGCACAGCCCAAAGATGACTCCCAGATGACTATGTGCTTGCTGTAGGGACTACTACAAAGATTCACAAAAAAAAGGAAGGCCTTAGTGGCAAACTGGGATTGTGTTCTTTTATCCTTCTCAATAAACTTGTGCTAAATATCCCCAAATGGTAATCCTGAAAATTTTAAAGTCTAGATACCCTGGTAATCATTGCAGAACTACTTCTTTATATTATCAATGGAGCTAATGTTTTAATGTGTATCTGAAACGTCCTGGGATCTTGTCAAAATGCAGATTCTAATTCAGAAGGGATCTGTGATTCTGCATTTCTAACAAGCTCTCAGGTTATACAGATGCTACTGCTTAATGCCATGGATCCGTGAACCATACTTTGAGTAGCAAAGCTTTAAAATACTACTGAAATAGGTAAGAGTGACATTTTAATTTAAATACTAGGAGCTGTAGAACATTTTTAAAACTTACTAACTTTAGATACAGCAAGAGTTTAGTTATACAGGGAAAAAGACCTTAAAAATGAAAATAATTCATCAGTCATGAAACTCCATTTAGGTAAGTGAAGAACTGATACCTCTAAGAGGTTTCCCATTTCAGAGGAAGACAAAATTAAAATGGAGTAAGAACATGGTACACCTAGAGACAAAAAAACAAAAAAACCTAAATTATTTGGACCAAGTCACAAGTCATTACTTGTATTTTCAATCCAGGCTCTAATTACCATGGGCTAGCAACAGTGTGATGACCCAAAAAAGGTCCAGAAGATACATATGTTGACCAGGGTGCATATTATTATACTGAGAATTCTCATCATTACTCTTCCTCAGAAAAGAAAATCAATCATCTCACCAACGATTACTAAGCAGGTTTTTGTTTTTTGTTTTCTATTAGTAGACTCCACTGATGTAAAGCTAGTGATGATGAAAAATTTTCTTCATAGCTCTATTAATCAACATAATTTATTTCTTTTTTTTTTTTTAATGTTTATTTACTTTGAGAGACAGAGAGAGAGAGCAGGAGCAGGGCAGAGTCAGAGAGAGAAGAAGACACAGAATCCAAAGTGGGCTTCAGGCTCTGAACTGTCAGCACAGAGCCTGATGTGGGGCTCGAATTCATGAACCATGAGATCATGACCTGAGCTGAAGTCAGACGCTTAACTGCCTGAGCCACCCAGGTGTCCCTCAATATGATTTATTTCTAATACGTGCCAAGTATTACCAAAAATAACTTAAATGGAGAGTGAACAGTATATCCATATCAAAACAACCCCTTCTCAAACATACTTCTCAATGCTACCTGGTAAAGGAATCTTTTAGACTAGATAAACAAAAATAACCTATAGGCAATTAACTTAAAAAGGATCAAAGTATAGGGGTGCCTGGGTGGCTCAGTTGGTTAAACATATGACTTTGGCTCAGGTAATGATCTCACGGTTTATGGGTTCAAGCCCCGCATGGGGCTCTGTGCTGACAGCTCAGAGCCTGCAGCCTGCTTCAGATTCTGCGTCTCCCTCTGTTTCTGTCCCTGCCTCACTCACACTCTCTCTCTCTGTAAAAACTAAAACATTAAAAAAAAAAAAAAGAATTATACTCTTAAAAAAAAAAAGGACCCAAGTACCATGTTTGATGTTTACTGACAAAACCCTTTAAGAATTGTATTAGAATATATTAATCATCACTTTAATTCACATGTCTATGAAAAATACATTAATGCTTAATAACACTTGTCCCTAAAAACAAAACATAATTTAAAATTACCAAAACCAGAAAAACTTCAAGCTATTAGTTCTAACTCTACTAAAAAAGCAAGAAAAAAAGAGGGAATAATATAATCACAATTAATACAACAGAATCTCCAAAATTAACAAAGGAAATGGGAAATTATACTACAAGGGGAAAGTTGTAACATAATTTAAAAAAAAAAAACAACCTCTCAAGAGTTATGTTTTACCTATGACTTATAATTTGCACCTCAACTCTGAATTTATCTGAAGTTCACAGAATTCACAATACTACCAACACAGCAATTATACCACAACATTAAGTTTTACCTAAAGAGGTAGAAAATTATTCAATTTCCCCATTCATTGTCTTCCTTATTTATTTATGCCACATATTAGCTACCTCTCAAAAAAACTTACAAAGCTTCACACTCAAGAGCATTAATTTCCCTTTCCTGTCTTTTGCATTCTCCCAGAACAAAAATAGGTCTCCAATTCTAATGACTCAGTCTCAGAAGAAAAATGAGCAATCATTAGCAAATACTTAAAAACATTTGGAACTTGAACTGCCATCAGAGCTGGTGAAATGAATTATGCAAGAAAATATGCTACGTGACTTTACAGACACAACTTGCTTTGGACCTAAATGGAATTACCACTCAGCTTGATCATCTATATTTGTCCGTCTTGACTCAGAAAGAGTTTTTGGCTGTTTCAAAAAACTCAGAGCTACCTTAAAATAAGGTAGATTTGACATAAATGATGCTATTCACCTGAAGCATAGGTCCCATTATGAACCTTTAAGCATGTCAAAGGTACTAGTGCCTTTCCAGAAATCTACATTTGTTTGCACAATGAATCTACTGGGAAAGAATTCATACTAAGAATCCAAGGTGCATAAATCTGAATCAAAGACAACAGAATATATAGGTGATACAGGGTACTGGTCCCCTGTGGACTTGGGCTTGAGTCCCAAAGGCAGAAGCTTTAGAATAATGATTGCTTTACTATCATAGCCATGGGACCTCAAGACCACAAGGCCTCAGCAGCCTGTGTACCAACATCAAGAGACAACACCCTCAAAACAGATGGGGAACTATACATTCAAATAATTCCAGGGAAAAGGCAGCTGACAAAAATGAGTAAGTGATCTGGGAAAGGATTATGGTAAAACAGAAACCAGGCTTTACCAGCAGGAGGCAACCCTATTCAACTCTAGCAAATAGTTGCCCTCAGAGGAAATACTGCTGCCAGCACTTTGAGAAGTTTGAAATCCAAACTGTGTGAAATAAATATTCCAGTTTTTTAATGTTAGGAACCAATTCAATTTTTTTAAAACCACTGTGCTGGCCTTAAAAAACATATCTCTGGTCAAACCGATGACCTATGAAGTAGAGATAGTGCTCTCAGCATGGTGAGAAATCAACAACATTAACAGGACTGGTCATGCCTGCATCACCCATCAGCAATGACATTTATGGATAGAAGCAGTGGTAACATATTTGTGATCAACAGTGGTATAAATACAACAAATGCATCAGCAGCACAGTAGCTGCTTTTGATTATTCACCTATTTTGCACCTGCTCGAAGGAACCTGAACCATGCCTGGAGGAAGGAAGGAAGGAAGGAAGGAAGGAAGGAAGGAAGGAAGGAAACAAAACAGACATACACACAACCATGTTGAACTAGTCTGTTTATATTCATTGCCGCTAATCACAAGTGTTCCTTTATAGCTGTCTAGCAATAAAATAGACACGTAATACACACACACACACACACACACACGCACGCACACAATTATGTAAACATTTTCCTAGTCCATTTCATTCTCCCAAATAACTATTTTATATCAACCTCTCTTCCCAAATCTCCAAAACCTCCCTCACCTCTACTCCCTGCTAATAACTTTGCTTCCCATTTCACTGAGAAAACAAGAAGCATTTAAAAAATCAGTTCCACAGCTCTAACCACCACATCTAACAACCTACATACATCTGTATCCATATATCCTCTCCCTCCAGTTACTATGGATACTCATATTTACTCAGTCTCTCCACTTGATGTTGGATCCCATCCCCTCCAGTCTTATACTCAAAGCCCTTGCCCCAGCAACTGCTTCCTTTTCTCTCCTTAAATCATCATTAACTCTCCTTTCCTGCTGGTCACGTCCACATTAGTATAGCATATTAACATACTATATAATCTCTGCATCAGTGTAGGCAGCCTCTAGGATGGTCCCAATGATCAACCTTCAAATTAACAATTTTAGAATGTCCCCTCCTACATTTAAATTTAACTAGGGCTGGTCTGTGTGAACAATATGTAGAAATTATAGTATTTATTTCTAAAAGTAGGTTACAAAAGTCACTAACCCTCTCATATCATTGCTTCTATCTCTTTCTCTCTGATCAATCATTCTGAAGAAAAATATCCTGTCATGAGGAATCTCAGGCCCATACGGTGAAAAATTGAGGTCTCCATCCAAGAGCCACCAGTAACTATTTAAACAAGCTTGGAAGCAGATCCTCCAGACCAAGTCAAGTTTTAAAATGACTAATGCCCAGGCCAACAGCTTTGACTGCAACTTCATGAGAGACCATAAACTGGAATCATCCAACGAACCACTCCTAGATTCTTGACCATTAGAAACTGTGTGAAGTAAAAAATGTTTGTTGTTTTTTAAACTGATATATTGTGGGATACTTTGTTACATAATAATACATAACTAACACAATATCTAAAATATGAAGAAACAAACCCTCCCTCAAACTCCATAACCCTTTTACCAAAGGTCCCATCTTACTGCTTCTCTTTCTATAAAAAATCATCATAGGAATTGCATTTAGTCACTTTCCTTCTTCTATTCCCACTTGAACTCTCTTGAATCAAAATAACCAGAGGCTCATGTTACTAAATTCAATGGTAACCTCTTGATTACCAAGCTGTGTTTGTTCTGCTTGAGGATATTCATTTCTGCTACAGAAAAACAAAATGAGATAGAAACTTAACATATACAAAGTAAGTAAAGCATGTGTAGTAAACACAGAAAAGGGCAGAAAGACCAAGAAACATTTAACATTCTTGAGCCACCTAGTTACTAAGTATACAGAAGAATAAGGATATATTAAATATACATGAGATGTGAACACAATATGCATGAGGCCTTACTATGGCCACCCGTCAGTGACACCATTCTGACTCCATGTGTCCATAGCCTAAAAAACACAAAACCCATGGCTATTTTGTAGGTTAACTGCAGAACTAAAGCTGTGACTAGGCATACTTGTCCCTGGATCTGTGCAAGAGAGGATGTCTTAGGCCCAGGGTACCATCTGTGTGGGCTCTCGGGCTGAAAAGGCAGAGGCAGGACATATACCCACCAACTCTATGTACCTTAGGATTCCGGTGATTTTTCCACCAACTTGTACTCTATCCTAAGTGTGTTAACTAATCTCATTTTTTCCCCTTGCTTCTCTCCATGTATTCTACATTTATTTAATAAACCAAGTAAGGGGCACTTGGGTGGCTCATCAGTTGAGCATCTTGATTTCAGCTCAGGTCACAGTTTCACAGTTCATGTGATCAAGCCCCGTGTTGGGCTCTGTGCTGACAGCATGGAACCTCTTTGGGATTCTCCCTCTTCTTCTCTCTCTCTGCCCCTTCCCCATTCATACACATACTCTCTAAATAACCTTTAAAATAAGTAATAAATAAACTCACAAAACATGTAATATAAGCATTTTGTCCATGTATCTTTTCTCCTACAACCTTTGAGATGGCTTGCCAGGCAGTATACTTGGGAGTCTACCAATGCATTAGAATAATTTGCCACAGGACATAGGTCTTCATCGGACTCTAAAAACAGAATTTGATAGTTACTCACTTTCTTTGTTTGAAACATTTTCCTTACATAGCCTCTGGGTCAGTACTCCTGGTTCTTCTCCTCTCCCAGTGGTCACGTCTTTCCCATCTCCTCTGAAGTGCTAGAACCACTTCACTATTCCCTAAATAGCATATCCAGTCTCACAGCTTTAAATAATATCTACAGGCTGATGAGTCCCAAATTTTTATCTCTAGTCCCACCATCTTACCTAAACTCCAGACAGTTTAAAACCAAATTTTTACTATCTACCTCAAAACCAATTCCTCTCTTTCCATCATTGCAATGGTCTCCTAAATGGTCTCCCTGTTTCCCAATTTAGACCCACTTCAGTCTACTCCCAATCCAACAATCAGAGTGATCCTTCTAAAACATAAATCAAATCATATTAATCCTCTGCCCAAAATTATTTTAGGTATTCCCACATCCATCACAGTCAAATCTAAATTCTATGTAGAGGTCCTGGATGGCTCAGTTGGTTAAGCATCTGACTTTGGCTCAAGGTACCGTCTCACGGTTCATGAGTTCGAGCCTGCATCAAGTGGGCCTGAGCCCTGCATCGGGTGAGCTCCACTTCTCTCTCTCCATCATGAGATTCTCTCTCTCCTTCTCTCTGCCCCTGGCTCACTCGCACCCTCTCTCTCTCTCTCAAAATAAAAAAATAAACTGTAAACATCTAAAATAAAATGAAATAAAATAAAATAAAATAAAATAAAATAAAATAAAATAAAATAAAATAAAATAAAATAAAATAAAATCTATGACCTGCAGGGCCTCTCACCTGGTTTGATCCCATCTCTACCTTCACCAGTCACAAGTTTGTTCACACAGTTCCTTCCATTATATAAACACTCCAACCATGTTCCCACTTCAAGATCTTTACACTTGCTACTCCTTTCTAGGACGCTCTTTCCCCAAATAGTTGCATGACTTGCATCCTTACATCCTTCAGGTCACTGCTCAAATATCACCTTATCAGAAAGGATTTGCTGTTTCACCATTTGTAAATACAAACTTCTACCTGCCCATTAACCACCCCCATCCACAGCATTTCCAATACTCCTTGTCCTGCTTTATTTTTCTCCATTGTCCAGACTACCACCTGATATGTATTTATTTTTTTATTTTTTTATTGCCTGTCTCTCTTACTAGACATTAAGCTTCAATGTTTATATCACATGCCTAAATTCTACAGAATGCAAGCATATGGAGGATACTCAATAAACATTATTGAAAAAAATAAGTGAATGAGTAATAGTAATAGGAGACATTTCTAAGGTGAGTCTTCACAGCAAGGAAGGGAAGCTTCATATAAAGGCAAGGAACTGGCTACAGAAGCACAGACCCTGCAGGTTCCATAAGCCCAGCAGAATCCCAGAATTATTTGGGAGGAGGGCTGTAATAGCAAAAGAGCAGGTAAAGACCATAAAAGGTCATAGAAAATCTGTTCTGTAGCAGTCATGGCCTGATGAAAAAAAAAATTAACTGATAAGACAAAATAACAACTTTACCACAGAAAAACTTGGAAGACACCGTCTCAACTAACTGATCAAAGTAACATCACCAATAACTAGAAAAATAAACATTCCATGCTTAGTAATACAATACAATGAGGACAGAACTCCCATGGCATTCTTGCCAAAAGTATGTCACCTGAATCTAACCATAAGAAAAGATAAGAAAAAACTAGTATTAAGGACATTCTATAAAAGAACTGGCCTGTATTCTTCAAAAATGCCAATGGCAGGAAACACAAGGATTCAAGAAATGTTCTAGATTAAAGGTGACCAAGCAGACATAATGATTGAATGCAAAGCATAACCCCGGATTTATTTTGCTAGATCTGACATTATTGGGCTGACTGGAAAAATATGAATACCATTAGTAAATTACATGGTAGAATTCAATCAATTCTGAGTTTCTAACTTTGATAATTATATGGTTATAATAATACGGTAGGAAAATGCTCTTGTTGGGGCACCTGGGTGGCTCAGTCGGTTAAGTGTCCAACTTAGGCTCAGATCATGATCTCGCGGTTCGTGGGTTCGAGCCCCACGTCGGGTTCTGTGCTGGCAGCTCAGAGCCTGGAGCCCATTTCAAATTCTGTGTCTTCCTCTCTCTCTCTGCCCCTCCCCCGCTCATGCTCTGTCTCTCTCTGTCTCAAATAAAAACTATAAAAATTTTTTTAAAAAAAGAAAATGCTCTTGTTGAATATACACTGAGGTATTTAGGGGTAGAAGGGGACATTATGCCTACAGTTCATCCTCAAAGAGTTCACAACAAAATTGCTATATGAGAGAAAGTAAAACAGCAAAATATTACCATTTGGGAAATCTGAGCGAAGAATATATGGGAATTCTTTGTACCACTCTTATAACTTTCCTGTAAGTCAGAAGTTATGTCAAAATTTAAAAAATTAAGTGAAAAAAGAAAAAATACATAACGAAAAAGGTTCAAAAATATAATGGGCAAAAACATTTTCAATATATTATAGTCACTCCTATCCTAGATCTTAAAAAACAATCTCTAGGGGTACCTGGGGGGCTCAGTTGGTTAAGCCTCTGACTCTCGATCTCAGCTCAGGTCATGATCTCACAGTTCTTGAGACTGAGCCCTACAATGGGCTCTGTGCTAACAGTGGGGAGCCTGCTTGGCTGTTTGGGGTTCTCTTTCTGCCGCTCTCTGCCCCTCACCTGCCTGCTCTCGCCTTCTGTCTCTCAAAATAAATAAACTTTTAAAAAAAATAATCTCTATAAATACTCCTTTAAAATTAAAAATTCTAACGAGGAAAGAGGAAACTATGTATCACTAGACTTAGAATGTAACTTTTTAAATAATATTCTCCCAGACTAATTTACTAGACTTTTTTCTGTATTTAAATAGACTTTTTCCTGTATCTAAATTTCATTTAAAAACTAGAAATAAATGCCATGAAGGAAAATATTGTTAACACTGAACTTCAAAGAAATGTTATGATTTCCACATAATATTTCTATTTCAATTATTTAAAAACACATTTTTAAATTAACATAATCTAAAAAATAACACCCTCATACATTGAGGATTCAGGATGTCGCTTCAATTGAAACACCATGAAATACTGTAGAAGAAACTTACAATAGTACATTTCAAAAGACCTGATTTTACTTTCATTTAAATGCAGTGTCAATTAGCTGTTTCAAAAAGGAGACAAAACAAAACAAAATTACCTTCATGGACCGTAATGCCACAATTGTCACACTGAATTATTTCATCAGCATCCTCGCTATTA
The DNA here is from genome assembly GCF_003009895.1 of Hyaena hyaena. Taxonomy (NCBI): domain Eukaryota; kingdom Metazoa; phylum Chordata; class Mammalia; order Carnivora; family Hyaenidae; genus Hyaena; species Hyaena hyaena. Next base: position 946,518 of record NW_024081278.1, read on the forward strand.
TCTCCAAGACAAACACAGCAAATCAGAATGTGATCCATTTTTTGAGAACTCCAGTTTTGACTCTTCTCAAGAATCAGCGAGTCCTAATATTAAAATATATCAGAAAATCACATTTAAATTAAAAGATAATTTCAATAAATAAAATTCCCACTTAAAAGTTATTTTATGCGTGTCTAAAATTATGTTGCATTCTCCATTCCTTTACTAATTTCAAAACATATTATATTTGAAAGTCCATCTCTTTGTCAAATGACACTCAAAGCACCCTCTAATTTTCATTTTCTCTACAAGTCCTATATTCTCCCTCCTTTAAAAAAAATGAAAAGGCAAGCATGCAACTCTTCATCTACTTTGCTATTCTATAGTCTGACCCCTTGAACTAGGAGAAAAGAAAAATTAACTCACAAGTAATTATTAACCCTACAATGGGTTTAAAAAGTATAAGACAGGGTTCCTATACTTTGGAAGCTTACATTCCTACCTTAAGAGAGACAAGACACACGTATGTTAAACAGGAAAAAAATCAATTCAAGATAACATATAAGCAAATATGATGTATGTAATGGCATAGTTACAGACTCTACACTCCTTAACTGCTGAGGAATTCAGAAGTTCCAGGGTCATCAAACTACTGGATGACAGATCCAAGAGAGCCTACATAGGCATACCTGCTGTATATACAGGGACAGAAAACTTACTAAAAACGATCCAGGTTGTCCAGTTGCTAGAGAGTGAGAGTACTCTATTAGGTTCATGTCAAGAAATATCTAGTGTAGGTGTCTGGGTGGCTCAGTGGGTTGAGCGTCCAACTTAGACTCAGGTCATAATCCCCCGGTTCATGGGTTCGAGCCCTGCATCGGGCTTTGTGCTGACAGGTAGCTCAGAGCCCAGAGCCTGTTTCAAAGTATGTGTCTCCCTCTCTCTCTGACTCTCCCCTGCTCACACTGTCTCTGTCTCTCTCTCTCAGAAATAAATAAAAAACATTTTAAAAATAAAAAAAAGATCTAGTGTAAACTAATAAAAATATGGAGCTAATTATAATATAAAAGGAGGAAGACACAATAAATATAAAGATAAAATTCAAGAAGGAAAAGAATTTACCTGTTTAATTTAAACTGCATTTAGATTTAAACTTTAAATGGTTAACAAGACAATGATTCTCATCAGATTATCAGACTGGACACTGTCTAAGACAGCACTTGAGTCTATGTATTTTAAGAACCTAACCATGCTTTTTTATAGTCTTTTAAACAAACCAATAACCACAGATAACATTTAGAGTTATCATTTCACAGCAATTGCAAATGATATTTGTATGATACTTGAATGTCATAATCAATAACATTCTTTTCAATTCTGTCTTATACATCTAAACTTGCAGCTGATCTGTAAGACAATTCAGACAAGAAGGAAAAGTCAACAAGGAGGCAGCGTTATTTCTCTTGAGAACCCCAGTACTTTAAAATTGGGGACGCCTGGGTGGCTCAGTCGATTGAGCATCCAACCCTTGGTTTCAGTTCAGGTCATGATCTCATGGTTTCATGAATTCAAAGCCCACATCAGGCTCTGTGCTGCTTGGGATTCTCTATCTCCTCTCTCGTTGCCCCTCCCCCACTAAAGCGCTCTCGCGCGCTCTCGCTCTCTCTCTTAAAATAAATAAATACACTTTAAAAAACTGTATATTTTGTTCCTCTTTGTTATAAAGCCAAAGTAGTTTGTAGGAAAAAAGCCATGTTTTATAGTAGTTTGGTACACTAAGCAAAACAAAAATCTACCCAGATTTTCACCCCATTAGCCATGCTTCCAGTGTAATAGCACTTGACTTAAAGTCTAATGTTCTCGGCTTTCATTCTCAGTTCTTACTAAGTAACTGTTGAACCTCGAAGCTGCAGTTTTCTCATCTGTAAAGTGGGATAACAAAAATAATACCTACCTGATGAAATTGTTGTGAAAATTAGCAAGATAATTGTATGGTAAGAATGTTCCCAAGATATGCGAGGTACTCAGTAAGTGTTCATTCTCATTGTCCTTTCCTACTTCTTACAGGTGGTTCAAGAAGAGGAATATGAGCTAACCATTTAGTATACTGAGTACTCTTCCTTGGAATCCCCCAAAATGTTGTAAGCCTCAATGAGCAGTGCTACTTTAAATATCTTCCCATGGTGTCCAAAAAAGACTTTTTTCCCAAAATACCACATTCGGTTAAAAAAGAATCACAGACTAGAAAAAGATCTAGACAATAACCAGAAACCGGAGTTTTATGATTGACAGGCTATTTGTGTTTATGGTGCTGCCAATACTTTTCTGGAAGAACTACAACTAATGAGCCCCTGAAAATAGGTTTACCTATATGGGAAACAAGTAAATTAGCATTAATAGGTAACTCTTATTCCATTATTTTGCTATTTTTCCATTTTTATCAGAAAAAAAACAGTCAATGTTTCAATTGTATATCTATATCAAATTCTCTATACACATATTATCATTTAGAGGCAGAGAAAACAAAATGAATTGGTATTTCTGGCTCCCTGATCCCCATCATTTGAGACTCTTACCAGAAATGCACCGTAAAGAGAGAGGAATGAGGGGGAACTGGAGTCCTACCAAATGAATGACAGGTAACACTTCAGCGGGAAATCTAAGTTAACACATTCTCTTCAAAAACTATACTCTATGCTTTCTTTAATACACCAAACATGGGTTGAACACACTTGTGATTAGAATATAAAAGCAAATTTCATATCAATTTTTATTAGCATACCTCTGAAGATATGTATAATAGTTAATTATAGATAAAATAGTTAATTAAGTTCAAGTTTTTACCAAAAAATATATCTTGTGAAAACATGACTTTTATATAAACACAGAAATTGGGAAAGTTGGTTTTGAAAGGCACAAGAGTATCACCTAGGATATAACTTTAATATTACAGAATAATTTAGTGAAATCTAATGGTAATTAAGAATAAATGGGGCACTGCAGTAATATATCAATGACTACTTAGAGTAAATTATTTCATTTACCCTTGGGATTTAAAATTTACACCTAAAATAGTAATACTGTCCAATGTTCTCCATGGGTTCTAAAATATGTTTAGTGTTCATTTATATATGTATTCCACACAGATGCTTATGAATAATGTATACAACAGGGTAAATTCTATCTAAATTTAAAGTGTTTAAGAGAAGGGAATTCCAGCACACTTCACGTGACACTAGAATTAAAAGAATCCTATTTCTCTGAAGATGAGAAAAAAATCAGTATACCAAAGAATTTGAGCAATAGTCGTCCTCTAAATTTTTTTAAGAAAGTTAAATCCTCAAGAATCTCAAATAATTTCTGTACAATATTACAAACTCTCTTTTTAGGTTTTAAAGCAGTTTGCTTTATTTTGAAATGTGTAAAAAGGCATTTAATAAGTCAGAAGCCCCAACAGAAGGAGCTCTTTATAAATTTTGGCAAAATTTTTAATTACCAAAGTCAGATGACAACTGCCATTTCTTCACAACTATGTAACATCTAATTCTAATCCATTTAACATGAGAATATTTTATAAAAAGAAACCAAAAAGTTCCACCTGAAAATTTCTATTTATATGATTTTCTGTCAAATATTACTTCTCAACCAAAGCTCTAGTTTCAAAGTCCTAAAAATGGGACCGATTCTCTGAAAATGCTACACACCCATCCCCAAGACTTACTTCAGAAAACCAAAAAGATAATATGAATTAATTTCAAAAGCATCAAGATAAAAGTTTGAAGACATATAACCATATTCCAAGAGGATTATTTAGACCACACTAAATTCAAAAATGTCAAAATGCTACAGTCCAAGGCAAGTGTCCATACGTAAAAAATGCAGGTTTATCAAATGCCCACTTGAAGAACAGTAGTTCTCAAGGTGTGGTCTGCAGGACTCTATCTGATTGGGTCCATAAGGTTAAGGCTATTTTCATAATAATACTAAAGTTATTTGTCTTTGTCACTTTCTTACTTTGGTATACAATATAATTAATATTCCAGAACCATATAACATGAGATAGGGTCATCAATCTGACAACTTGTGTGCTTCTGTGTCTTATTTTTTGAAATTGCTGAGTTTTAATTTGAAATGGCAAAAGATATAATCTACAAAAGTAGTAACTGGGATCCTCAATGATTTTTTAAGAGTGTAAAGGGGTCCTGAGACCAAAAAAAGTTTGAAAACCCCTGCTCCAGAGTATTTCAAGGCCTATGGTATAGGCATGTTAAGGCTTTTAGAGTTACTAGTAAGGGGCGTGGGGGGTGGCTTGGTCGGTTAAACACCCGGGTCTTTGGTTTTGACTCAGGATGTGATCTCACGTTTCATGAGATAGAGCCCTATGTCAGGCTCTGCGCCGAAGTGCAGAGCCTGCTTAGACTTCTCGTTCTCCTCTCTCTGCCCCTTCCTGCTTGTACTCTCTCTCAAAATACATGAAGAAACATTAAAGAAAAAAAAGACAGTAGTTATAAAAGGTCCCCAGCTCAAATAAACGTCCCTGGCTCAAAAATAAATAAATAAATAAATAAAAAATAAAATTCCCCCCCAAAACTTCAAAACCATTCAAGTTTCTGGGCATCATTTACATGATGTCCAGCATCAGTTCCCTACAAAAGCACTTGACCTAACAGCCAAAGGAGTTTGCTGCTTATAAACTACATATATCTCTACTGCAAAGTGGTATTTGAACACTTAAAGTAAAAGACAAAAATTAAACTTTGAATATAATCAAATATATATGTATTAACTAATAGATACTTGCCAGGTATCACTACCGAAAATAACCCAGAAGACTTAAGATACAAACAATGGCCATAAGGCAATAAGAATTACCTTTAGTCATTTTTACAAAATCTGAGCATATGACCAGGAAATTTAGAAATATACAATAAAATAATAATCTCAATTGATTAGTTTTTATCAAAAATTTTTATCTAATTTGAGTGACATTTAAGTAGAAATAGAATTATCAAAAATTACTGAAGAGTCTTGGGGAAAAATAGTCACCAAGCTTTCAGATGGAATACTATTAAGGGAAAACTAACTTTCTATCAGTTCTTCTACATCTCTACACAGGGTAGAGCAAAAGGAAAACTAATATAAATTAACACAAAAGAAATTAATTTAGCTACTGTAAGAGATTTCTTGACAATATTATCGAGGCACATTTTGAAGAAATACTCTGGAATCTCATTTTTTGGGACTTAGCCCAAACATACAAAGTCCCATTATTTAAAGTCTCTTCTGGTAGGGGGAAAAAAAAATTAAAACAGCACATGCGGCCTTCCAATGCATCATAAAGGACAGTCTACAACCTCTTAAGCAATATGTAATGTATTACAGATTATTAACAAGTGGATAATGTATACATTTTATGTGGCAAATTTCTAAACATATGCAAGTATTCTCCACACCTTAACATAAATCTAACTCTGCCTCTATCGAGAGGTAGCCTACTTTTATGAACATCAGACTAATAAAAATAAAGAAAGTGACATTGCCAAAGGTAAACTTATTAAGCTGATATAGACTGAGACTAAATGCTATAAAGTAAACTGGATACAAGCCTAAATCAAATATGAACAAGTGAATTTTCCATATTTCTATTTCCCTAAATTGGCACTGGGAATATGGGACTGTTTGTGCTATAGCATTATAAATATCATATTCCAAATGACACTTTTCCATTATCTAAATATAAGAATTAGAATAGCACTGGAGGCAGGCAACATTCTTCACATGAAAGTGGACAACCTAAAAGTTGGCCAATGTTTATAATTTAAAATATAAACTGCTATTTCATCACTACTGACATATAACTCCCTCAGAGCCTGTTACTTATTTCAGTGAGAAAAATCACCAAGTTTTTAAATGAAACTTACTTAAAATAGGTCATCACTGCTAGGTAAAACTTTTAAGTAGAAGAAACGTAAAAGAATAAATATAGAAGGAAATTCTCCCTACTAGTTTACCCTATTTCAGTGATATGAAAAAAAACAAAAACAAAAACAAAAAAAAACACAAAAAATAAGTGCTTGCTAAAGAAGTGAATTTTCGTGACAATAAACACATTAACAGAAATGACAGACTTAATTATTATAGTTCTACATGTTGATGTAACAGGTACATCTACATGTAAGACAACAACTCAATCTTTCTTTTGAAGAAAAACATACATAAACACACAGACAAAGAGACACAGATGTGTTTGACTGAAGAGTCTTGAATGTTGCATCTTGGGCCCAATGGATAAACCTAACTTTCGGTAGTAGAACTTCAAGTGGAAGAAGTGAGTCATTACTGTAGTTTTATGACAGAAATGTTTGTTTTATGATAGGAATGTTTGATGTTTCTTTTTCATTTCTTTGTAGAGAGAACTTATTCACTAAATATATGTAAACATATACTCCCATACATCTAAAGCAAAGACTTGGTGACTATTCAGATGATGAGTGCTACAACTGGTAAAGGAAGCAACCTTAAAATGAGTCTCTAAAAGTCTGAGGCAATCATTAAGCTGTTTGTTGTCCTGCTCTAACGTAGTCTAGAAGTCTAAGTTTTCATGTGGATACAGGATATAACTAGGTTGAAATAAAGGTGACCTTTGTTTTCATAATCCACTGAGCACCGTTCAGCAGTCCTATGAAAAATAGGGTAAGAGAATAGAGAGGGGGAAAGGAAGACTAACATTTCCCTCGTCTATGGGTATAAAAATATTTCTTTAACTATAGAGACTGCAAGCTCCTTGAGGACGGTGATTGTGAGCTCCTTGGGGACGGTGACAAATAGTGGATACTCAATAAAGGCTGGTTGACCAAATGAATAAATGTTATAGTTAAGGTGCTCATTGACTCCCACAGCTGTCTATGAATAGGGTTTCAAGGAAGCTACTTAATGTAACGAGTAGAATGGTTTAGAGAAGAATTCCCTTTTCCCCAGACAGACAGAGATCATAAAAATTGGGTTGATCTACCTCATTACTCTTGCTCTGAGATAGTGTCAGGCTATCATTGGTCAGTTCCTCATCATCAGCACTGTTTCTGCTAAGAACTTTACTCTTCTTCTTCTTGCAACCCCCTTCACTGGCAGGGCTGCTGTGATCTTCATCATTGCCTTCATCATTCTCATCCTCATCACTCCCACTTCCCTCATCTTCATCATCCTCATTGTCTCCATCACTGCCTTCTTTCTGAGAGGCAGATCTTCCCTTTCTCTTTACTACAGTTGGTCGCCAATCATTGTCATCTTCACTGTCGTAGTCATCCATATCATTTAGCTCTTCCATGGATACAAAATCCAAAAGTGGTCGATTTCGACGAAGGTTCCACTTTTTTGGCTCACTGACTTGCTCCTCTGTAGCGGTTGTTGTAGTGGGAACTGATGGAGATGTGTTAACAGCAGGAGGACTTGTGGCTGGTGTGGTGGAAGCAGCAGAAGCAGCCACATTATCAGATACTGTTGCTTTTTCTTTATCCTCTCTCTCCTTCTCTTTTTCTTTCTCCTTCTCTTTTTCCTTGTCTTTCTCTTTCTCCTTTTTCTTTCTAGGTCTTTCTCCATTCTCTTCTTCCTCCTTCTTTTCCATCTTAATTAACTGCTTTTCTGATGACAGTATTTCTTCCTCTGCAGAATTTTTAAGTTGTTCTTCTTTCACTTTAATACCTTCATTCAGTTCTTCTTCTAAAATATTTTCTTCAGAATCACTACAGGAACCTTCTCCACTGTCCTTTGAAGGATCTTCACTTCCATTACCACTCCCTTCAGAATCTGTTGAAAATATGAGAAAAAAAAACCACACATATGTATATACATACACACACACACACACAACGCTGACACAAATGAAACCACCAAAATTTGTGAGTAACTTGCAAAACAATATAAACAAATTTAAGTCAAAGAATGGTAGACGCTCCCAACCTGATTAAATAAATCAATGAAGTTGGTATAATGGTTTTAATTCAATATAGCACTAATGAAGATGAATATATGTAACTCTAAATTAAAACATGCTTTAAAAAGAGGAGCACTATTTTGTGTCATATAGCTCATGCTATATTTGGTACCCTAAAAGCAATTTTTTTCTAAAAGTAAAGGTATTTCTTTTTAAATTGGGCACTTGAGTTTTAACTTAATGATACAATACAGATCAAATTTTTCTTCTCCTCCATCTTCCTTTCATAAACTATATGAACGTACTAGTGTTGAGTCACATTCAGAACAAGGAAAATCTGGCCCAAAATACTTGGTTTCATTTATTTCACTCTTTACCCAGCAAAAATTAGCACAGGTATTTATGATAGTCAACATCCCTAACATACCAATCAATTATAGGAGTACCAAGTTCACAGGTGAAAAGGATAAAAGCAACAGCACAGTTAATAGAAATTGCAAGAGCTGTTATCAATTTTCCTGCTTAATAAGATACCTTTCCAATCAGTAAGAGCCACCTAAACTTTCAAAAATTCTAGGCAGTAACTACAATAGCCCCCAGAATGAAAGAAATTAACAAGTTTTTTAAAAATGAATCTATCTTGGAAATGAGCAAGCACAGCAGTCATTAAAATACAGACTGAGGATATTAAAGAATGCATGCATGACTACAAGCTTCCTGCCAAGTTTCTTCCACTCCTACTGAGGCCAGGCCAGACTGTCTTAGACCAAGACTACTCAGAACCTCCTAATCCTCTTTATATCTAATCAAAGTAATAAAAATCCAAAATAAAGTAAAAGAGAAAAAAGGAAAGGAACAGGAAGAAGAAACAACCAGTCATAATGAAGTCGTGGTCAACACGATTAGTAAAATCTGTAGAGTGATAAATTTTTTGAACATATAACCAAGGAGGGGTTATTAATAAAATGGTGAAAAAGTCTATGTTTGCACATCATTTTAATTTCTGTTAATAAGCCATATACTTAACTGGCCATTAAAAGAAAGTTCTAATTAGAATCTGGTATCTAAAATATCCTAGAAATACTTTACAAATGACTGATTAAAAAAAAAATCCTGCAAGGTAAATCACATAAAAAATAAAGACTAACATACAATAGATATTGACCCACCCTACAAAATAATTGTCAATCTCAAGATTACCATGCAGGAACCTCAAGGCTTATTCAAAACTGTTGTGGGGGGGGGAAAAAAAAAAACGCTCTAACCAAATTTACCTAAGACACAATGGCAGTATCATGTAGGTCAACAATCCCTTATTTGAAACTTTTGGAGCCAGATGTCTTTCAGAATTTTGATTGTTTTCAGATTTTAGAAGGGTAGCATGGTGTATACACAATATATTACACTAAAATCTCCAGTGAGGTGTGTGGTACTATCCTATAATAAAACACATTTCTGCTTTGAAAAGTATAAATATTTACAAGTATGATAAGGCAACACTACAAATAAACTATCAGTTCCAGTTAAGTTTTACCATCAAACAAGTGAGGCAAACAAGCGTGTACCAAACATCTTTGGATTTCAAAAAAGAGTCTGAATCCAATTATCATCCATAACTAGGTAACATGTTTTCAGTCCAACAGTTCTGCAAATCATTAAGAAAACTGTGATTTTTCTTTAACACCACTCATAATTAAACCCAACCTACCAAGAAGACTACTTATGGTAAAAATAATAATAATGTCTAGATATTTTTAAATAAGAATCTAATAAATAATAAGCAAAATTGACTAAACACTTCTAAGGCAAAAAAGAATCTTCATACATACTGACTACAGAAAATTGGAACATCTTGCAAGCAATGCCATATTTAAGAGAGACGGACACAATTAAGAGAGATACTTTTTAGAAGTACCTAAAAAGCATTCCTACTAATTTTTACCAATAAAAACAACAATAGACACAAAAGTAAGATTAACTGGGCCACAAATGCGGGTACCTAATCAAAACTAAGACCAATCCAACTTTGCTATTGCTTGGTAAATTTTACAAAATGTTAAGAGTTTTCATGATTCTGTTTTGGTTGTTGTTGCCAATGCCAACCAATTATTTTTAAATGTATAAGGAAACTGACACTCTTTTATTCTGCTTTTGTTTTGTAATCATGTCTGAAGAGAAAGCAATTTGAAAAAAGATTTAAATGCTTTACATCTGTTAACATATTATTAATGAATCTGAAATTTTTCCACAAATCCAAATCCTAGTAGCTTACCCAACCCTTCATTCTCCAAATACAATACATTATTCATACTCCACTGCAGGCATCAGGAATATATCAAATTTTATCTTTCTTTGAATCCTGAAAAATAATTTCTTCACATCTGATTAGTCATCACTTCTTTTTGGTATATATGCACTTGAGGGATGGAGATAAACAATATTTAGTTACAAACACAGCTTGACAAAAATAACAATGAGAAAAATCAGAGTCTATGGCTGTCTATAATTATATTTTTATAGGCTGCAAAGAAAATTCTACAAATACTACAAATTCAAACAATGACTCTGTCAAGTTCCAAATCCATCACTCTTACATCTTTTTTTAAAGAAACAGTAAAAATAGACTAGAGAAGCGGTCAGATACATCAAATAAGTCAGATACTTCTTAGCATTAGAAGTAATTCTAACTCTTCAATAAACTTATTTTTCTTTAGAAAAAAAAACTCTTTAAAATTGAAATCCCTCCTTCCTATTCAGTTAAATAAAAGGTAACTTTTCTCAAATATACAATATAGCAAAATCTCTCCAAACAATAGCGATTTCAACCATTAAGGAATTTTTTACACAGAATTAAAAAAAAAAAAAAACCTTCCATAATAAAAATTAAACAGTAAAATCAATATGATTTTATTCAGTTTTATTTCAGCTTTGCAATGTAAACAATGATCTTTGTTCATCAACCTTAATTAACTATTCTCTTCATTGATCTAGTGCAATAGTGATTAGCATTCATAAATATACACAACACAGAATAGATCACCAGTCTACAGGTTATTTAGTTATTTCCTTGGGACCATTTTTGACTAATCCTGTACACCTTTCTTAAAAAGCAGGTCAACGAACACAACCCCTCCTCTATTCATTATCTGTGTCATTTAACATTTTCTGGGTAAATTCAGACCGGTGGTTCTTAAGTAAGAACAGTTTTGAATTCTGTATCTCAGAGAACATTTGGCAATGTCTAAAGTCAATGGATGAATAGTCTCCATGACAGAGAGGAGTGCTGATAGGGGTGGAAGGAAGAAGAGATACTACAGGCATTTAGTAAGTAGACAGATGCTGCTAAACATCCTACAAAAAACAGAACAAGCCTCTATTACAAAGAGTTACATAACACAACATACTAATAGTGCCAAGACTGAGAAACCCTATTCTAGCAATATAAGACTTCAATCTAACCTCATTATACTTTCCCAGGCACATCTATTTATTCTTTTACTCAATCCTGATCCCCAAATATAAACGACATTTTTCAGCCTCCACACTTCTAATACTTAATGTTTCCCTCACCTAGACTGCTTCTCTTTCAGTTTCTAATTCAACTCATCTCCTCAATGAATTATTCTAGATAAAGTAGTCCTATCTCCTTGATTTGAACTACACAAGTCATCAATCATGCCTTGCATTGTTATTTTACAATTGAATTATTTTAATATTATTACATTTCTTTGTGAAATCACCATAATATCCAGCAAAGTGCTTTTAAAGAAAACTAAGGATCATCAATAAATGTATCTTGACCAATTAGCCAAAATTAGATTAAGTGCAAAATACTACCAAAGCAAAGTCTCAGCCTGACTCTTCCAGTTAAATTATTTTCTGGCAATTTGTCCTAACTAAACTAAGGCTCAAGATCTAAAGTTGGCTAGCACGTTAGTGAAGACACCGCACTATTATTTTTTTTATTTAACAAAAGTCACACAAGCACTCATCTTCAAAAACATTCTATTTATACATCAGATTACTTAATGTAATCTATCCTAACCCCAATCTTAGGATCAAGTCTCAAATATAATCACTCTAACTAGGTCAAATGATAACATTGCCAATAATCTAAAATTGGTAATTTCGTGTGGTTCAATTTAACATTCCCACATACTGTTCTTCTAGTGGTTATCACCATAATTCTAATATGTTTTAAAACTTACTAACTTTACAATTTATTTACTGACTGCCCTCAATCAAAAATGAGAAATTTAGGGGCGCCTGGGTGGCTTAGTCGGTTAAGCATCCGACTTTCGCTTAGGTCATGATCTCGCGGTTCGTGGGTTCGAGCCCTGCGTCGGGCTCTGTGCTGACTGCCAGCTCAGAGCCTGGAGCCTGTTTCAGTCTGTGACTCCCTCTCTCTCTGACCCTCCCCTGCTCATGCTGTCTCTCTCTCTCTCTCTCTCTCCTAGAAATAAAACAAACAAACAAACAAACAAACAAAAAAATCAGTTTATTTAGACGGCAAAGTGAGGGACTTAAAAGGAGAATTCTTTTTCTCTTCTTTCCTTTAAAACAGCCATCTGTCATGTGTTCTAGTTCGAGAGGAGATTCCCAATTGCCCTTATCTTTTTCTTNCGCTGTCTCTCTCTCTCTCTCTCTCCTAGAAATAAATAAAACATTAAAAAAAAAAAGAGGCCAACCAATCTAATCATCTTAATATTAGGTTCTAAGGGAGTCAGTATTTCATTCAACAAGTCAATTCTAGATGTTATTTTTAAAAGCTTTTATTAAATAGATGCTAAGCTATTTCTCCACCTCCGATTTCATAGTTTCATCTACTCATACAGAGGATTGGGATTCCACAACTCTATCATGACTGAAAACCAGTGATGAATCTAATGTCTTATTTCTTCTGAGTACAACTATCTCAGGCAAAGAAAGGATTCAAACAGGAAACTTTAGTAAGCTAGATTAAGTCACCATCTCAGCTATGGGGGAATATGGATGCACCTTAATCAAGAATGGTAATTTGCACTATTAACTATTTTAAACAAAATCATTTTCTACTATAATCTCCTTTATAATAACATAATAGAACTGCACAGGGGCCAAAGAAGTAAATTACAAACAGAGCAGACTAGGTATGATGACAAGAAGGAACAGAAAATATATACATATTTAGTGTTTTTAAGAGATTTTTTAAAAATTATCAGCCTAACAACTCATCCTCCCACTTTTCACACATAAGTGATAATTGTCATCAACTCTGATTAAGATTTACAAGATCAGGAATCTATACTTAGCTTGATACCAAAAATTACTTTTAAAAAGTAGTTTTTATCATTAGATTGTCTTAACCTTTGTAAAGAGAAGTGATACAACTCAATAAATGAAAAGGAAAAAATCTACAAAGTCAGGATTTATTGTCATAGAAACAATTATGGAACACTAAAGATCTAGCTTTAGAGTTTTTTCATAAAAGTATTCAATTAAGTCATAACTTCTGAGACCCAACAACTGTTGTTACAGTTAACAACCTTGACCAAAACTACATCTCAATAAATAAAAAGGAAAAAATCTACAAAGTCAGGATTGTCATAGAAACAATTATGGAATACTAAAGATCTAGCTTTAGATTTTTTTCATAAAAGTATTCAATTAAGTCATAACTTCTGAGACCCAACAACTGTTGTCACAGTTAACAACCTTGATCAAAACTACATTCTCAACAAAAATATTCTTATCTGCCAAAGTCCTCACCAAGTGAACTTAAATACTTTAGGATTTTACCTCCCTTCCCTTCCCTTTTTTGCCCTTCTTTGGAAGGACCAAATATCAGTGAATTGACTAAATGAGAGAGAAAGCTGAGAAGCAAAGATTAAAAGACAAGATAAACTTAACTTCTCTGATTGTTGGGAGCGACCTCAATTAGTCATAACATACAAGTAGTTTCAGTTTAAGATCACATCTACTTACTTTTAGGATCTAAGCAGTGAAAAGATTATTAAATTTTAGAGTCAAAATACATCCATTATGGACTAAGTGACCTAATGCAAGTTCTTTGAATTCAGTCCTCTGTTACTATAAAATAGTATCTCCTTGATTAAGTGATTATAAAAGTTAAATGAGATTATGGAAATAAAAAGTTCTCAGTAAATCACAGTGCAAATTCTAATTACTGATGCTACTGAAAGTAGTAACAGAAACACAACACAACCTAATTTCATCTCCTACCATCCCTAGCAGGAGAAAAAAAATAAAAACCAGAGGAAAAGAGATAGGACTAAGCATAGAAAGCTCTCTGGAGGAATATATTTACATGATTAAAGGGATGAAATTGAAAAGGCTTCAATTCCTCATTTTATTTAAATCTCCACCAAAAGGGACAGATTTACAAATAATTTTTATTGTTCATGTGTGTATTAATATTTTTCACATAAAATATTTAAAAACAATTAGTACGCATTTCTCAGATTCCTGCCATTAAAACTATATACATGAAATACAATAAACAGAGGATATCATGGAAAACCATATTTTTCTATGGTTCCCATTCTTGTACAATGTGAATATATGACCTTTTTAAAAAGTTCACTGTTTTCAGAATCACAACATATAATGAGCAAACAAGTATCTTTATACTTCAGAGATTTCTTTGAAAGGCCTAATCCACAGAGTCCAACACCTATTACTAAGTACAACTTTTTACTTTGGCTAATTTTATTCTGGAAGGGGAGCTAACAGACAAAAAGCAAAACTCGCCTCAGAGGGTACCAAGTGATTTGAAAAGAACTCTGCCCATGGGCTGTATATGGCTCATGTTACTCTCAGGGTATTTACTGACTTCATGATATATCTCGATTTTTTTCCCCTCTACTCATAAAATAACCATAAATGTATATTTTTGAGGAAAGAATAGAGAAAAATCTTTGGTATCAATAGAGTAAATTCTTCTCTGCCTAATTATCTGAGTATCAACATAAACAAAAGCAACGGTAGGATCTAGCAAAAGAACCTTAGGGAAATGTGGGAAATCATATTGACAAAATAAATGACCTTTATGTGCTTTAACTTTAAATCGGCACTTAAATCAAAACCGATTTTTAAAAGGGTCTGAAAATAAGCCCAATTCCAGAAAGCTGGGAAAAGGGAAGAGAGAAGGAAGCATTTACCTGAAGCATCTCCAACTTTAAAATCACTGTCATCTGAACTATCATAATCGAGAGCTTCTAGCAGAGAAGCTGCCAAAGGCTTCACCTGCCTCCTCTTGGAGCTGCGATCCACTGTTAAGAGAAAAGCATTACATCGTCATTAATAATCACACCAAGGACAGAAGACAGCTGTGATGCTGAGGGAAGACGCTGATGACCTCGTGCAGGGAATCTCTGTTTAATTTAGTTCTCAGCAAATGGTGTAGGAAGCTTGCGGTGGGTACACCGGGAGGGGAGGGCTGGGCAGCAACACCGACAGCTCCAGCCTGGCAAAGGCGAGCCCAGGCCGGCCAAAATCAGAACTGACCCTCTTGCACACTGTTATGTTTCTGCCACTTGTTCGTAATCCCTCTTAGACACGGTAACAGTCAATACAAAGAAAACGCAAAGCCCAGGGAATAAAAGAAGCCCTGTTCATTCCCGTGTACGTGGAAGGTCTAAAAAAGGTCCAATTTCCCGCAGGAACCTGCCACCCCACCCTGCTCCCACAGGCCCTGACTTCTAGAAGGGCTGAAATGCACCTTTCTCCCGGCGGAGGCCTCCGACACACTTACTAAGGAATCCGAGAGGTGGTCGTTTGGAGGAGACCTAAGGAGAGGCTGTGAGAGCCCAAGCAGCGCCGAGGTCGGGACAGATACCGCGGAAACAAATCCGAAAGATGCTACTTAAAACCGGCGGCGCGGACCGGAGCCGGGTGCCTCTAGAGCGGCCCCAAGGTCCCCTCCCGCCCCCCACCCCGCCCCCTAGTCCTCGTCGAAGCGGCCCCTGCCTCTCGCGCCCCTTCCCACGGCGCTCCCCTGTCAGAGGCGCCCCCAGGCCCCAGCAGCCCTGGGCAGTAAATTTCCTCCGTTAAAACTGTTAGGAAAAAAAATAATAAAAGAAAGAAAAACTTTATTAGCCTGCCCCAGAAGCAACAAAAGACCCAGAATTTGCAAAGTCTGAGGCCGTTTGCCCGAGACAATAGAGAAAGCAACGACCCGGATACAGCTCTGGAGAGAAGGAAGTGAAAATACACAGCAAAGCGCGGCCCTAAAAGCAGCAAGAGGCGTGAACGCATGCGCTGAACTTGCCGCCGCTCTCTCGGCATCGCGCTCTCTCTCCCCCAGGGAGGAGGAGCCGAACAGAGCCGAGCGAGAACCGAGAGGAAACCGAGAGGAGCCGAGTAGTGACGAGAGGGAGCCGAGAGCCCTCGCAGACCCTGCGCCGCTCTTCCCACAAATCCCTGAGGTTTCACCCCCAGCTCAAATCCGTGGGAGGCAAGTTTTGTTTCTAGCTTTCGTTTAAGGAGTTACCCAATGTACACTTGACATAAAAAGAGAAGTTGCTAACTTAGGTGACTACTAAAAACATGCAAATAGTATCGAGAACCACACTCTACCTGCTGCTTCTGTAAATTGCATCGCTTTAAATATCTTGAAACTTGCGAAGTTTTTATTTCCTGAAAGAGGGAAGTGTGAAAATTGCATTAGACCTTGATTGCTGGGGCTTTGAAAAGCACCAATGTAACAGGGAAGAAAAGTATGAATTAATTATAATAATATTACAACGAGTGTACTGTGGACACTTATTTTCACACAAATATAACAGTTTTAATTTTACTAAGAGAGAATTCGTCTAGCGGGAAATATTCCATTTCACAAGTATATCATGTATTACCTCAGGATGTGTGTCCATATGAGTATGAAATAATGCCTTGCATCCACTTGGGAAATTTATTTTTTGAGAGGAATGTTTAAACCCATAAAAACATGTAAGTATGTACAACTGGATATGGTATTTCTCCAAAGGTTGCTTTTTTAAAAAAAATTTTTTTTAATGTTTTATTTATTTCTGAGAGAGAGAGAGAGGCAGCGTGAACAGGGGAGGGCCAGAGAGAGGGAGACACAGAATCCGAAGCAGGCTCCAGGCTCTGAGCTGTCAGCACAGAGCCCAATGTGGGGCTCGAACCCACAAACCATGAGATCATGACCTGAGCGAAAGTCGGATGTTTAACTGACTGAACCACCCAGGCGCCCCAATCTCCAACAGTTTCAAATGCCACATCACATACAAGTTAAATACTTTTTACATGATATTAAAATGTTAGAATCTGACTAGTATTAATATTTTTCAAAAGTTTATATATCAGGCAGAGAAAGATTTGGATGAAGTTGATTTGGTTCATTAGTTTATTCCACACATAAGCGTGTTGTGGCAGTGTTTGTAACATGGGGAAATAAATGTGTAGGAATCAAATCATGAGTTGTGGAACTTTTTAAAAAAAATGTGTTGAATTATTTTGTAAACCAGAATTGAATTTTATAATATTAAACTTGTAAAAGTAGCAAGTATTTACTATAATAAAGTGCAATTTATGGAGTGATTACATAGAGGCTGTACCTTCTGCAAGACAGTGGTCTCTTTCTTCCAGAACTTAAGAGATCACTGTGTATGGTGAGAAAGGCTGCCAGAGAAAAAGTACACATGCAAAAAGGAGAGAAAGCTCTCAGGAAAGGCTTCCTGATGTAAGTTATAGATCCAAACAGGCTGAACTGGGCTGGGAAAGGGAGAAAAGGAGATGGAGGTGTTCCAGACCAAGAAAAATTCATATGCAAGTCCTGAGGGCTAGGAAAGCATGGCTAGTTAGATTTCCCAAAAGCTGGACGACTTCTAATACCCCAGGACATTTCACCATAATAGTAGTTGTATAAATTACATTGCAACCTCATCTTTCTGTGTTCCTCATTGCTGCTAAAAGTGTAAACTACTCCAATCTTTAAGTATCTCTAGTTCCCTGACCCAAACCACTGCCATGTGCCCCCTCAAACGTCTCCACAGTGCTCTAGAAACTTAAATTTGTTAAAACCTACATAGTAAACCCTCTTCCTTTTTAATGATCATTTACCCACTTCCTTGTCTAAAATGGGAAATTACCCCATAGCCCTCTCAACTAGAGGCCACTCAGCCCTTCCACACCTCATTTTCTCAAGATCCAGAGGTTGCATCATATCCTTCATATTCCTCACTGGGCTTCAGACCTGTTACTCCTCTAGTTAAAAGTCTAGCAACTTAATTATTTCACCAGCTCCACTTTGGAACTTAATTTCCATTCTACTTGAAACATCAACCATACTGGGGTGCCCGGGTGGCTCATCTGTTAAGTGTCTGACTCTCGGTATCGGCTCAGGTCATGTCTCAAGGTTCGTGAGATTGAGCCCTGCATCAGGCTCTGTGCTGACAATATGGAGCCTGCTTAGGATTCTCTCTTTGTCCCTCTCTCTCTGCTTCTCCCTCACTTGCATTTGCACACACACACTCTCTCTCTCAAATAAATAAATAAACAAATAAATGAATAAAACCATACTAAGGATTGTTTTACCTCTGAAGTTAAAAAAGCAATCATTCCACTCTCTAACAACCTCCTAGATTCATTGGGAGAAATTATGCCAAATTATCTAAAAGGGAAAAGACACTCCAAAAGCTAGCATTCACGTTTCTATAAGAGAAATTCCTAGAAATAGGTTGTCTTTTTTTTTTCTTTTTCAAAGATTTTTATTAAAGGTCTTTACAGAGCAAAATCCAGATTCCAGATCCAGCTGCCAAGGAAACTTTGTTATGCTATGGGTACTGGCTGCAGCATGGCAGGCCTCTCTGGCTTCACACCCTTTTGTTCTGAGATGGGGGTGATAAGCAGTATCTCATCTTTGGGTTCCACAATGCTCACATGATCAGGCAGGAGCTTCTTAGGGCCAATCTACCATTTGGGTCCAAGGGAGGCATGATCTTCACTTTCATACCCTGTACACCCTGTCTGAGCGGCACATGGTACACACTAGAATCATATAGTAGTTAACAGGGCCCCCACTGTGAGTCATCAGGCCATCCACAAACATCATGGATTTAGCCCTCTGTCCTTGTAGTTTTCCAGACACCATGACCTCACAGCCTTGGTCCCACTCTTCACACAGGAGTTTGTAATGCAGAGACTCTGCCTGGACACTAGGACACAGATCTCTTGTGGCCACCTTTTCAGTATAAAGCTCTACACTGCCCTCCAGGAAGCCAAACCTCTTCTGAATCACAGGGGTCAGTTCCCAGAACAACCAGCTGTGTCCTCGCGGCCAAGGTAACGATTGCTGTCCTGGTTGATGTAACTCAGACCTCAACCCCAGAGTAGCCATGTTCAGCCAGCTCCTGAGTGAGAAACTCATTCAATTCAGCATTAAAGATGCCAACTGCTATAAACTCCCTTTCCTTGGAAATGTGCACCGCCATCTTGCCACTGTGCCCTGCTGATAGAAATAGATTTTCTGAATAAAAAAATATAAACATTTATACTTAATAAATAATGCTTGGGGTACCTGGGTGACTCAGTTGGTTAAGCGTCCGACTTCGGCTCAGGTTATGATCTAACAGTTCGCGGGTTCAAGCCCTGCGTTGGGCTCTGTGCTGACAACTAGCTCAGAGCCTGGAGCCTGTTTCAGATTCTGTGTCTCCCTCTCTCTCTCTGACCCTCCCCTGTTCATGCTGTCTCTCTCTCTCTCAGAAATAAATAAAAAACCATTTTAAAAAATTTAATAAATAATGCTTAATTGCTCTCTAAAAACAGGCTATAATATATATTACCACCAAGAGTACATGAGAATTCTTGTCAAACCCCTGGCCATTGAGTATTAGCAATCTTTTTTTTTTTTTTAACCTTTTTTTACCTTTTTATTTTTAAGTAATTTTATATATATGAAAGAATGCAACAATAATACTGAGTTTGTGTATACTTCTTATCCTGCTTCCACGAATGTCAACATCTTGCATGACCATGTTATATCTACAAAACTAAGAAATTAACATTAGTACAACATTATTAAACTACAGTCTATATTTGGATTCTACTAGCATTTTGTTCCACGATCTCATCCAGAGGACCATACTACATTTTTTTTAAGTTTATTTATTTATTTGGGGGTAGGGAGCATGAGCAGGAAAGGGACAGAGAGAGAGAGAGAGAGAAGCCCAAAGAGACTTCACACTGTCAGTGCAGAGCCCAGCTTCAGGCTTCATCTCACGAACCATGGGATCATGACCTGAGCCAAAATCAAGAGCTGAATGCTTAACCAACTGACCCACCCAGGCACCCCAACATTGCACTTAAGTTAGCAATCTTTTTAACCTGTGCAATCCATGGGATAAAAGAAAGAAAAAGACAAAAATGAAGAAAAGGAAGGAAAGAAACAGAGAAAGAAAAAAATTTAAATAGCAAATTGCATAAATGTGAAAAAACCATTACTTCTTTTCTAATACCTATTATCCTTTCTTCAAAAATAAAAGCCCCAAATTTTGACCAGATACAAGTTTTTCAAGAATAGATACTACATTACTTAACTTTCTCAAAGTTATACGTGGTTACATAATTAGGTTCTGACCAATGGGATGCTACCAGAAAAGGTTTGTGCAACTTCCAGGAAAGTACATGAAATAAATTCTTATTTCTTTTCATGTCTTCTTTTTTTTTCTTGTGTAATTGTACTGGATCGAACCTCTGGTACACTGTTGAATAAAAGTAGTGAGGGTGCACTTCTTTGTCTTTTTCTTGATCTTAGGAAGAAAGCTTTCAATCTTTCACTATTTAGTCTGATGTTAGCTGTGGGTTTTCATAGACATCCTTTATCACATGGAAGAACTTCTTTTCTGCTACTAATTTGTTGATTTTTTTCATTTTGAAATGAAATTCTTAAAGAGTTTTGAGTTTTATTAAATGCTTTCCCTGTATCTATTGGAAAAATCATGTGTTTCTTTATACTTTTGCAATTTTAGTACACTGATTGATTTTCATCTGTTGAGCCAAACTTGCATTACTGGCATAAATTCCAATTAGTCATGGTGTATATGTTACTGGATTCAGTTTTGCTAGTAACTATTGAGTATTTTTACATTATGTCCATAAAGGCTATTGCTTTGCTATTATTTTTCTGTCATATAAAGAATCGTTATTATTTATGAGCTGCTTTATTAGCATCTCCTATAATATTTTTCTCTGTCTTGAAGACACACATTGTAAATTACGGTCGGCATTCTTAACTCCAACAAATGTGAATCTTCACATGATCTGCCATCTTCTTGTAAAAATACCTGTGTTACATAATCCATCATGTTTTTCATTTTATTCTATGTTCAATTCAAGGTATTCATGCATTAAAACACATATTACAAGAATACTTATTTCATAATATTACAATTACGGACAGCCTTAATGTAGTATTTTGTCAAAGCATATTCTTAATGTTCACAATTATCTTCAACTAATCAAGATGAACATGACTGTACAAGTACCATCAAAAGTAACTATAAAAAGCAGATTTATATTTAAAAATGATCCTTAAAACTACTCCTACAAAAACGTGAAGTAAGCAGCATAGTGTTACATGAACATTTTCTATATGAAAAAGAAACGAACAGAAAAACAAAAGACAGCAAACAGTGAATATGCAGACCTAAATTTGAGTCTAGGCTTTGCCAATGAGCTTCTGTGTTACCTTTAAAATGTCAACTTTATCTCTCTTTGAGCCTCTGATTCTTTCTTTTTTATTTTAATTGTTTTAAATGTTTATTTATTTTTGAGAGAGAAACAGACATACAGAGAGTCAAAGAGCAAGCAGGGGAGTGGCAGAGAGAGAGGGAGACACAGAATCTGAAGCAGGTTCCAGGCTCTGAGCTGTCAGCACAGAGCCCACCAGGGGGCTCGAACTCATAAACAGTGAGATCACAACCTGAGCCAAAGTAGGATGCTTAACCAACTGAGCCACTCAGGCGCCCCTCTGATGCTTTCTTTCTTTCTTTCTTTCTTTCTTTCTTTCTTTCTTTCTTTCTCTTCTTTCTTTCTTTCTTTCTTTCTTTCTTTCTTTCTTTCTCTTCCTTTCTTCCTTCCTTCTTTCCTTCCTTCCTTCTTTCCTTATTTATTTATTTAAGAGAGTGCACATGAGTGGGGGAGAGGAATAGAGTGAGAGAGAGAATTTAAGCAGGCTCCACACTCAGCATGGAGCCCAATGCAGGGCTTGATCCCATGACCCTGGGATCATGACCTGAACTGAAATCAAGAATCAGGCATTCAACCAACTGAGCCACCCAGGCACCCTAAGCTTCTGACTCTTCATTTAGAATCTGGGGATGATAATAATAACCACCCTAGTTAAATAAAAAGTGTTGAGAAGCAGATGACGAGGGATTCTACTTCCAAAATTACGCCAGAAAATTGAAAAAAAAAAAAAATCCAGGAACTAGGGGGGCATACAATGCAAATAATTATGTAAAAGAAAAGGAAAATACAAGTTATAGTTAAATATTAATAATTAGATGATGAAATTGTGGAATTTAATACAAGTATTAAGCAAAGATAGGTAACCAGAAGAGTTATAATTCTAAGATTATAACCAAATCCAAGAGATTTAGAGGTAAAGAGGTAGGTGCATGGGGAAAGTAAAATAAGAGAAATTAAAACAAAAATTAAATTTGTTTTATCTGACTCAAAGGAGAGGCTGTTGACACTGATTATTTTGTTAAGCAGCCAGGAAAGTACAAATCTTAGATTTTTGTTAAAAATCTAAGAATAATAGGTCTGGTTCACAAAAGGTAATTGAACACATGAATTGCCTTTGTACCCTCCCCAAATTTCACTGAAATTACAGAATACATATAAAAATAGAAATAAGGCCATAAAACCATACTGTTCTTATAAACTCAGGGACAGTGTCACCAATAAGCTTTTGAGGGGTATCAAGGAATTTTGACAGATACGGAGGTAGGCTCTGATTGCCAATGAAATCCACCAAACTAAGAAGTTAATAATTTCATCCAGGTGAAAGAAAGGAGTTACAGAAGTGAGATTTGCCTGTAAAGTGTTTGTATAACCTTCAAATGAGAGCTAAATGAGGACTTTGAAAGGGCTAAGACTTGGACAACAGGCTGGATAATTCATTAAAAGGAAAAAATCCACACAGCAATTCTGTTTTCAGAGAAGCTGAAAACAGTGTTTCTCTCCAGAATAAAAGTCCAAGTTCAGTTCTGGTTGTTTTTAATTTTTAAAAAATGTTTATTTATTTTTGAGAGAGAGACAGAGCATGAGGGAGGAGGGGCAGAAAGAGAGGGAGACACCGGATGTGAAACAGGCTCCAGGCTCTGAGCTGTCAGCATAGAGCCTAAAGTAGGGCTCAAAATCACAACTGCGAGATCATGACCTGAGCCAAAGTCAGATGCTTAACTGACTGAGCCACCCAGGTGCCCGACAAGTTTAGTTCTGACTCCAGAAATTTTCAGATTGGGCACCAGGTTTATAAGAGAAAGGAAGATAGTGAGCACAGTGACTACCAACTGCCAAAAGAAATTGAGAAATTTAGCATTATAAACTACTAATAAGCCATAAAAGATAGCCTACTCATTCCCATGCACCTTCCCTGTACCACCAACCTTCTTCCCACCCACTATAATCATCAGAGAAAAGACATCTTTAAACAGAACATGCATCCATTATCTATTTGCCAGGTGAACAGGGCTTCTTATTTAGGTAAGGTATGTAAATTCTAGCTACCAATACCATGCAATCTATGTATACAGACATATAAGCAAACAAGATTAATTAAATATTAAAGTAAAACTAACAACATGAGAGGAACTAAACTTTCAAAAACCTTTCAGACAATTCTGTAATTCAGAAATATCAGGGCCCTACATACATCATGAGATTTAGAAGGTAAAAGGGAGGCAGAGGCCATCCTCTGTTAGCTGCAGCAGCACTAAAACAAGCTCCATTCATATTCTGGCAACTACTCACCAGCTTCAAAGGTGTAAGGTTACAGAGAGGAACAGTTCTAGAAAAGGTTAGTAGCAATAGGTGCACTCATTTTCTCACTTCTACATCACAGCTACAATTGTATGATTTTGAAACTAAATGTCTCATTGGGTCCCTGACTTTCATTCTCCAGTCTTTCAAATGATTATGTATGCACCAAATTTCTTTTCAGAGTAACATACCTAGACTAGTTTCTATTTCCTCTACTAAAATCTTATCTGTCTTGTACAGTGCTTAGTACAGAAAGATGTTCAAAAAAGAAAGAAAGAAAATCTCAAAATGGGAATCTAAGATTTATTATTTGATGTGGTACGGATCAAAAGACAGTGATAATTTTTTTAAAATATTTATTTTGAGAGAGAGAGAAAGCACATGTGCATGAACAGAGGAGGGGCAGAGTAAGAGAGAGAGAGAGAGACAGAATCCCAAGCAGACTCTGCACTGTCAATGCAAAGCCCAATGTGGGGCTCTACTCCACGACCCTGAAATCATGACCTGGTGTCTGTTAAAGGCCAGTGTTTGGTAACAAGTATTTGTTATGATAGCATGCTAAGATGGAAAGAAGAAATATTGAGCTGGATTGTAGCCGGAAGAAGCCAGAAACTAGCTATCATTTATGATCCTTTAAGGATATTCCTTGCAGAAAGCCCATGGCTCATTTTATTTTCCCATAATTAATATATTCAGATATATTCAAGAGAAAGCATTAATGATGAAGAAAAGGCTGCACTCAAATTTCTGAACTTCAGGAAAATTCTAAATGTTCTCATAGGGAAAAGACAGAATATAGACAAAGGAATAGGAATCAGATTCAAAACAGAATTCCCAACTGCAGCTTTGAAGGTCTGGGAAATTCTAAAATCATTTTATACTTTGTAATAAAGGGTTCATTAATAATCATTCTTTTCGAACTATATAAAACATACCACAGGATTTTCTTTAAGAATTTAGGTAGCAAGGATCTACTATAGTATTACATGAATAAAAACTTTCTACATATTTAATGAATAAATAATATTGAAAATATCTTTAAGTTAATCAATTTTCACAGCTAGTATGTATGCACAGTACAAAAAATTTTAATGCACAAAAGAGTATCATGAAAATAAATTATCAGCTTATCTTTTTACTTTAGCCAGTCAGTCATCTTTCTAATATAATAAGATTACCTTTTTGTAAAAAAAGGTGCTTAGCTCAGGGCTGAGTTCTTATAATAGTTTTATCGAGACATAATTCAAACACCATAAAACTCACCCTTTCTTGGGTAAAATTCAGCAGTTTTTAGCATATTCAACAGTTGTATAACCATTCACCACTATATAATTCTAGGACATTTACATTACTCCAGAAAGAAACCTCATATCCATTAGTAGTCACTCCCCATTTCCCCTATTCCTAGTCTTGGCAATTTCTGTCTCTTTGGACTTGCTTCCTCTAGGTATGTCATATAAATGGAATAAAAAAAAGTGTGATCTCATGTGTCTGGATTCTTTTATCAAGCAGTGTTTTCATGGTGTTTTATCAACTATGGTTTTCATGGTTCATTCACATAGTAACATAGCTTTTTTTAAAAAAACTAACACGACACCAGGATGGCGTCCTGTTAAGATGGCAGAGAAGTAGGGGGACCGCAATTTGCCTCATCCCTCAAACACAGCTGTATTGAGGTCAGAACACTTGGAATACCCAGGAATGCAGGCTGTGGAGTCACAGAAAAAGCTCCACAGGTGGAAAGAGACAGCTTGGCAGAACAGAGGTGCATGTTCGAGAATTGGGAGACAGAAAACCAGTGGTGTAGGCATGGATGGGAGGGTACCCCGTTTGTGGAGAGACAAAAGGAAGAGAAAAAGAGGCTTGGAAGTGTAGTCTTATATTTGAAAAAGAGAAAAACCTCTCCAGACCATGGGTTAGAGAACAAAAAATATGGAGAGAGCCAGTTTCTACTTTGCAAACAGCCTTAGGAGCTAAAGATCAGAGTTTTCAGGGGTGCACAGGTTTCTTTGGACTGAAGCCAGCCATGTGCAGGCATTCAGGGGAGAAGGGGAGCCAGCATAGGTATGCTGTAGCTATTCTCAGGTGCACACTGGGGAAAATAGTCCCCTCCCTTCAGTACTGTGGGAAAAGGGTATATTGCTCCTCCAAGGACTAAAGACTCTACAGACACCCGCCAGAGGCCCTTTGTCATCTGGGCAGAGTGGCAGTACCCCAGAACTAGGTCATGGAGTGGAATGCTTTAAGACAATGGGTTTTTAATCCCAGCCCAGTGCCAAGGAGGCATGGGAGACTGTGGAGCAGGGCAAGCCATCTGGCTGTGCTACTTTGTGAGTGCTTCCTGAACAGTGTGATTTGAAACACCAGGTCTGGGGAGGAGAGATTGTGGTGTCTCCATTTTTTTCCCAGCCACCAAAATGGTGGGGCTTCAGGGAACAGGACAGCAGCCCCCAGAGGAGGCGGGACCCACTTACACCAAACCATGCCCCTCCATGCCTGGTAACTGCTTATCTATGGAATGGGACTGTCACTGACGGAACCAAACAGCCTCTCCTCCAGACCAGCACAGCCTCCAGTTCCAGGCACCAACAGACCACTGTCCTGTGGTTTTGTATGGTTATTTCAACGAACAAATCAAAGCACACCTGGTGGAAGGTCCAAACAATCCACCACTGAGGGGAATAAGTTTAGGAACTCCCTGAGCTTGCACCAATTGGTTAACAAGGCTAGAGCGGAGGCAGCGCAGAGCTAAAGTGCCCTGCATAGAAGAAAGCATAGAGCAGGAAACCTCTTCCACAGGACAAATGTGTCAGGGAATAGGTAGACAGGGTGGAAGCACCCCAGCAGAGCAGAAAGATAAACAGGAAGACCTCCAAAGCAGGGTGAAATTGCCTGGAGCTCATTAAAAAAAACAAAGTGCCTTGTTGACCCTGAGGCAGCATCCTCTATCTGTCTTATTCAAGTTAAGATAGACACAGCACTTGGTGCCTGCTGTAAACAGTCATCTGCTCAGTGCCAGGATTTTGTTTTGTATTGACCCAAATCCCTAACACCTCATATCTTTGAAACCCCCTTTCTCTCACACATATGAGTTAATGATCACTGTTTTATTGTCTCTTTCTGCACATCCATAATGTTTGTAAGCTTTATGATCCTAATAAATACTGAGCAAGGACCCTTACTTGGGGCTCTTGTCTCCTCCCAGACATTACTTTCTCTCATATTCAATTCTGCATCTGCTGTCTTGGTGAACAAGAGAAAACTCCAGACTCAAAGTCTGAGACAAGCCACTATGAACAGTGGGATAGAATAGCCAAAGATGCAACAACAGAGTGCATGCAACACACTCCAAAAATACTTCCTGAAGTGCCAAGTCCTGGAAAGTATATGATCTCTTTTTAATATAGTAGTACTTGCAGGTGCAGGACATATAATAAGCTAGTAAAACACATAAAAGACAGAAACCTATTCAAAATGATGAAACAGAAGAATTCTCCTCAAAAGAAATTCCAGGAAGAAATGACAGGCAGAGAACTGCTCAAAACAGATAAAAACAATATGTCTGAACAAGAATTTAGAATAACAGTCATAAGACTAAAACCTGTGCTTGAAAAAAGCATACAAGACAGCAGAGAGCCTATTGCTACAGAGATCAAGGACCTAAGAAATAGTCACAATGAATTAAGAAATGCTGTAAATGAGGTGCAAAATAAACTATATGCAGTGACAGCAAGGATGGAAGAAACAGAGGAGAAAAAAGGTGAAATAGAAGATAAAACTATGAGAAATGATGGAACTGACAAAAAGAGGGAAAAGAAATTACTAGACAATGAGGGGAGAATTAAAGACCTAAGTGATTCAATGAAACAAAATAATATCCATATTAAAGGAGTTCAAGAAGAAGAAGAGAGAGAGTGCCAGAAAGTTTATTTGAACAAATTATAGCTGAGAAAACTTCCCTAATCTGCGGAAGAAAACAAGACATCCAAGTCCAGGAGGCATAGAGAACTATCTTCAAAATCAACAAAAACAGGTTGACACCATGACATATCAGAGTGAAACTGGCAAAATACAAACAGGCCCTAACCTACAAGGGTAGACACATAAAGGGTAGTAGTAGACCTATCCAATGAAATTTGGCAGGCCAGAAGGGTGAGGCAGGAAATATTCAATGTGCTGAAAGGAAAAAATGCAGCCAAGAATCCTTTGCCCAGCAAGGCTGTCATTCAGAATAGAAGGAGAGATAAAGGTTTTCCTAAACAAAAACTAAAGGAATTCATGACCATCAAACCATCCCTGCAGGAGATCCTAAGAGGGACTCTGTGAATGGAAAGCAGCAAAGACCACCAAGGACCAGAGACATCACCACAAGCATGAAACCTACAGATAACACAATGACACTAAATCCATATCTTTCAATAATCATTCTGAATGTCAATGGACTAAATGCCCCAATCAACAGACATACGGTTTCAGAATGGACTTAAAAAACCAAGATCCATCTATTCCATTTATATGCTGCCTACAAGAGACTCATTTTATATCCGAGGACATCTGCAGATTGAAAGTGAGGGGATGGAGAACCATCTATCATGCTACTGGATGTCAATAGAAAGTTGGAGTAGCCATATTTATATCAGACAAACTAGATTTTAAAACCAAAGACTATAACAAGAGATGAAGAAGGACATTATATCATAATTAAGGGGTCTATCCATCAAGAAGAGGCAATGATTGTAAATGTCTATGCCCCCAATGTGAGAATATCCCAAAATATAAATCAATAAATCACAAACATAAATAAATGTATAGATAATAATATTGTGATTGCAGAGGACTTTAGTACTCCATTTATAGCAATGGACAAATCATGTAAGCAGAAAATCAATAAGAAAACAATGGCTCTGAATGACACATTGGACCAGATGGACTTAACAGTTATATCAGAACTTTTCATCCAAAAGCAGCAAAATACATATACTTCGTGAGTGCACATGGAACATTCTCCAAAATAAATCACATGATGGGTCACAAAACAGCCCTCAACAAATATAAAAGCATTGTGGGTGGGCTAAATGGGCAGGAGGCATTAAGGAAGACATCTGTTGGGATGAGTAGTGGGTATTATATGTAGGGAACAAATCACTGGATTCCATACTGAAATCATTATTGCACTATATGCTAACTAAGTTGGATATAAATTTAAAAATATGTATGTATATAAAAGGATTGAGATCATACCATGCATATTTTCAGATCACAATGTTATAAAACTTGAAATCAACCACAGGAAAAAAAATTGGAAAGCCCAATACATAGAGGTTAAAGAACATCTGCTAAAGAATGAATGAGTGAACCAGGAAATTAAAGAAGAAATTTAAAAATATATGGAAGCAAATGAAAATGAAAACATGACAGTCCAAATCCTTTAAGATGCTGCAAAGGCAATCATAAGAGGAAAATACATTGCAATCCAGGCCTAAGTCAAGAAGCAAGAAAGGTCTCAAATACAGAACCTAACTTCACTTTTTAAGGAATTAGAAAAGCAGCATCAAAAAAAAAAAAATCCCAAAGCCAGCAGAAGAACAAAAATAGTAGAAAAGATTAGAGCAGAAATAAACAATATAGAATCCCCCCACAAAAAAAAAGGTAGAACAGATCAATGAATCTAAAAGCTAATTTTTTAAAAGAATAAACAAAATTGATAAATCCCTAGTCAGATTTCTCAAAAAAGCAAAAAAGAAAGAACCCAAAAAATCATGAATAAAAGAGCAGAGATCGTAACCAACACCATAGAAGTAAATCGATTATTAAAGAATAGTATGAAAAATTATATACCAACAAAATTAACAATCTGGAAGAAATGGACATGTTCCTAGACACCCACACACTACCAAACCTCAAAAAGGAAAAAATAGAAAACCAGTGAAGAACTTGAATCAGTTATCAAAAATCTCCCAACAAATAAGAGTCCTGGGCCAGACAGCTTCCCACGGGAATTCTACCAGACATTTAAAACAGAGTTAATATCCATTCTTCTCAAGCTGTTCCAAAAAATATAAACAGAAGGAAAGTTTCCAAACTCATTCAATGAAGCCAGAATTACCTTGATTCCCAAACAACACAGAGATCCCACTAAAAAGGAGAATTACAGGCCAATATCCTTAATGAACATGGCCGCAAAAATTCTCAACAAGATACTAGCAAATCAAACTCAAAGTATATTAAAAGAATTATTCACCATGATCAAGCGGGATTCATTCTCGGGCTGCAGAGCTAGTTCAATATTCGTAAATCATTTGTGATACATCATCACATTAATAGAAGAAAAGATATGAACCATATGATCCTGTCAACAGATACAGAAAAAGCATCTGACAAAATACAGCATCCTTTCTTGATAAAAACCTTCAAGAAAGTCAGGATAGAAGGAACATACCTTAACATCATAACAGCCATATATGAAAGACCCATTGCTAATATCATCCTCAATGGGAAAAAACAGAGCTTTCCCCCTGAGATAAGGAACACAGGGATGTTCACTCTCATCACTTGTTTAACATAGTGCTGGGAGTTCTAGCATCAGCAATCAGACAACAAAATGAAATTAAAGGCATACAAATTAGCAAAGAAGTCAAACTTTCACTTTTCACTGCCATGATACTTTACATGGAAAACCTAAATGACTCCACCAAAAAACCGCTAGAATTGATACATGAATTCAGCAAAGTTGCAGGATATAAAGTCAGTGTACAGAAATCGGTTGCATTTTCTCACAAAGAAATGGAAAAAATATTCCATGCTCATAGATGGGAAGAACAAACATTGTTAAAATATCTCTAGTACCCTAAGCAGTTTACACATTCAATGCAATCCCAATCAAAATAGCACCAGTATCCCTCACAGAGCCAGAACAAATAATCCTAAAATTTGTATGAAGCCACAAAAGACTCTGAATAGCCAAAGTAATGTTGAAGAAGATAACCAAAGCTGGAGGTATCACAATTAGAGACTTTAGCCTGTACTACAAAGCTGTAATCATCAAGACACTATGGTATTGGCACAAAAACAGACACACAGGCCAATGAAACAGAATAGAGAACCCAGAAATGGACCCACAAATATATGACAAACTAATCTTCAACAAAGCAGGAAAGAATATCCAATGGAAGAAAAGACAGTCTCTTTAGCAAATGGGATTGGGAAAACTGGACAGCGACATGCAGAAGAATGAACCTAGACCACTTTCTTACATAATACACAAAAATAAATTTGACAAGGATGAAAGACCTAAATGTGAGACAGGAAGCCATCAAAATTATAGAGGAGAAAAGAGGCAACAACCTCTTTGTCCTCGGTTACAGCAACTTCTTACTTGACATGTCTCTGAAGGCAAGGGAAACAGAAGCAAAAATGAACTACTGAGACCTCATCAAAATAAAAACCTTCTGCACAGCAAAGGAAAACAATCAACAAAACTAAAAGGGAACCAACAGAATGGGAAAAGATATTTGCAAATGACGTATCAGATAAAAGGTTAATATCAAAAATCTACAAAGAATTCACCAAACTCAACACCTAAAAACAATCCAGTGAAGAAATGGGCAGAAGACATGAATAGACAGTTTTCCAAAAAAGACATCCAGATGGCAAAAAGATACATGAAAAGATGCTCAACATCAGGGAAATACAAGTCAAAACCACAATGAGATACCACCTCACACCGGTCAGAATGGCAAAAATTAACAACTCAGGAAACAACAGATGTTGGTGAGGATGCAGAGGAAGAGGAACCCTCTTGCACTATTGGTTGGAATGCAAACTGATGCAGCCCCTCTGGAAAACAGTGTGGAGATCCTCAAAAAAATTAAAAATAGAACTGCCCTATGACCCAGCAATTGCACTACTAGGAATTTATCTAAAGGGATACAGGAGTGCTGTTTCAAAGGGGCACATGCACACCAATGTTTATAGCAGTGCTATTAACAATAGCCAAAGTATGGAAAGAGCCCAAATGTCCATCAGCTGATGAATGTGTGTGTGTGTGTGTGTGTGTGTGTGTGTGTGTACAGACATACCTTGGAATACTACTTGGTGACGAAAAAGAATCCAAATCTTGCATTTGCAACAACATGGATAGAACTAGAGGGATTTATGCTGAGTGAAATAAGTCAGTCAGAGAAAAGAGAAAGACAGATATATGTTTTCATTCATATGTGGGATTTGAGAAACTTAACAGACCATAGAGGAAGGGAAGGAAAAATAAGTTACAAACAGAGAGGAAGGCTAACCATAGAGACTTTTAAATACAGCAAACAAACTGAGGGTTGACATGGGTAGAGGTTTGTGGCTGTGGGGAAAATGAGTGATGGGCATTGAGAAGGGCACTTGTTGGGATGAGCACTGGGTATTATACGTAAGTGATGAATCACTGGGTTCTACTCCTAAAGCTAAGACTACACTGCATGTTAGCTAACTTAACAATAAATTGTTTTTTTTAAAAAAAAAAAGAACCATGATACTATGAAATGTGATCAGTATTTGTTCTATATGAAGATAAAATTGAAAGGTGAATACTTCAATATTTGTTATAATAGCTATTTATTAGACAGATATCTTAGACAAGCTAATGTATTTAATTATTTTTCAGTGGATGAATGGCAGTTTTAGGAGCTGTGTTTCACAAGGGGCAAGTCCCAAGAGAGCAGAGCAGATGGGCAAAGACAGCATCAGTGGAGCGACATCATAAAATGTACAATATTGGATGTTAGAGAGACAAATAAGGTTAGTTAGAGACAGGTTTCATGTCATCAACTCAAAAGGTGGAGAAGCTTTCAAACAAACAAAAATGCATAAATGATACCTTCTGTTCTTTTTTAATCCATCGGATCTTTAAGTAACAATTTATAAGCAAATCCTTTAACACTGTTCTAAATCTACACAATTCATTTTAAAAAATTATTGGACAATAACAGAAAAAAGTGAAAAATATATAAATGTACAGATCAAAGGATCATCAAGAAGCAAACACCTTCTAAACACCATGCCAAGACCAATGGAAGCCTCTCTTGATCCCCCTCAATTCATACTGCCTACTTCCTATAAAGTTAGTCATTACCCTGAGTCTAATACTGTTTTTACATTTTACATAAATGGACACAATATGTGTGTTTTTTTTTCTGGTTTCTTTGACTAATATTTGTGTGTGTGTGTCAGAATCACTTACGTTGTTGTGTGTAGATGTAGTTTATTTGAAACACATGCTTGAATGTACTACATTTATTTATTAATTTGCCCTTGATAAACATTTTTGTTCTTTCCAGTTCTATTTCCATTCTAAAAATTGGTTCTAATAATTAGAATTTCCATTCTAAATAATGATTCCATATGCATTCTTCTTTATGTCTCTTGGTGCACATAAGCACACATCACTGTTGGGTTTATATCTCAGAGTGAAATTACTGGATCACATAATATTCAAATATTCAACTTTAGTACAAAAAGTCAAGCAGATTTTCAAAAGCAGTACCAATTTACACTCTCATCAGCAATGTATTTAGGTCTGGTTTTCTTTTCTTCTATATGGTACTTAAAGAGAGTCTGGAATCTTTAGTTTGATATCTTATATCAGATTTGAAACAGTCTTTGTTGTTACAGCTCCAGTTTTTCCTCCAAATCTCCTAGTCATCTCCAGGACTTCAATTTCATGGATCCTGTATGTCTCTTGGACTATCTCTATTTTGCTTAACAGTTCCTTTTTTATTCTTTTCCTATTGTGTTTTACTGTAAGTATCAAGGAGAAACAAGTCTGTACCTTCAACACTTTACTTGGAAATCTTCTCAGCTAAATATCCAAATTCATCATTGACAAGTTCTACTTTATAGTCAACAATAGGACACAATTTAGCCAAGTTTTCTGCTGCTTATAACAAGGATCACCTTTCCTCCAATGTTCAATAACACGTTCCTTATTTCTTTCTGTTACCAGAAGTATAGTTTAAAAAAAATTTTTTTTGATGTTTATTCGTTTTTGAGAGAGAGAGACAACACAAGTGGGGGAGGGCAGAGACAGAGAGGGGGAGACACAGAATCTGAAAGAGGCTCCAGGCTCTGAGAGCCTGACACAGGGCTCGAACTCGGAAATGGTGAGATCATGACCTGAGCCGAAGTCAGACACTTAACTGACAGCCATCCAGGGGCCCCCAGAAGTACCTTTAATATTCATATTTCTACCAATATTCTGTTCATGATATTATGTGTATTCTCTAAGATGACAGAGGCTTTCTCTACCATGCTCCTCACTTTCATTTGGACCCTCATCGGAATTGCCTTTGATGTCCATATTTGTACTGACTGTATCTTCAAGGCAATCCAGGATGTTTCTATCATGCACTTCAAAATTCTAGCCTCTCCCTGTTACCCATTTCCAAAGGCATTTCCTCTTTTTTTAGGTATGTGTTACAGTATTAACTCACTTCTGGTACCAAAATCTATGTTTGTTTTCAAAGTTTACCATAAAAATGATTAAAATCAAATGAATTAAAACAGCAGGAATTTATTTTCTGACAGTTCTGGGAGTCAGAAATCTGAAATCAAGAGTTTGACAGGGGCATACTTGCTCCAAAAACTCTAGGAGACACTCTTTCCTTGCCTCTTCCAGTTCCTGGCGGCTCCTGGTGCTCCTGAGCTTGTGGTAGCATAACTCCAATCTCTGTCTCTGTCTTCACATGGACTTCTTTGTGTGTTTCTGTCTTCTCTTCTTCTTCTTCTTTTTCTTTTTTTAAATATTAGTCATTGGACTTAGGACCTATCCTAATTAAGTATGACCTTAACTAATTACATCTGCAATGACCCTAATTCCAAATAAGTTCGTACTTTGAGGTTGTAAGTGCTCATGAATTTTCAGTGGACATTATTCAATGCTCCACACTAATGTCTTTGAAAAGAAAAAGGTAGTCTGCATTGTCTGAATAACCTAGTCTGCCAATCCTGGCAGTGAAAGTCTATGAAAAGTTTCTAAATCAAGTAATTTTAACTCATAATAGTTCACTAGGGCCCCACATTTTGAGAGATCTTATATTTCTTCGATAAAACCGTTGTGATTAGATTGTCTGCGATTAAAGAAAACATGGATGGACTATTCTTGCCAAGTTTTATTATGAGGTTAATGCTTGCTTTCAAATGTGAATTTGGAAGATTCCTTTTTCAAAGTTATGGTTCAAATTTAATAGCACAGAAATTATCTACACCTTGAAGACTTGCTAGCTATTATGGACTGAATGTTTGTATGCTCCCCCCCACCCTCCAGTATGATAATATTTGGAGATGGGGGCTTTGAGAGGTACTCAGGTTTAGATGAGATCATGCGGGTAGAGCCCCCGTGATGAGATTAGTGTCATAAGAAAAAGAGAGGCCAGAGCTTGCTCCCTCACAAGTGAGGATGGCCTCCATCTGCAGCCAGGAAAAGGATTCTCACTAGGGACTGAATCTGTTGGTACCTTAAGTTTGGATCCATGAATGCTTTTATATATTTATAGATGTTATTGAAGACCAACAAAAGTAGTTTGCTTTCTGTAGATGAGTAATACACTTTCACTGTCTTATCTTGTGGATACATTAGTTCTGCAGCCCTATTACAGGGTACTTGATTTATTCCAAAGAAATTCATGTTGGTCAATTGCATGGATGGTATTATGCTGATTGAACATAGTAAGAAAGAAGAAACTAGTTAAGACATAGGTAAGATAATTATACGTCAGATGTTGAGAAATGAATCTGACCAAAAAAAGGTTTCTACCACTTTAAATTTCTAGGGTTCCAGTGGTCTGGTACATGTCAAGATAGCACTTTCAAAGAGAAGAACAGATTATTGCATTTGGTTCCTCTTATCACAAAGATGATTTCTACTATGTGAGCCTCTTTGGATTTTGGAGGCAATATTTACCTCATCTGTGTGCTACTCTGATCCATTTACTGAGCAACTTGAAAAGCTGCTAGTTTTGGGCAGGGTCCTGCAACAGGTCTGGAATGCCACACAAATTGTTCTTCAACTACGATGTATAACCTAGCAGATCTGTTGGTGCTTGAAGCAAATTACCATGCTACCTCAGTTAGCCATCATGAACTGGGTCTTATCTGATCAACAGATCTATAAGATTGCATATGCATAGCAGCATTTCATCATCAAATGGAAACCATGACCAGTTGGATCTAAGCAGATCCTGAAAGTGTAAATTGCATGTCCATGTTCCATTCTCCCCTCTCAACCTGCACCTATGGTATGGAGCATTCCCTATGACAAATTAACTAAGAAAAACATATTTGAGTCTGGTTTACAGATGGCTCTGTATAAAATGCTATCAACCTTCCAAAGTAGAAAGTGGTAATATTGGGATTGATCCTAAAGGACATTGGTGAAGGATAATATGGTGTGATTTCTTACTATTTTCCCTAGTTATCCACTAGTAAAATTATGACGTCCCATCTCTGCAACTGTGGTTTTGCTGATCTAGAAGTCATAATTTCAAGGGAAGAATGCTCTATTACTCTATTATCTTGGGTGGTTGATTTTGATTAGCAAGGGGAAATTGGGATACTGCAACTCAATGAGTGCAAGGAGGAGTGATTATGTCTGGAATGCGTGAGATTCCCCTAGAGCATTTCCTTACTATTCCTTTTCTTGTGGAATTCCTCCTTCAGTTTCCGTATTCCTGAACTAGGTTTATATCTACTTCTGTGACAAAGGGCTCTAGAAACAGGTGGCTCTCTCCTCATGGGTTCCACCCATCCCTATAGGTTCT
The DNA here is from genome assembly GCF_003009895.1 of Hyaena hyaena. Classification (NCBI taxonomy): domain Eukaryota; kingdom Metazoa; phylum Chordata; class Mammalia; order Carnivora; family Hyaenidae; genus Hyaena; species Hyaena hyaena. Next base: position 983,235 of record NW_024081278.1, read on the forward strand.
AACATATCTTTGCTTCTGCACTTCATGCTCCTCTTCCCTTATTGACTGCCTCCCCTGTTGACTTCAGACTGCAATAAGACAATACATAATGTCAATTGCTTAAAATAAATTCTTTATTATCCATGTATATTTCCTAGATTTTCTGTTTCTCTGGCCAAACCCTGATTAACTTGATCTAACTTTTCTGTTCTGACTCCTCTCTCCTGGCCTGGTCCTGCTTTTGTTCACATTCTTTAGGGGTTTAGTATTGACCCTCTTCTCCTTCATACACTTTCCTTCATACACATTCATCATGGAGAAGCTCATCTGTTCCCAACAACTAACCTATATCTCCTTTCCTTTTGTAGTGTAATTACCTCTAAGATCAAACTTCTCTTTTGAACTGAAGAGGGATGTTTCTGACAGCCTTCAGAGTATCTCTAATTGGATATTTCATAGGTACCCAAAACTTAACATTTCCAAAGATTAATTTATAATCTTGATCTTGGTTAGGACACTATATACCCAGTAACCTAAGTCATATATCAGTGTCTATTATAGCATATATCATAAAACTTTGTAATAATTATACCCCTAGCTCCACTAGACTTGAAGATGTTGAAGAAAGACAGCAGTGTTATCCTTCTTATCGTAAGCACACAGCATGAGGAGCAATACATAGTGGGCACTTAATATATGTTTACTGAATGAATAAATGGCGGGGCCTTTGGGTGCCTCAGTAGGTTAAGCATTGACTCTTGATTCTGGCTCAAGTCACTATCTCACAGTTCATGGGTTTAAGCCCTGCATGGGGCTCTGTGCTGACTATGCAGAGCCTGTTTGGGATTCTTTCTCTCCCTCTCTCTCTGCCCCTCCCCTGCTTGTGCATGTGCATGCTCTCTCTCTCTCAAGATAAATAAACATTAAAAATATGAGTGAATAAATGGATTCATAGAGAAGATAAAAATTTCAGAGAGATAATAAATAACAACACTGAAGAAGAATAGAACATAGCTATTCCAAATAATTTCTAATGTGAAGATCTAAGTTTATGGTATGATTTTCCAAAAATTATAAATATGCAGCTTTACTAAAATATTATTTGATCAGAAAGTGTGAGTGAAAATACCAGTTTAAAATTTTTTTTTAATGTTTTATTTATTTCTAGGAGAGAGAGAGAGAGAGAGAGAGAGACAGCATGAGCAGGGGAGGGTCAGAGACAGAGGGAGTCACAGACTCTGAAACAGGCTTCAGGCTCTGAGCTGGCAGTCAGCACAGAGCCCGACGCGGGGCCCGAACCCACGAACCACGAGATCATGACCTAAGCAAAAGTCGGACGCTTAACCGACTAAGCCACCCAGGTGCCCCGAAAATACCAGTTTTAAATTGTTAGAGTTTCTTTACTTTTTGGTATTCATTGAATTTTGTACATAAAGTTCTTCAGGTATTTTAGGCTAATGACAGTATTTGAAGCTTTGAGATGTATAACAGTGGAAGTAAACTTCCATAAACCAAAATATGTTTTCATTTTTCTAATAGAAATTTTATAATTAAATACAGTTTATGCTAAGTAACCATAATACTAGTGGAAGAACATTTGTTTTTAGATTAAGGGTAGCTACAAAATTTCATTAGCAAGAGAAGCTATAATTTGTATTTGTGTTATCAGAAAAAACAACCACAGTTGTCAATTTATCTACCAGAAAAATAATTAAATGCCTAAATGCAAGCAGAGAAAAAAAATATAAGATTCTGCCTTCAACTTGCATTAATGTAATTGTATTCCATGGCTCACTTATCAAATTATTCCTCTCTAAAGAAGCTATTTCTTTACTGTCACACATTAATAATAACAACACATGATCACTATACCTTCCAGAATTTTCTAGGCTCGAATTTTCAGGGAAACTATGGAAGAAAAATAATTTTTGGAGGGCGCTATTGATATAACTGCTTAGACTTTTCTAGAGCTATTCACAGTACAACTTACATTCAATTTAGACAACTATGTATACATTTTTGTATTTTATTTATTTATTTTTTTTAATGTTTTATTTATTTCTAGGAGAGAGAGAGAGACAGCATGAGCAGGGGAGGGTCAGAGAGGGAGTCACAGACTGAAACAGGCTCCAGGCTCTGAGCTGGCAGTCAGCACAGAGCCCGACACGGGGCTCGAACCCACGAACCGCGAGATCATGACCCAAGCGAAAGTCGGACGCTTAACCGACTAAGCGCCCCTGTATTTTAAAATAATTCACAAAACTAAATCAAACAAAGTCAGAGTCTTTCATCCAAAGGTGATGGTTGTTTTAACAGTATTTACACTACTTTTATTTGATTCGAGTCAACTCCATCCACCAATGGCTATACTCACAATTCTTTTTAGTCATACCTCCTTCTTTCTCTAGATTTAATTTCAGTCACCTTGATCCTGTCAGGCTTTGATGAGAGAGCTACACTCTTATCTCTTTGTCCAGACTTTCAAATTGTTCAGTTGAGAGGATTTACTGAGACACCTTAATTTATTGAGATGTTTCAATAAAGGTGTGAGGGCTATACTCCTCATTGGGTTGTTATCTTGAGATTTTAATTGATCTTTTTGGCTAAACATCAGTCTCAGTTTTATCTTATACAGGTAGAGATAATATCAGCTATATCTTCTAACTCTACAAGTCTCTGAATTTCTAGATCTCCATTCCTTGTCACCGCAGCTTTCAAACCGAACAATTATTTTCTGAGCCCACTTCTTTATTGTACATACTTATAAACTGTTGCCAATAGTACCCGACAGATGTGGCTAACATACCCTTTGCCTGCCATTTCGCTGAAATCTGTGAGTTTATGAGGGTCATTAACTGCCTTCCAATTGAGAACAATTTCATCAAATGTTCTAGCACTGTATAACTTAAATTGCCATTCGTCTACTCTCTGGTAACAGTTACCTTGTTACTTGTTGATGTTACCTAAATCCAATGCCACATATTTTAGGATTTTTATTATGGTAATATAATAAAAACTGCCACCTCACTTTCAATGCCAAAGTCTTTATTAAAGTAGGTTAAGTTAGGCTGCAGTAACAAACTATTCTCAAATCTGGTGACTCGCAGCAATAAAGTTTTATTTCTCATTCTCAGTATGAGTTCATTGTATGTCAGCAATGTCTCTGCTCCAAGTAATTTTCATCCTGACACCTAAGCCTCTATCTAGAACACTGTAGATCTTGTGGTAGACAGAAAAGAAAGAACATGGCAGATTTTGGCTCTTAAAGCTTCTGCTTGTGCATGACACAGGTTATATGTTTCCCATTTCATTTGCTAATAAAGCAAATCATCCTATCAATCCTGACATTGAGGCAAGTGAGTGATACCTCTTTCAGGGAGAGGCAACGGGTATTTGTATACAATAAAATCTACCACACATACCAAAACTACTTCTAAAAGCCAAAATATATTTTTTATATATCCTCCACTCTGACTTCTTTTCCTTGAATGTCTCTATTCTTTCAATCATTGATTAAAATAGAGGCCACAGACTCTTTCCTCTAACTTTAATATGCATAATTCAAACTTTTGTAATTTGACATTCTGGTTAATATTTAATGATATTTATATTTTGCCACCCTAATTTGTTAATATTTCCAAAGGCATCACTTATCTACCTATGTTTTTGTCACATCCAGAACTAGATCAATGACAAAAAAGTGAGCCACTAGATTTTACTTTCTTATTAACAGTGGTATTCACGTATACTTATTTTATTATAACTTATTAAAAATAAAATATTGAAGGGTGCCTGGATGGCTCAGTTGGTTAAGCGTCCGACTTTGGATCAGGTCATAATCCTATAATTTGTGAGTTTGAGCCCCATGTTGGGCTCTGTGCTGACAGTTCAGAGCCTGGAGCTGCTTCAAATCCGTTACTCCCTCTCTCTCTCTGCCCTTACCCTGCTCATGCTCTCTCTCTGTCTCTCAAGAAATGAATGATGGACAAAAAAATTAAAAGGAAAGAAAAGAAAATATGGCAAGAAACCTTCCTCCTAATTCTTTGCTGAAAGTCCACCTACACTTATTGCTGTTAGGTTTCTGGGTTCACGTTTATGTATTTTCCATGATTTTTGTGTGGATTTAAGAAATATAGCCATATTCCTCACCACCGTTTATAAAGTCAATGTCAAAGAGTTTATAAACTCTTTCATCTCATTTTCTTTTCTCCTTTGATATGGATCAGCCGCATTGGCTTTGAGTTTTGTCTTTTTTTATCTCAAAACCATTGCTTTTGACAATTGGAACATATTTCATCAATATCATCACCAGGTTACCTCCTTATTTAAGTTTCAGCTCAAATTTTACCTCCTCAGAGGGACCTTCCTTGTCTATTCTCACTAAAGTAACATTCTTTCCTCCAGTCCTGCATGTCCTTCTCCCTTATTTTATATTTTAAAATATAAGTAAAATACTGTATATAAAAGTATATATACTTAAATTTTATATAATTTAATATTTATATTATATATATGTAAGTAGGTGCCCCGCAACATGGGGCTTGAATTCATATGTAATATGAATTCATACTTAATATTTTATATATATACTTAATATGAATTCATACTTAATATTACATATACACTTAATATTTTATATACTTTAATATTTTATACAACTTATTATTTACATTACACATATATATATATTTAAGTAGGCTCCATGCAACATGGGGCTTGAATTCAAGACCCTAGGATCAAGACCTAAGCAGAGATCTAGAGTTAGATGCTCAATCAACTGAACCACCCATATGTCCCTCTTATTATTATATTTTATTGGTTTATCACTATCTAAAATTATCTTAACTGTTTATGGTTTCTTTTTTCAATTTCCATTTAATCTTCTTTAGGACAAAACAATGTTTTCATTCAAGGCTTTCTCCCAGATTAGAAGACTCAGTAAGTACTTAGGATAAAATTTACTGAATGAATGAATGAAACACCAGTTTTCCTAAGCTTCATGACCTATCATCTTAATTACCATTTATCTTTTTTCTTTTCCACCTTGTTGGCCTTATTTCCTCTACTAAACATTGCATGTTGGAATTCTCAGCTCCACGTCCTTTGTCTCTTTTGTTACCTTCTACTTCTCTCCCTAAGCAATCTCATTCAGTCATATGGTGTCATTTCCCATCAATAAACCGAGTCCTAAATATATCTGTGTAACTGGTCAAAACTGAGCCTCTGAAATTATCCTGGGCTGCTTCTCCTCACTTCTCCATATTCAGCCAATCACCAAGTCCTTGTTGGTGCTGCCTCTTAAATATCTCCGCAATGCTTTCTTCATCATCACATTTCCCACACTGGTCAAAGCTACTATTTGTATTTATCTTACAAAGACTACTACAGCGGCCCTTGACCAGTCCCTCCCTCTTCATGCCTATCTCCTTTAATCCAATCTTTGTAGACAAAGCAATCACTGAAAACTAAAGCAACCCCCCTACCCACCGCCCCCCCCCCCCCATAACTTCCTAAGGGTCTCAGCATTAAACCCTTGATGTACTACTGGCGCAGCAGATCCGATTCCCACCTTTCACTCTCTCCCTTTTCCAAGTTACTACCACACCAGACCTCCTACATTTCCTCAAAGGGTATTTCTAGTTTCAGACTGTCACTTATTAGCACTATTTGTACAGCAGCATTATCCGTTTTCACTTGTTTGCTTCTCCTTTAGGTCTCACGTTGCCTTTTTCAGAGACTCCTTTTCCTAGTCTTCCAGTCCCAAACCCTTGTGATTTGATTGTTTAAACTACGCCTGTCTCACGTTAAGACTTTCGGTTGTAAAAACAATGAAACAAAACAAAATTTAAGAAGAACATAACAGATACATGAAAATTGTGTTAGAGTACTGGAAAAACTGTATGTAGGAACACGACCACTGAAAGCATTTTAAAAATCAACTGTGGGGCGCCTGGGTGGCTTAGCCGGTTAAGCGACCGACTTTCGCTTAGGTCATGATCTCGCGGTTCGTGGGTTCGAGCCCCGCGTCGGGCTCTGTACTGACTGCCTGGCGCCTGGAGCCTGTTTCAGTCTGTGACTCCCTCTCTCTCTGACCCTCCCCTGCTCGGCTGTCTCTCTCTCTCTCTCCTAAAAATGAATAAAACATTTAAAAAATAAATAAATAAAAATCAATTTTGGGTCCGGGGAGAATGTAGACTGCCATGGCAATGAACATTAAATCGAGGGCCAAGACCCGGGGAATCTAAAGCTTACGCTGACAAAAGACTTTTGCCATCTGTAAGTCATTTAATAGCTTTTAACTTCTGCCTATATGCGACAATCTAAGACAGGAAGCAGCTGCAGTCTTTTTAAACCGCACTCGCTGACCTTAGCAGCAAGAGACTCGACCTGCCCTCTCAGCGCCTGACGCCGGGCGCCGCGCGGCTCCCTCAGCGCCTGTGAAGAACTGCAGGCGCGCGCCGAGCACGCGCGTCCCCAGCGCCTCTACGCGCGGCCCGCTCGCAGGAGCTTACCAAGAAGACCCCGCCCACCCTCTTTCTCAATGAGTGTCTTCCCGAGAAAGTGCCTGTTTAGTCAATGAAAGTGTTCCAGTTTCGACGAAAAAATTTACCGCTCAGAAGAATATATAGGACAGGATTGAGAATGCTGCGTTTGGGACTGGAACGTAAGGGTCTGGCTAGGTCAGGGCGGATGCGTGAGTTTCTTGATCAAAGCAGGCACTGTTAAGGACAGCCGCATCCGGGCGCTCTTGCCGCAAGCTGCCCTCCGCGCCAGGGGTCCTTAGGTAGGAGGTTCTGGGTGACTTTGGATGTCCGTTCATCCTAGGTGTAAGTACTGATTACTGCTGGGCCTTCCAGGTTTGATCTTTTCTGCTCCTGAAGCCGAGGCCCCTGCCGCAGCCATGCTACTCAAGATCTTCAGTCAGGCCAAGAAGCACCCGAGCGTAAGTTCGTGACACCTTTTGCAGTGTTTTCACTTGTCCATCCTGTGTCCAGCTGCGGTGCCTCAGTTCCCTGGGGACTTTCCTCCTTGACGATCATAAGCAGGTTCTCGGGGCTGGACCTTGGCTCACTTGTGATTTGCTCTTACTTCGCCCCCAAGCCCTTGAGTTCTGACTTTCCACGCCATGCATTGAGGGTTTTGGGCTGGCCGGCGGAAGATGAGGGATACCTTAGAGGAAAATAAACTAGTGAATGTTGAAACAGTCTGGTGGTTGCACCCTCTTGTAAGTTGGCCCGACCCGGGGATAATGGTGCGCCGTGGGGGTTAGAGACAGCAGGTCAGGTTTCCTATTTGTTATGCCAGCTTTTAAAGATCTCGTACTGCACTGCACCACCAGGCCTGTGGCGAATACAAAGGCCTGCAATCTTGGAATCCTCAGTTTGCTTGACAGCTTTACATTTTGCGAGAGTTTGGTAGCGCCGAGGTGAATCAGAATTAAGTTTTTCTGTATCTTAATTTTTCCCCCAGCACATCAGCGTGCTATAGTCCTAAAACCCAGTTCCTCAGTCTTTATCTTAAACCCATTACCTAACTACGCATTAAGCATGGTGGTAATATGTCTTCAGAGATTTATGCCTGTGACCGATGTTTGTCACAGGTATGTTTCTGTTTCGTCTCTTTATTTAACAGAATTTGTTTTTCGGTGAAAAAGAAGGCAGGCCAAGAAGTTGTTTTACAAGCCTTGAGATAAAGGAAGCTGCGAAATTTAATGAGAACGTGTATAAATATTAGGTAGAGAAGACTTGATATCTGGAAATTTAAAAATTTGAGTATAATTTTTTTCCACATTAAACCAGAATGATCTTCATGTCTTGTCATGTCTCCGTTTTTCAACACAGTTATAAGAAGTCTTACCTCAATATAAGGTCTACCTTTATTCAGATTTTAAAAGATCAAAATATAGCAATCTGAGACCTGAGAATCATTGTGTAGGAATTACTCTAGCCTTTCTTTTATCAAAATCTAGGTATTTGAAGCTGGCTGTTAATTCGTGTCTATTTTGTGTTGGTTCTAGTTGATCCCCCTCTTCGTATTTATTGGAGCGGGAGGCACTGGAGCAGCACTGTATGTCTTGCGTCTGGCATTGTTCAATCCAGATGTCAGGTAAGTGCTTAAAAATGTTTAGAACATAGATGGTTTATGAAGCTGCTTTGGGAGCCAGTGTTTAGGGAAGCAACATCGAGTACTAGAAAGCCTAAGTTTTATAGTCATATCTAAGAAGTGGAGAGCCTTTTGTCATTTTCTTTCCCTGGTTCATAAAATTGTCTAAATTTCTTTGAGTCTCATTTTTCTCATCCATAGAGTAAAACTGCGCATTATTTGGAGTCTTGTGAGAATTGAGATAACTATTTTTATAAACTACTTAATCAGAGTTGCTGATACACATAAATGTTTTTTTGTCTGCTTTTCTTCAATAGGGAATGTTTCTTTTTGAAGTAAGAGAATCAACAGACAACAAAAAAGTTGATTTATTGTTATTCTCTACTTTAATATATAACACTTCTTAAATGAAAGCCAAGTTAATTATTTTAAATTTTCATGTTTTTGTTTATTTTTGAAAGAGAGGGCATGCACATGAGCAGAAGGTCAGAGAGGGAGAAAGAACGTGAACCAGGCTCCAGGCTCTGAGCTGTCAGCACAGACCCTGATGCTGCACTTGAACCCACGAACCGTGAGATAATGACCTGAGCTAAAGTCAGCACTTAACTGACTAAGCCACCTAAGCATCCCAAAAGCCAAGTTTACGGTTTCCCATGAGAGGGATAGGGACAAATAAACTGCCCAAGAGGTTCTCTGTTCTACTCTTTTTTCTAATTAATTACATGGGATTGTTAAATAATAGAACCTTCCTCTGTTTCAACTCTTAAGGAAAACGACATTGTACTTCATCTAATAGAAAATGAGATCTATTCAATATATTAGCTCCTTAGGAAATGTAAAACTATTTTGAATTGTGTTTTATTACTATAGCAGTTATAATGTTTGTTTCTTTTAGTTGGGATAGGAAGAATAACCCAGAACCCTGGAACAAACTGGGTCCCAATGATCAATACAAGGTAAGCTACAAAGTTGTTTCAGAATTACTAGAAAGTGTATTTTAATACATTTTCTCATAATGTAGTTTTGTTTTGAAATTGGATATACATGTAAAATTCCATTATAATGAACTTTGAGGAAGTGCCAGATTGTTTTGTGAAATTAAAATGACATATTTCCCTAGCAAATATTTTCTTCTAAGTATTTTTTATTCACAGACCTTAGACTCTGGATGTGAAATTAAGATAATGTTTTCGTTCTACTGATTTGACTGAGGGAAAAAGAGGTAGTAGAGCTATCATATACCATTTTCTTAGATCTTGAATAGTCTAGTGTAGTATTTGTAAACTTCCATGTACATAGTTCTCAACTGGAGAGGTGGTTAAAACACATGTTGTTCAGCTCCATGCACTTAGATTCTTATTTAGTTGGTCTGTTGTGGAGACTAAGAATTTTAATTTCTAACAGTTTCAGATGATGCTGATGCTGCTGGTCCATGGACCACACTTTGAGTAGCACTATTTCAGTGGATAATTTGGTTGACTGTTCTTTCTTGTTGGTATGGTGGAAATATTTCAAGTGAAGGTAATTAGAAAGAAATGAAATCGGTTGAAACTTAAATTTTACCATGAATCTTTTACTAAACTTTTTAATATCTTTCCTGAAAAGTAGTTTGTGGAACTACTCTTTCATAGAATGAGTTCATAGACAGACCATTTATTCTGTTGAGATACTGGCATATAAAATTATGTAAGTTTAAAGTATACAAGGTGTTGGTTTGATAAATTTATATATTGTAATATGATTACTATAGTACCATAAGCTAACACTTCTGTCCTTTCACATAATTACTGTTGTGTTTGTGTGTGTGTGTGTTGAGAACAATTAAGATCTAGTCTCTTAGCAGCTTTGAAGTTTATAATGCAGTATTGTTGACTATAATTCCTATGTTGTGTATTCAGTCTCCAGAATTTATTTACTAGCTGCAAGTTTGTACTCTTAAACAACATCTCCCAATTCCCCCACCCCTTGCTCCTGGTAACCACTATTCTACTTTTGTACATTTAAGCTTTTTTAGATTCCACATATAAGTGATATCATGCAGTATTTATCTTTCCATGTGTGACTGACTGACTTAGTATAATGCTCTTAAGGTCCATCTGTGTTATAAATCTGAGACCATTTATTAATTGCCTAAATATAACCTTGTGTATAAAAATTTTGCATACAGAGACTAACTCTGGAAATGTTAAAACCAAGGCAGTTTTATTCAGATATAATTCACATTTCATACAACTTAACGATTTAAGGTGTATATATAACTCACCACATGCACTTTCCAGCATACTTGGCTGCTTCATCAAAAGAAATAACAATATGCTTAAGCATTCTCAAGAAGGGGTGCTCTGACCAGGACACATTAGCAGCTCTACATCCTTGATGAAGATGGATGCTATTATTACTGATGAGAGCAACTTTTAAGATAATTATCGCCTTTTGCTGTTTCCAAGCTTTCCACTTAATTGTCTGATCATTTGGCTCCCAGTTCTGAGTGGATCTCCCTATAAGAAAAATGGTCTGTCAAAGCTGAAATGAGCCATCTAACCTGTGTATTACCTCAAAAAAAAAAAAAAAAAGATAAATGTTCATCCTGATTTATTTTTCGTCTTTTCAGTTTGTTTAAGCACCTTCTAGAGAAAATGATTCCACAACTAATAAACTTTAAAAAAGAAAAAAACAAAACAAAACCAAAAACAGGCTTTGGTCCTTCACCAAATTGTGTATTAGTCTCTGGGTAGGTGTAGTTCAAAAAGCTCTTCAAGTGATTCTGATAATGAAGGCAAATTACCAGTGTCCTGGAACATGATAACACATGTCAGTATGAGGACATGGAAGTTGGAAATGGAATGTTGCTGCAACAAAAATCTAATTTGTTTGGCATGAATGGGATGAGTAGCTATGACACGGATTTCAAGACTGGAAAGATAAACCATTAGATAATGGCAAAATATTTGATAAAGTATCACCTGCTGTAACTTAGAAGGTAGACCATGTACCTAAAGAAGTTTGTGATAGAAAAAGATTTTGGAAAACAGGATGTTAGTAGACTGTTATTGACTCTATTTGCCAAGAGATGAACTTGTAGAAAAATTGGGCAATTTGCATTCAGAAATGAAAGGGAACCAAGTTCAGAAAATAAGCCCAGAGCGAATGAAGCCGGCTAGTGCTTCTGAACACAGTGAAGTAAACTAGATTATTTTATCACTCACTACTCATTAAGAAAATTAGGGTGTGTGTGTGTGTTTTGTTAATGACTTGTTAACATCAGGTTTAGTCTCACAACTCTGGAAAATCTTGATGAAGACATGATATCTCCCATCACTGAGCCAGTGTGTGGTTCCTCCATTGTTCTTTGTCATCTGTCCTGAGACCAAAATAGACAATTAAGGGTTATTCATTCAGCCCAGATTTGCAATGAAGAGAACATGAAGCAGTCAGCTTACAAATGACATATAATGTGAGTGAAACGTGAACCTTTGTTGTTGTAAAGCACTAAGTTTTGGGGATTGTTTGTGCCCCTTTGCAAATCTAGCCAAATGTAGACAGAGAGGACTAAAATAAAATAGGATTTAAGCATTAAAGACCCAGCAATCCTTCTCAATTGATTAAATGTTCCAAAGCCACAATCTGAATATTTTGTGCCTTCCCAACTATTGTTCCAGAGACCTTCAAGGTAGCCACCATTAAATTGGGAAAAAGAATGAGGCATGGAAGCTGAAAAATAAAATAGGTTTGATAATTACTTTGTTATTTCAGCAGAATTTTGATGTGGGCACATGGAACTGAATAGAAGCAAATACATCAGAAGTCTGCTTAGTTTTGAGAAAATTGGCAAAGATATTATGACCTTTCCACCCTGCATGAGTATAGGGGCTTGATCCTGCTTCTCATTCATTGGGGAATCCTATAACTTGATCTTCAATTTGCCACTTTTATAAAGTAAGAATGAGTAAGGCCATGGTAGTTAAACGTAAAGCATTGTGCCCAGTGTCTGGCATTCTTTGGAAGAAACCAGTGTTTATTTTCTTGACATAGAGCTTGTAGTTCTTTTATAGATATTCTCTCTAATTTTGTCAATAGTGTTAAGGATAGCACACAATTAGTTTCTTTTAAAAAAAACTCTAGATGCATTTGCTTCTTAAAACTGTCAGAACAAAGATTATTGCTCTATGGGTTATTTGTACTTACTGTCTCTGCAACTTTGTGTTTATCTCCAGGATAAACTTTACAACTTGAGAATTTTCCTTTTTTTCAAAACTAGTAAAATAAGAACTTTTCAGTAGAGATAAAGAAGTTAGGGTATGTTTGGGAAAATAAATAAAAGGGTTTGAAGAAATAATAGATACAAATTTATGGCTGCTTAAAATCCCTGAAGAAAATGTTGATTCTGCAGTTTTAGTTCTTTTGGAGTTAAATAAAGTAATCCTCAAGTAATTGTAACAACCTCTTCAGTGTTCTCTGGCACAGGAATGAGTAAACTATTTAAGAACTTTCATACCAGAAGTGGTGAGATGATCAGATTTTGATGCAATCTGGCTTAAGAAATTAAGGGAACATACTAACACTGTTCTGAGGTAGATTGAATGTTTTTACCTTACCAAAATCATTAATAAAGGACTGGAATTTCAGTATCTTTCTTTGGATGACTTTTATATTCTTAAATATTTGTAGTAAAAAATTCATGTCTGTAATTGTTACTATAGGAAGCTGAATAAAAGTAATTCTAAAGCTTCTGTACCATCTCTTTGTATTTGATGGATTATCTAAAATATCTTTCTTCTTTTCCAAGTTCTACTCAGTGAATGTAGATTACAGCAAACTGAAGAAAGAAGGCCCAGACTTCTAAATGAAATGTTTCACTATAAAGCTGCTTAAAATGAAGGTCTTCCAGAAGCCATCCACACAATTTTCCACTTATTCAGGAAATATTTCCCCTCTGAATGCATGAAATCATGTTGATGTGTTATGTTGGGATTTACACTGACTAATAAATAAATACCTGAAACTTGATATGTGTCACTTTTTAATGCTGAAAATCTGCTTTGAACTTTATAACTAGGGTAGGAAATTAACTTAGAATTTAAGGAATTTTTTGAATTTCCATATGTTTATAATTTGAAAATACGACCTGCTCAAAACACTTTTCACTTTTTGTATAGGCCCTTGGTAACTTCTCTAGAGTTTATTTAACAACTGAAAGTAGAAATTATGCAAAGACAGATTGGAAGAGTATTCAAGTGTCTGGCATTGGCAGAGTGGAAACCCAGGATTTCTGCTACTGACAGATGTCGAAGTATGCAGTTGTAAATGATTTTTACCATGGCAATCTTTTTGCTAAAGATTTTCAAGGTTATTAGAAATTGTAGTTGGATCTGAGCTAGTGGCATAAATGGCCATTTATGCTTTTAGTGTGCTGTTGTAATCACACAACAGGCTGCTTTGTCAGTTCCTTACCTTACTGAAGTTACGAAGCAAAGTTGTGTTTAAATACTGAGGTCTTGGGTTAGCGTTGATGTATATTTGATGAGTTGCAGTTTTCAGAATTTGCAGATGATGCCCAGTAGACCTTTGGAAAAAAAGGGAACCAAGCAAAAATTATTAAATTTCACTTTGAATTTTATTAACTCAGCCTGAGCAAGTTTTACTCTTATCACTTTACTAAAAATGCTTCTGTTTAAGTGACCTCATGTTTCTAAATTCAAAAGTCTTATCAGTACTCACTTTGACCTAACACTTAACAGCTGACATAACCTCCTTGAAACATTCTCATCCTGTAGTCTCTAGAACAATATACTCTGTTTTCCTTTTACATCAGTGGCTTTTCTACTTGGTTTCTTAGTGGTGCACTTTTATCTTTGTGACATTTAATATTGGAATGCTCCAGAGGAAAAACACTTAGGACCCTTTAAATATCTGTAATCTTCATCCAGTCTCATTTTCAGGTATGATGCTGTAAATGTCCAAGGTAATTTTTCAGACCCAGTGTTTTTCCATATGTATGTGTCTACACATACATGTATTTCTATATGGTTATATCTGTGTTTGCTCAACCTCTCCATGTGGATGTCTAATAGGCATCTTAAATTTAACATGTCAGTTCTGAATTTGTGAACTTCTCAGACTGTACAATCTTCACTCTAACTCTTTAATCATATCAGTTTATAGGAACACCATCCTTAAAGTTCAGGCCAAAATCGTTGGAGTCTGAACCGTTTTGAATACCATAATATATCATTAAGTCAGGTTCTACCTTCAAAATATACCCAGAATCTCACTATTTTCAACACAGTTCCTCCCTTGCCACCCTGACCCTAAGCCATTGTCAGCTAATTTCAATTACTAAAATAACATCTCAGTGAGTTTCCGTCTGTAGTTCTCAACACAACAGCCTAAGTGATCTTAAATATGTCAGAATATGACAATCCTTTGCTCAGCCCACCAACATTTTCCCATTTAGTTCAAAAGCTAGATATTTCAACCTGATTACACTTTCTGTTGAACACCTCCACCAAGTGGATTTCCTTGGTCTTCCCATCAGATGCATATTCTTGCCAGAGGGGTCTGACCACCTCTGATTTAGAATTATCTTCCCCAAATATTGGCATGGCTTGCTCTCACTTTTCCTAGTCTTTCTCCAGTGTTACAATGAAGCCTTCCCTGTCCAAAATTTTGCATCCTGGTTCACGCTTATCACTTGTATCTCTTCCCCCATATTTATGACCATCTTAATATATAATTAGCCTACTTTGTTTGAAATCTCCCCTCACTAAAATTTAAGCTCCATCAGAACGAATGGAGTGTCTAATCTTTTTTTTAAATATTTTTTTATAGTTTATTTTTGAGACAGAGACAGAGCCTGCATGAGTAGGAGAGGGGCAGAGAGAGAGGGAGACACAGAATCCGAAACAGGCTTCAGGCTCTGAGCTGTCAGCACAGAGCCTGATGCGGGGCTTGAACCCACGAACCGTGAGATCTGACCTGAGCTCAAGTTGGAAGCTTAACAGACTGAGCCACGCAGGTCGCGCGCCACTCCGCCCCCCCCCCCCCCCCCCCCCCCCCCCCCCCCCCCGAGTATCTAATCTTAAGTGGACACAAGTGACTCTTGGTGGAAGCAGAGAATCAGAATTAGGTATGGCGAAACACCTAATAACAAAAGCTATGAGCTATGTTCCCTCATCACCGCTCCCCGGTTGGTAATATTTTTTCCCAGTTGATAATTTTTAATACGTTTTTAAATTTTCCAACTAGAGCATTATGCTTGTACTAGAACATCATCTCCTATTCTGGAATTTGAAGGTTATTTTCTTTCACAACACTGCAACCAAGATATCAAAATGAATGTCAATGAAGAAAGGAAAAGAAGTACAGGCACAAATAAAACCAGATCCTTTTTTTATTTAAAAAAAAAAAGTTCTTGAGTCCCCAATACCATAGTCATTATTGCCAAAACTATCCATTATTTCTTTCCAATTATAAAAGCACAGTTAAAGTAATTAACAGAAAATACATATCTAAGGCTTGTTTTTATTGTGTAGAGAATATGTTACATGCTATTTATAACTTTTCTCAAAAATGCTCAAATGTGGCATTCAGGAACTTCATTATTTTGACAACAGTTACTGTTAAACAGACCATATACAGTAATTTGAAGTTTAAATTTCAAATCAAATGATGAAAAATATATATTATACATATAAATTATATGTACATTTACTACATTTCAACATTTCCACTGTAAGTATATCCCTTTCCTCTGGAGTGGTTGGTAGAATTCATTTTTTGGAGGAAATCTCTACATCCCTTGGTTATGTAAAAGTTAGTGAAAAAAACAGGCTTATAAGAGGGCATTTTATAACAGAATGAAACTAATAGTAATAATAACATTCAGCAAGGCACCACACTTGCTCCTTGCATGGATTCCTTTATTACTAATTACAACATTGTATGGCAGACATTACTCCTCCCCCCACTTTTTTTTTTTGACAAATCAGGAAACTAAGGCATAAAAATATGCCCAACGTCAAACATGATTAGGAAGTGGTGGAGCCAGGATTTGAATCCAAGGAATTTGATTTCAGAATTCATTCTCAGAGCCCTCTAGAACTGTCTCATAGGATTGTCTTTAGAATTAAATAAGATACTATATGTAAGAGGCTTAGTGTATTTCCTAGCAGAATAAACATTACTTAAGTTATTAGCTATTGTAATTATAAACCCTGGAGTTTATTTCTAGAGTTTCTATTAGAAACTTTAATCAAAAACTTGTTAAAAGCCATGTTATATAAAACCTAAAGAAAAGTACTATTTAGTAAAATCTTATCCAACTACCAACACTCTGATCAAATGATTTTTTTTATTATAAATATCTTTGATTTCAACATGTGGTTAAGGTGGACTACCTTTTATACCAGAGCTCTACGGCTTAAGGAGTGGTGTGATATATGTTTCTCACTAAGTTTGCTAAAGCAGTGCCTACCCACATAGTGTGCCATAATAATGTTCCACCCTCTCTGGTTTGCATTGTGACTCAGTGAATTAAAATCTTGATATGCAGGTCATCTCTTCCAGGGTGAAAATGATACTGAATTACTTCATGCCTGATACTGAAAGAATTATTTGATCCTATATGAATGACAAATAGCATCTGGGAAAACTCCTTAAGCCTTGCTGGTGTGTGTGGGTGTGTGTTTAAATCTTAAAAGGCAACAGCTCATGTACTTTATAATAATGGCTTCCTGTTTGATCCTAACCAGGAAGAGCTAATGCTACATAAGATTTTTAGACTCCATATTAATTCATCCTAAGTTAAGATACTTTGCAAACTTAATTTGTTTTAAATTGTTCAAAGAGTAATTTGTCCTTCCCAGTTATCTAATGTATTTAAACATCTTAAGTTGCAAAGCAACTTTGTTAGAATTGTGTAAATTGCTTTAATCCTATAATTCTTATAAGAATTTTGTTTCTTGTTCCCTCATGATTACTTGTAGCGGTGGTGAACTGGTAAATGTTTAACAACTGGCTTTCTGGCACAAAGAATCCTGATTTTTAGCAATTTTTGCTAGTTTCTGTTATTGGCAGATTAATGCCTTCCCCCTCAAAGCAATTCACTTCCTAATACCTGGAACCTGAGAATGTGTTAAATTAAATGGCAAAGGAGAAGTAAGCTTGCAAATGAAATTGATATTGCTAATCAACTGGCCTTAAAATAGGGAAGTTATCTTGAATTATCCAGAGCTCTTTATTATCAGAAGAGTCCTTAAAAGTGGAAGAGGGAGGCCTAAGTAAAAAGTCATAGGGAGATGTGACTGCAAAATAACAATCAAAGAAATGCAATGTTCCTGGCTTTTTAAAGATGAAGAAAGGGGCCATGAGCCAAGGAATGTAGGAGGCCTTTACAATCCGGAAAATCTGAAGAAATGAATTTTCTTAGAGCATCCAGAAAGAAATTCAGCCCAATGAGACCTATGACAGACTTCTAACCTACATAACTAAAATATTAAATTTGTATTGTTTTAAACCCCAGATTCATGGTAATTTGTTGTAATAACAATAGAAAAATAAAACATCCATCGTGGCAGGGTTCAAGGCACCAGGTTGGTGTTATTGATCACAGATTGGGAAAAGATGAGAACATTCAGGTCTTAGGAAATGATGTGAGTTGGCTCCTGCACACAACTGAGTGGATTCAAATAAAAGTTTTGTTAATTTTCTTTTTATATTTTATGGTAGAATAATAAACTAGATAATAAGTGACTAATAAAAATCTCACACTATCATTAAGCCATTTCATAGTACTTACTTTTTCTCTGGCTTTTTGGCAGTTGGAAGGTAGCTGGAAGGTAGGAAGTGAGCAGTTAGGGAGGGGAAAGGATATGGGTCAGGGTTATCACATTGGGTAACTCCTGAGACGGCATTTTCCTAAGGACTGTGATACAAAAGACATCCCATGGAATTGAGCAAAATTAAATCTCTAAAATATAGTTTTAGATGTTTACACAAATATGAAAACTGCTGCTCTTTGATCAACTGTTCTTTTTATTTTTGAGGGTTTTTTTCATTAAAATTTTTGAATCATGTAGGAAAAAGTATACTCGGGATTTAAAGTCATTTGAGTTTAATTCCCGTCTAGCCAAGAGACCAGAGAGAAATGCAAGAGAGCAAAACACTAACAGAAATGAAGAATGCCTTTGATGGGCTCTACATAGACTGGATATGGTTGAGATAAAATCTCTGAGCAAGGAACATATCAATAGAATCCTTAAAAACTGAAAAACAAAGTGAACAAAGATTGGAAAAAATTAACAATATCCAAGGACTCTGGGACAACTATAAAAGATATACATATAATGGAAATACAAGAAGGAGAAGAAGGAAATACAAGAAGAAGGGACAGAAGTATATTCGAAACAATAATGATTCACAGTTTGCTAAAATTAAGGTCAGAAAGCAGACCAAAGATCTGGGGAGTTTGAGAACACCAAGCAAATTACAAAAACAAAACAAAATAACAAAAAAACAACATATTGTTTTCAAACAATAGAAAATCAAATTTAAAGAAAATAAATCCTGAAAGAGAAACAAATATGCTAAGAAAGGAGAGAAAAGGGTTATATATAGAATGTTCAATTAAAGCCACAAACGGTAGAAAAAGAGTAGAAGACAAAAAATGGGAACAAAGAACAAGGGCAACAAACAGAAAACAATGACAAGTGTGTAATTTGCTATTCCAACTATGTCAATAATCACCTGAATGACAATGATCTAAATGTACCAATTAAAGATATTGTCAATGTGGATCAAAAAATGATCCAGCTATATGTTGTCTATAGAAAGGCATATATTAAAAGTAAATGAATGGATAAAAGTACACCATGCTAACACTAATCAAAGGAGAGCCGGAGTAGCTGTAATAATTTAGATAGAGTGGATATCTAATATAATTCAGATAGCGTAGGTATCAAAGCAAGAAGGTTATCAGGGAAAAAGAGGGGTGTTACATAATGTAAAGGGGTCAAATCTACAAGATGGCATAATAATCCTTCAAGTGTATGCACCTAACAATAGAGTGTCAAACTATAGGAGGCAAAAAGTGATAGAACTTCAGGGGCGCCTGGGTGGCTTAGGTGGTTAAGCGTCCGACTTTCGCTTGGGTCATGATCTCGTGGTTCGTGGGTTCGAGCCCCGCGTCGGGCTCTGTGCTGACTGCCAGCTCAGAACCTGGAGCCTGTTTCAGAGTCTGTGTCTCCCTCTCTCTTTGATCCTCCCCTGCTTACGCTGTCTCTCTCTCTCTCCTAGAAATAAATAAAATACATTTTTAAAAAAAGTGATAGAACTTCAAGGAGAAGGAAAAATAGATGAATCATCATAGTTGGAGACTTCAATACCCTTCTGTCAGGTATGGACAGGTCCAGCAGACAGAAAATCAGTAAGGATATAGTTGAACTCAACAATACCATCAATCAATGGGATATAATTGACATCTGCATACTACTTCATCCAGCAACAGCAGAATACACATATTTTTTCAAGCTTACACAGAACATTCAACAAGACCACATTTTGTAACATAAAACACACCTTAACAAATTTAAAAGAATAAAAACCATGCAATGTTTACACACAGACCACAATGAAATTAAACTAGAAATCAGTAACAGAAAAAGAACTGGAAAATCCCAAAATAAATGGAGAATAAACAATACAGTTCATCTATTTTTTAAAGTTTATTTCTGTATTTTGAGACAGAAAGAACATAAATGATGAAGGGGCAGAGAGGGAGCAAGGGAGAGAATCCCAAGCAGTCTCCACACTGCCAGTGCAGAGTCTGACATGGGGCTTGATCTCGACTGTGAGATCATAATTTGAGCCAAGATTATAAGACAGTCATTAATTGACTGAGCCACCCAGGTGCCCCTAAACAATACACTTCTAAACAACATATGGGTCAAAGAAGAAATCTCAACAGAAATTTAAAAATATTTTCAATGAATGAAAATGAAAATACAGTGTATCAACATTTGTGGTGTGCCTTGAAAACAGTATTAAGGGAAACAGTATTATAGTACTGAATGTACATACAAGAAAAGAAGAAAGATCTTAAATAATCTAAATTCCCACCTTAAGAAACTAGAAAAAGAAGAGAAAATTAAGTTCAAAGTAAACAGTAGAAAAGGAATAATAAGAATTTGAACAGAAATCAGTGATAATGAAAACAACAAATCAATGAAACCAATAAAATTAAGAAGCCTTTAGCCAAGGCAGCTGGAAAAAAAAAAGAGAGAGAGAGAGAGAACACAAATTATTAACATCAGAAATGAAAGAGGGACCATTATGACATATTTCAGAGACTTATTAAAAGAATACTATGAACAACCCATGAATTTGATAATTTAGATGAAATTGACCAATTACTTGAACAAAACAATTTGTCAAATCTCACATGCGAAGAAATAGACAATCTCAATAGACCTATATCTATAGAAGAAACTGACTCAGTAAAGAATAAAAGAAACTGACTCAGTAAAGAATAACCATCAAAAGCAGAAAGCACCAAACCTAAATGTTTAATGGTAGTGGGTTTCACCATTTAGGGAAGAATTACAACAATTCTCTACACTCTCTTTCAGAGGATAGAAACAGAGAGAATACTTCCTGACTCATTCTATGAGACCAGAATTACCATAATAGCAAGACCAGAAAAAGAACATTACAAATACCTGTAGATCAATACTTCTCATGAACTTAGGTACAAAAATCTTCAAAACATATTAGCAAAATGAATGCAACAATGTATACAATAATTATACCAAGTGGGATTTATCCCGAGTATGCAAGTCTGGAGCAATATTTGAATATCAATTAATGCAATCCACAAAATCACATCAAGAGGCTATAAAAGAAAAATTGCAGGGGTGCCTGTGTGGCTCAATTGGTTAAGTGTCCAACTTCAGCTCAGGTCATGATCTCAAGGTTTATAGGTTCAAGCCCCACATCAAACTCTGTGCTGACAGCTCAGAGCCTGGAGCTTGCTTCAGTTTCTATGTCTTCCTCTCTCTCTGCTCCTCCCCTGCTTACACTCTGATTCTCTCTCAAAAATAAATAAACATTTAAAAAAAATCCAGAATGTGACTTCTAGCCTAGATTCTTTTCCCCCTTGGGCCTCCCATAATACATGGCCATGGATTTATTTATGATGGCTATCAAAACTATGTTTTAAATCTACTTCCCCATTTCACATATTTTCAGTGCAACACTGAGGTTTTCTGTGCATCCATGAGAACAGCATCTGTGCTTGTTTTGCTCATCATTATATCCCCAAGGCCTCACTGTCCCCCTACTTAATAGGCCTACAAGTATTCACTGATTGAGTATATAGAACATAATGTGATTGCAGAGGCTTTTGATTTATAGACATTTTCTCAGTGACTGTATAACTTAATTTGTAGATGGTAGTTGAATTTTGAATGAATGTTTAGAAGCAACAGCTCAAGTGCTTACAGGTTATTAAAATGAAAATAAAATGCATTAAAGTATGTTTTTTTATAAGCCTGAAGGGATCACATATAAAACAGCAATGAAATAGTGGTTGAAAAAGCCCTAATTACTGACAGTTGTTTACTGTGTAGACACCTTATATGACATTTCTAGATGGAAGGTATTAATTTGAATTACTCTAGAAAAATAATGTATGTAGGCATTTGTAGTTTATCATTATAATATGGTGATATGCTCCCCTTTTTACTAGAATCCCACAGTGCCTAAGAGTCATGAATAAATTTATAGACTTGTTTTTCATATTGAAGCAAAATGACTCTGAGCATTAAATGTCCTCTTCTTTTAGTTTCTTTACTCCAGGCAAATAAAACAAAAGACCTAGTGGATAATGGGAGTAAATTACTCCATGGAGGAACAGAACTAGATGCCTATTATTAATTTTCAGGTCCATAAACAAACAAAAAGTCATATTACTGGTCAATATTGGTAAACAATAATTTTAATTTTACTTTTGAAGTAGACTTTCAAATAAGTGTAATTTTTGAATTCAAGTAAGTGCTGCCAGGAGAAGAAATGAGTATGATATTTGCTAGCATATAAACATGTAGACTTGATTATAGATCATAAGCAATTGCAAGAAATACAGTGCTATTTATTTATTAGAATGAGGTGAGAATTAGTTCACTGGAAAAAAAAAAAACCAGAAAGACATTTTAGCTAATTTATATTGCTTCTTAAGAGCACCAACCTAATGAAATATTGTATTAGGAAAGAATTGCTTAGAAAGCAAAGCACATGGAGAAACATACTGCTAAGGATAATAAATAAAGCTTCAGGAATTAGGGGGATTAATTTTGCTTTTGCTTCTGTAATGGATAGTGAGGGGAGAGCAGGGAGATCATGTTTGAATATGCAAGGCTATTTGCTTGGCTTATCTCACTTATTATCATCCCATCAATCCTATTGGGTGCATTATTTTATATATTTTCATATAGGAGAAATCAAGTCCAGACAGCTTGGTAGAATAAGGGATTTTAAAGTCACACTACTAGCTTATAGGAGCAGGTATTTGAATCCAAATCTACAGAGCTCCAAAATCTATTTTCTTCCTGCTATCCCATACTTCTCTGATAAATTCTCTCTACTTGTCCAACTATGCCTGTCAGGGCAGCACATGAAAAGTGTCAGTAATTTTGAGTACTAAAGCCATTTGCAAAATGATTGACTTTACAAAACTACAAACCTGGTGGGAGTGGCTTAATCTTTCCTTTTCTGTAACTTGCTCTTTTCATTGCCTTTGGGCTATTTTTATTCCTGTTTTCACAGATGAATAAATGAGTATTGCTGTTATTAAGTAAATTACATATGGTTACATAGACACAAATTGCTGAAATGGGATTTGAAACCAGGCAGGGTAACTCCAGAGTCCACATGCTTAACCACTGTACTAAAATGCCGGGGCCTCATGGAAGAGAAAATATAATCCTTCCTCCCTGCCTCAGGTTTCCTTATCTTCTGGTAATTTATACTGTTTGTGGAAAAGTGGTTGGGGATAAGGGAATGCGTGGGAGGGGAGTGCAGAGGGAAGGGAACTCAAATGCAGTTAATTACTCTGGCGATTATTTTATGGTTTTATACCTGCTCTTGGTATATGTAGTGGGAGGCAGGAAAGAAAATATATATTTAGACAGTGATAAATAGGGACATAAGGTATAAGGTTTATAGCATAAGGTATGTAAACTGATAGTAAGAGATAAGAATGAAAATGTGTGTTGAGAACAGATCAAAAAAATAAGAAAAGATTGAATTTTATATGGTAGGTGAAGAGGGGCATTTGATAGACACAATCATGATAGAGATTACCTTTAAGAGATTAATCTGGTATATTTTGTATGTGGTGAATTGGAGAGACAAGATTTTTTTAAAGTGTATTTATTTGTGTTTGTTTGTGTGTGTGTGTGTGTGTGTGTGTGAGAGAGAGAGAGAGAGAGAGAGAGAGAGGAGGAGGAGCAGAGAGAGAGGGAGACACAGAATCCGAAGCAGCCACCAGGCTCTGAGCTGTCAGCACAGAGCCCGATGTGGGGCTCAAAGTCGTGAACCATGAGATCATGACCTGAGCAGAACTTGGAAGCTTAACTGACTTAGCTATCCAGGCACCCTGAGAAGACTTTTGAATTAGAAAGTACATCTGAAAGGCTGTTTGAAAAATAATATACATTACATATATTCATTAAGTAAATATTGTTAAAACAGATAAATCTCGCTGTCTTAGTTGGGCTACAATAACAAAATACCATGGACTGAGTGACTTAAACAACCGAAATTTATTTTCTCACGACTCTGAAAGCTGGAAGTCCAAGATTAAGGTGCTTATATGGCTCAATTTCTGGTGAGAACACCTTCTTAGCTTGTAGCCTTCTCTCTATGTAGCTTTCTCTCTATGTCATCACATAATGGAGAGAGAGAGCGAGAGTGAAAGAGAGACAGAGTGCAAACTCTAAGGTGTCTATTTTTTATGAGGGCATTAATGCCATCATGAGGGTATTACCCTTATGACTTCATCTATCCCTGCTTACCTCCCAAAAGCCCCATTTCAAATGCCATTCATTACATTGGTGTTTGGGGCCTCAACATTTGAGGGAACATAAACATTCAGTCCATAACACTCCAAATCTTCATGTCTTAATACAATATAATTTAGTCAAGTCCAACACAGGAATTCCTTGGCAGGATGATTTCAATATGGTTCATACTCTGGGATCTTCCTGTGTGTGATGCTACCCTTTTATAGCACCTTGGAATCTTCTGCATTTATCTGGCAAATAGGTAAAGAGAATAGAGGGTCGTACATGGGAAGTTTTACAGGACATGCCTGCAACTTGTTCATATCACATCTGTCACACTTCTTATACAAGAACTCCTTCATATATCAATAGCTAACTGCAAGGGAGACAGTCTGGACAACGTTCATTAGATGTATCAGTCAAGATCAGCTAGGTTTTGCTATTGTAAAAAGCAACACCAAAAGCAACATGAAAATTTAGTCTTCACTCATAGACCATTTTCAAAACAGGTCAGTTAGGGAGCTCTGCTTTGCAAAACCACTCTGCATCCTAGCTACTGAGGGCCTTATTTGCTAGGCTACTCTTTTGATCACTAAGAATTTGACTCATTTCTCTTTTCTCAAGTAAAGTGGCTACCTCCTAATTTGCATCTAGACATTGAATTAACTTCAAAGTTAAGACTGATTCCTGGGTGATACATAATAGTTTCTACATCAGGGAATACTGTAGTAATTTCTAAATTCTAAATTATAGCTCTTTTTATATAGGATATAACTCCTCTTGTTTCAGAGACTTGAGAACTACAAGATAAACTATATATCCCACATATTCAATATACAGTGGTAGACTAGGCACAAGACACTCACAATAAACATTCCCATTCAGAAAAAGGAAGAATAGGCCAAAAGTCTCTGGCCTATTAAAATTCCAAAATCCCTCTATGTTATGAGGGTCCACAACTTTAGGAATAAAAAATGCTCTTTGATTGGGTCATTTCTATTTTCTAGGAGGTGCCACTCAGTCCATTGTTCTCTGTCTCTTAGGTCTTGCTTTTTGAAGATTCTTCCTTTCCATTATTCCTCTCAGTTTTATCTTAGGTGAACATTGTAGAGTATGTCCTCCTTGAAGGCTAAATAGCTTTTATTCAACCTGTTTGCAGCCCAAGAAAGTTTGGAGGAAAAGGGTCATTCTAAGTCTTAAACTGTCATAGATATTTCTAGTATACTCTTGTGATATTTTAAAAGTTTATTTATTTACTTGAGAGAGAGAGGGAGGGAGCATGAGCAGGGATGGGGCAGAGAGAGAGAGAGTGAGAGAGAGAATCCCAATGAGACTCTATGCTGTATCACAAATCGTGAGATGATGACCTGAGCCAAAATCAAGAGGCAGACACTTCACTAACTGGCTGAACCACTCAGACACTCCATAGAAATGATTTTTATTTAAATAAAAATGTTCTTGTACTTAATAGGCATTTAATATGATTCATTACTTTTATGTGCCAGTAACACATCCGTAGTTCTTTTCTAGACATATGTAGTTTTACTAACTTTTCTTTTTCATCACTGTTTGCTCTCTCTCTCACTATTACTCTCATGCTCATCATTTCCCCTTGGTATCTCAGCTTAATTGAAGTACCTTGGATTTATCAGACTTCACTGGCAGAACATGCCCTTGGTTTATTTTCTCTGGGTCATTTCGACCAATTAAAAACATATAATGAGTACCAACTCAATTTATTCACAAACTTTAGGTTTGCTCTCTGTTAGAAGGCTGTTTTAGTTGGTCTTTCTTGCTCAAAGGTCTTCTCTGTTTCATCTTTAACTATTTGAGTTTGAGGAGTTACGTCTTCTAACCATACGAGTCACCAAATTTAGGAATTCTTTCTATATTCCGTAGATTCCTGCTTGTTACTAACCAGTTCTTTTCATGACCTTCTCATATTCTTGTAAGACCTCATGGAATGTAGACAACACCAATTAAAACATGCTACTACACTTCTCTTTCTAGCGTTTTCCCTTATGGCCACAAGCTCATTAAGTATATAATCTTCCACTTAAGTTTTTCCAGTTGTCAGGTCTATCAAATGCTTTGGCATGGCATAGTATTGGCAAATTATATTTTCACATTCTGAAAAGAGTTTCCTGTTATCTGAACACAATGCTGCATTTGTTAGGTTTTGTTGTTATGGCATTACCTGACTGGTAAGTACTATTTTATGCATTTTTTTCAGGATAGGGCAGATATAGAATAAAAAACTCCCGCATCTCAGTGACTTACTGAACTAAAATTCATTTTCTTTCATTCTACATTCCTGGTGTGCATCGGATGAAAGGTTCTGTTCATAAAGGACGCTATGGAACCAAGGCTAGTAGAGGTTTAATTTAAAAACCACTTTCTTCCAAAAGCATAGGGTGACCAAGCCATTCTGTTTTGGCTAGATCATTCCCAGATATAGTATTGAAAACCCTGCTTCCCATGAGTGCTCATTTGTCCCAGTCAAGCCAAGACTGAGACTATTCCATTTTTAAATCAGGAAGTCCTATGTCTGAGGAACCCCCTCAGTTTTGGGCAAATTGGGATGGTTGGTCGCCCCATGTAATCCCTAAAGCAGTGGGAAGGAAATGTTGCTCTTAAGGCATAAGCCCAATAATGACACCTGTTACTTCTTCTTCCTACTGGCCAAGGCAAGCCAGATGTCATTGCCTAAAATCAAAGTGGGCAGAGGAGAACAACCTACCACGTGTATGGAAAGCAGAAATATTTAGTGAACAGTACAAAGAACTATCACACTAGCTTTGTGCTCAGGAAGAAGGAAAAATATTTGATAAGCAGCTGGTTAGACCACAACAAAGAAAAGAGATTGTGGTGGCTTAAGATGCTAAAATTTATGAAAAGTAGCACAAATAAAAGCAGTATAAAATGGTAAAAATAGGTGTTTATTTTATTAAAAAATTTTAATGTTTTTTATTTTATTTTTGAGAGACAGAGCATGAGCGGGGGAGGGGCAGGATTACAAAGAACAGTCTGATTGCTGTTTGGAGAATGGATGGAAGAGGGCAAGATTAAAGGCAGGAAAACTAATTAGGAGGCACTTTCAACAATCTTGTTAAGTTAAAATTACCTTTGGATTAGAGTGGTGACTGTGGGGATGAAGAGAAGAGGATGGATTTTTAGATCTAATGTGGAACTAGCAGCAATAGGACTTAATGGATGTAAGATGAGAAAGAGAAGGATTAAGAATGATTCATTAATTTTTGGCTTAGGAACTAGCAGCAATAGGACTTAATGGATGTAAGATGAGAAAGAGAAGGATTAAGAATGATTCATTAATTTTTGGCTTAAGAAACTCAGTGAGTGGATGTGCCCTTTACCAACCTGTGGACAACTTAGAAAGAAACAGGCTCTATGGGAAAAATCAAGATTTCTGTTATGTGTTAGATATCCAAGAGGGTGTATCATGTAAGCACTTGGATATGTGGGTCTGGGGACCTGGAGAGAAGGCATTTATGAGACATCAGCGTATTGATGGTATTTAATGGTAGGGTAGTGGTTAAGAATGTGTAGGAAATAGCATATAGATACAGAAGCGAAAAAGGTCCTGGACAGATTGGAAGAATTCCAACATTTAGAGATTTTGTAGACAGAGAGGAGCAGAAAAGGAGAATGAGACGATGTAGCTCAGAGAGACATAGTGTAGTATAATAGACACCACGTAAGGAGACTGTTTCAAGAAGGATGGTGCTGGTGGTGAATTGTGCTATTGCTAAAAAGTTCAATAAGAAAAGGACAGAAAATAACCACCACATCTGGCAACATACAGACATGAGCAGTCTTCATGGAATAGGTTGAAGAATGAGTGGAAAATGAAGAAATGGAGCCAGTGAGTATAGATAAAGATCTCCAGGCATACACTAATCATATTAAATATAAATAGCTGTATCATAATTAAGTGGCAACCTAATATACTAAATGGAAAATTTATCAGTTCATAATTATATTACTTATCTCTAGATGTAAATTAATTAACAGACGATGATAGTGAGCACAGAGCCCTACAAAGGGGAGACCGAAGTCCAGTAATCAAGTGGTTAATCCAACACGTTCAAACAGAGAGTGACAGTGAACCTAGAAGGAAGAACTGTTTTCATTATCACAGAGCTGACTTGGTGGAGAGCAAGGAGAATTATTCAGATTTCATTATTCTCTGAATAGAAATTTCCACAATACTATTTCTCTTCACTTTGCTTTCTTCCCTACCAGACAGTCTTCTTACTAATAATTCATTGCCCCCAAGTAACTTGATACCTGAGAGAAGGGAAAGAGAAACAGAGAGGAGCTTTGATGGAAGACTACAGATGAAAGGATTAATTTTGGAGATAAGAGGTTTTTCTTTTTCCTAAGAATCAAGTAGAGAAGATAGTATGTAATCAGACACAGCATAATATGTAGTAAGTAACCAAGTTACTTCTCTACAATGGTGTACTAGTCAGCTCAGACTGCCCTAAGAGAGTACTACAGACTGGTGGTTTAAACAGAGACTTTTATTTTATCATAGTTCTGGAGGTTGGAAACCCATGATCAAGGTGCTGGCAAATTCAGTTTCTGGTAAGAAGTCTTTTCCCGGCTTGCTGATTGCTACCTTCTCCTTCACATGACTTTCCTTCTCTGTGTGTGATGTCTCTTCCTCTTCTTAAAAGGGTACCAACCACTCCTGTTTGATTAGGACTCCACCCATATGATCTCATTAAATTACCTCCCTAAAGACCCAGTCTCCAAATATAGTTACTTTGGGGGTTCCGGTTTCAACACATGAGTTTTGTGGGAGAATATGATTCAGTCCATAACAGTTGGTTTTACTCTTCTAAATAAAAGAGGGTACATTCCTCTTGACATTTATAAGTAATGTAGTTTGACTATGTTCTCAAACAAGACATGGCAGGCTGGGAGTAGGACTTTGTATAAAAGCCAGGAATTAAACAGGATTGCAAAATGGAGTAGTAGACATAAACAAGTGTGTTTGGGAGAGTGGGGGCAGAGATGAGGAAAAGACAATATGTTTTTGTATTTTAATTCTCAAGTTAGTTCACATACATAGTCTTGGCTTCAGGAGTAGAACCCAGTGATTCATCACTTACATATAACACCAGTTCTCATCCCAACAAATGCCCTCTTAATGCCCATCACCAGTTTTCTCCACCCCCATCAACCCTCAGATTATTGTCTATATTTAAGAGTCTCTTACGGTTTGCCTCCCTCTCTGTTTTTATCTTAAGAACAAACTATTGCTAATAAGGGCTTCCTCAAAATGGTTGCCAATTGGATTTAAACTATTACTTTCCTAAATTTCTCCATGTCATGGCAGGAAAATGAAAAACAAACAACAATTTTTGTGGCATTTGGGGTTATCTATATGGGTCTTAGTGGAAAAGTTTTTTTCCCCCCATTGGACACTTTTTCCCGCATTGTCAGAGACGAGTTGGCCTCTAGGTGTAATATTATGTTGTTTATTTGAGACTTTTCTTGCTTCTTGAAGTAGGCTTGTACAGCTATAAACTTCCCTTTTAGAAGAGCTTTTGCTGTATTCTAAGTATTTTGGAGCACTGTGTTTTCATTTTCATTTGTCTCCATGTATTTTTTTTTATTTCTTCTTTGATATCTTGGTTGACCCATTCATTTTTTAGTAGCATGTTATTAACCTCCATATATTATTGGGGTTTTTTCCCCCACAAATGTCAGATCAGGCATTTGCCAGAAATGCAGTAGCACCCAACTGCAGGAAAATGCAAGGATAGGGCATGTGTTGCCAGCAAGTTTCATTCTGGCTGGAAGGAACCTCCAGCTTCCAGGGAACCACGGCAAGCCAGGTCAGAGGGGATAGATCAGCAGAAGTATGTGGGGGCAGGATGGCAGCGTAAACAAAGTTTGCACAAGCCTGCTATGATATGGGACCTAAAACTGGGGCCTGGCTAGAGGGGGTATGTCTGTAGGAGAAAGCAGAGGAAGATGTTCTGTTGACAAGTTAGGTAATAAGTATTGACAGCACACTGGTTCCTGCAGGTGTCCATGTGTCCAGGCTGGGGGGGTGGGGCAGGGAAATGCATTTGCCAGTTCCTTTGTTCCTAGGGAAGCCTCCCAATGGTCCCTGATCCTCCAGCACACATTCTTAGATTAGTAAACAAATCTCACTCCTGTATACCGTAGGCATTTTTCAAACTGTTAACTTTTATGCTGTATCTCTATGGGGCTGTTTGTTGTGCTGTCTCTTAAAGGGTGGGGACTCACTTTCCTCTCATCCTCCCAGGAGCCTGCTGACTTTTAAAATTCTATGTTTTAAGCCCCAGTGATTGTAAGACCTCATGAAATTTGATCCTTCTGGTTTTCAAAAACAAATGTTATGGTATTTTGTTTTCCCCATATAGTCTCCCTGGTTTGAGATTTTGTTCTTTTCTCTCTTTGTACCTGCAGTGTCTCTCCCTCCTGTGGACAGTCCATTTAGCTCCTGACTGCATCTCTGCTTTTCCTACCCTCTTTAATGTGGCCTCTTCTCTACATTTAGCTGTAGAGTTTTTTCTTCCACTTTTCAGGTTGATTTCTGTCTTATTTATACCAGCGTGATTGTTATCTAGTTGTATCTGTCGAGTGAAGTGACTTAGGATCTTCCCACATCACCATTTCCCCTGGAGAACCTGATTGCTACTAAATTTGTTACTACAGTGTAATCAGGTCTATATTATAGAAAATTGGTACCAGAAGTAGGGGCTGTCATAATACAGAAGTCTAAGATATGTGGCATTGTCTTGGGCATTTGAAGATAATCTTCAAAAATGGTTATTGGAGGGGTGCCTGAGTGACTCAGTCAGTTGAGCATCTGACTTTGGCTCAGGACATGATCTCATGGTCTCATTATCTCATGATCTCAGGGAGCCCCACTCTGACAGCATGGAGCCCACTTCAGATCCTCTACCCAACACTCCGCCTCTTTGCTCCTCTCCCACTCTCTCTGTCTCTCTCAAAAGTAAATAAGCATTTAAAAAATGGTTATTGGACACTGGAAGGATAGAAAAACCCCTACATATTGCTATGGTAAAACTCTTAGGGAAAATGTTGTATGAAATGACTTAGAAGGAAAACCATGAACCAAATGAATTTGTTATTCTTAGGGAAGAGGATTTAAGGAATGTATTATAAACATAAGTGAGCTTCTTTTGATTTGACAAGGGATTACAAGACAGAAACAAGCTCAGAAAAGAATTGGTCTGCTTATAAGCAGGGACTAAAGAGAATGGGATGAAACTATAAATTCAGAAACTTGTAGGACTGGACAAAGAGACAGCTTCACAATCCCAACTAATAAAAAATGACAAGGCTATTATAATTCATCTATATATTAAGGATCAAACATTAATATCTGCTGATGGTATTCATTGTTAAAACTTATGAATGGCTTAAGGGAGCATTTAGTAAAGACTCTAAACTGAGAAAAAAATCTTAGCAAAAGATTAAAGTGGTTAACTTCTTGATAGGTTCATAGAATACATAACTGTATTGAAGGTGTGTGTGGCCTTGTGGGAAGAAGGCAAAACAAAAGAAACAAATAGCAAATTAAAGAAATATATCTAGAAATGAATTATGTGTGTGGCTACTGGCACACTGAGATGACTAAAATCAAACAGATAAAACATTTGTTGTGTTTGTAAGAAAGTGGTACTGATAAACCATTATCCTGGAGTACAAAAAGTTTATGACTATTTGGGGCTTTACATATTTCATCTATGGGCAGGAGAGAGCTCTTCAAAACTCATGAAGGGCATATATCTTGAAGCTTACATTTTATGTGGCCAGAGAAACTAAGGAGAGAGAGGAATATCTCAGAGGATGGGCTGGGGACCCTGAAGAAAAATACGAAGAGTGTTACTTTCAGTAACTGAAATAAGTGCTTAATCAAAAGTCATTTCTCACCTCTTTTAAGGGGGCCCTCACAATTCTGCCCTGTAGATTTCAAAATTGTTAAGGACCAATATCTTCTATAGTGTGTCTCCCATTTTGTTTTCACTTTGTGAATATATTTATTTAGATTGACCTATTCTATTTCACTGTTGTATATTTGGCTTGTGGGAATGATAACTTGCACTTTTATTTCATAGGACTCTGGATCAAAAAAAAGAAAACTACATACAAGACTTTATACTAATCTCAGATGCAGAGATTTTTGTGCATTACCCAGAGATCTTGAACTCTGAGCTTGATGCCATAACTTTTGAATTGAATCCATGGGGAGGTGATGAGTATATTTTGCCTGTGAAAGAACAATGAACGGGATATTTGGTGTGGTGTTGGGCATATTATTATGTTGGTTATTATTGCTGTTAACCAAATTTTTCTAGTCCTTTTCTTCTTTTAGGTATATGGCAGGATTGTTTTTCTTGTACCTTTAAAGCTTGGTAGGACTCTGTGTCTTGCTTTGACCAATACAATGTGAGCAGTAATGCCATTTCTGGGTAACATTTTAGAGCTTTTATGTGACTTGCTGCTCTCCTTTCTTATTGGCTTACAACATAGGGATAGAGCCTTTTCTCCTTGTGGCCCTGGGTGATGACAACCAGAGCTGACACCCTTCCTCACACCACCCCTGCCACCACCAGTGGACCTGTGGTGATATCTTGATATGGATAAATATATCTCAGTCTACATCTTTATTGTGTGTATTTTGTTCTAATCTTTATTACAGGCTTAATTGCTCCTCCAAAAAGACCTAGAATCTAGTGGATAATTAATGCACAATTAAAATAACATTGCATTGAACTTGTGGGCTGTAACTGTTGTGGTATTTATTGACCATCCTTACATCATCAATTAATGTAAGCAGTCCTGACATTAGCTGAATTTGACATAAGCCAGAGACCTGAAACCTAAGACCCATCCTGAGAATTGGAAATATTTTGCTACCCAACTTTGGAGTTAAGTGAATCAAGAGCAACTGGTACTAGTTCTCCAAAAACAGAGTCCATATGAAATGAGACTGAGGATATGTTATAAAATAATGTTAACTGAAAAAGAGAACGAGTAGCCTATGCAATACCAACTTTGTTTTTTAAAAATTATTTTAACATTTAATGAGATTTGAATACAGACATATACAGATCACATAATTAATTTACATTGTTAAGTTCTTTAGCATTTTATTGAGCTAATATTCACATCTGATGCTTTATATAGAATAAAAATTCCACTATATTTATTATGTAAATTAGTCCCAAAATAATTTGGTTGTTACCTTCAGCTATAAACAGATATGACAAATTCAAGCTGATTTGGGAAATTATTTAATCAGTGAGAGACAAAATGTGTGTAAATGAAAATGAAATGTCATATTGTACAAATCAGTTTCAAGCTGAAGTAATATCATTTCTACATAAAATCTGAGCTTCCCATAAATATTAACAATGCAATGCCAAAGCTGCATCTTTACATTTATATCACTCCATGATAACATTTTTCAAGGATATATTAATGTGAGTTACAGAAAATGAGACTCTACTTGTAAAACTTTACCAGAATGAAACTCAGAAGAAAACCCCCATGATTGTATATATTACTTTAATTAGGTTTATTACATATTTATATTTTATGTGTGGAGTTTGTATTTCAATTACCTATGTAACAAAAAACTAATATTTATATGTTTATAATCATGTGCAGACTGGTGCTAAGTGCTATCTATCTACACCCACACCCACACATATACACATTTGTGTGTGTATACACACACACACACACACACACACGTACATATACATATTTTATCTTTACAACTAGTCTATAAGAGAGGCACTATCATTATCATACCAGTTTTATAATAAGGAAATAGACACTTAGAAAGGTTAAATAACCTGCCTAAGATTAAACTGCTAATAATTGATGAAGCTGGTAAATACCTGTTTTTCTGACTATAAGATTCATATTTTTATGCTATAATACTCCTTCTTCCTCCCACAATACTCTCATATTAATTTATGTACATTCTGGAGAACTTTATGACTAATAAAGAAAATAGAAAAGAAGGAAAAACTTCAAATGGCTTCTACCCTTTCAAATGGAAATTTCATATGATTTTTTTCTCAGGGTACATTTAAATATCTCAACAGATGATTTAGCAAGATATCTTAAAAAAACAAGATATCATGACTTAATATTTCCCTAAGAACATTGGAAACTTTGACAACATTTGTAAAAGATTTAAAAAATGTCTATTCAAACCCAGAACGTGTGTGTGTGTGTGTGTGTGTGTGTGTGTGTGTGTGTTTAGTCTGATTGAAAAAGAGGTAACTTGACTTAGTAGCAGTTTATTTTTTATGGAAAAACTGTTGTGGTCCATTTTATTATACAAAACTACCAATGAAATTGAAGGGATTTGGTTATCTGTGCTTCTAACAGATGAAACCATCTCCTGTGGTAAATCAGTGTTTGTCTAGGAAGTGGGTAGATCGGCATTTCCTTACTTCTATGTGTCATTTCCTTTGGAGAAGAGATTCTTTTTCAGTGGATATCATGGAAGGGAACTCCTAACTGGCTTGCTTCAGCAACAGATCACAAGTAATCTATGCCTGAAGACAGGAAGAGTCAATTCATTGGATAAATATTTATTGAGCATCATCTGTGGATCAAACACTGTGGGAGGTGCTAGAATACAGCAATAAATATAATACAAAAGTCTCTGTGCCCTAATTCTAGCAGAGGGAGGCAGATAATATGTAAAATATATTGTCTATCAGAAGTTTGTAAGTGCCCTGGAGAGGGGAATGGGAAATGTGTTGGGTGGTCTTACAATTACATTTATTTAGAAATAACTTCAAACTTAACAACAAGAAAAAAAATGCTAGTGCAAAAAACTTCTGTTTTCAAGACCCATTTTACAGTAAGTTGCTGTTACCCCTGACTCCTTTACAATAAACAAGGACTTTCTCCTACATCATCATAATATAGGCATAAAAATCAGGAAATTAGCACTGATTCTTCACCACTCATGCAGTTTCATTAGTTGTCCCAATAATGTTCTTTATACAAAAAGGCCCTATTCAGGATCACATATTGCACTTAGCTGTTGTGTCTTCTTAGTGTCCTAAATCAAAAATAGTTCTTCACTGATGGGGGGAAATCCTTTAGCAGTGTGTGTGTGTGTGTGTGTGTGTGTGTGTGTGTGTGTGTGTGTCACTTAAAATAATTATGTTGTACACTTTAAATGTCTTATAATTTATTTGTCAATTATAGCTTGATAAAGCTGGGGAAAAAAACTCCAGGTTTTTAAATATTTCTTTGACTTTCAACCTTAATAGTTTAAATAATTAGTTGCTGTTAAACATTTTGTAGAATGTCCTAGTATATGGGTTTGTCTGATGATTCCTCCAGGTTAGATGCCAATTATACATTTTTGGTAAGAAAGCCATATAAGTCAAATTGTATTCTTATTGCATACAATCAAATGAGAAGTTATTTCAATTTGTCTCATAATTGTTAACGTTAACTTTGATCACTTCATTAAGAAGACATCTTCAGGCATCTCCACTGCAAAGTTATTCTTTTTCCCTTCATAATTAAAAAGCATTTTATGGGGAACTATTTTGAGAGTATGTAAATATCTCATTCCATATTGATTTTCATTCACTAGTTTTAGCATCTGTTGATGTTTCTTGGTTGATTACCATCATAGTCTATGACTTTCACTATATTTTTAGTCCTCATTCTACTATAGAGAAAATTTTTCTCTTCTCTGCATTTACTTATTATGTGGAAAATTTAGATCAGGATAAACTCATGGATTTTATTTTTTCAGCAGGTTATATAATTTTTGGCATTACTACTTAATTTGATACTCAAATATTCCCAGCTTTGGTCAGTGGAAGCCCTATTAAGCTATACGTGTGTCATTGTGACAAAACCCCATCTTTGAGTGCTTCCTTTTCCTTTGACATAAAAAGTTGCATCAGGCCTATCCTGTAATTTCTCTACTTAGCCTTGGAATCAGCCACTTTGGAGGATCCCTGGATCTCTTAAGTGGAGAATGACATTGGATATTTGGAAACCAAGATCTGAATGCTGGATATATTTGTTGCTACCAGATCTTTTTAGTGCTAGGCGTTGGGTTTATATGTATGAATATATACACATATATGCATGCATCTGCATATTTATTTCTTTATATATTTCAAAAGCATGAGTTAACACTAACCTCTGGCTCCAATCCAGTAAATCCACAGCGTTCATTTTAGTTTTCTCCCATTCAATATTTGTATTCTCTTCTCTCCCAGTGAGAAATATGGCTGCCATAACCTTCAATATTATGTATTAGATGAATCTTTTCTGAATACAACCAACCTCCTGTTACTGATATCAGGCCCCTTCTTTCACAGGGCTAAACTCTTCAGTCTCCACCACTTTATCCTGTTGTGGTTTCAACGCTCTGCTCCAAGTTTCCTCTCTCACTGTTCCCTGCATAGATGACCTCCTCAACTTATGGATTACTGCACAATGCACAGATCTTTTGCCTTCCCCAGCCCAGTTCTGCATAGATGACTACCTTTCTGGGCTTTTGGGAAAAAAAAATATTTAGGGAGGCAGGAAGAATACAGGGTTGTAATTTTCAATGAATTGGTCAGGAAACATCTTGCTAAGATTAGATGTTGAAGGAAGTCTGAAGCTGGTGAGAGAGTGGATCATATGGATATTTGGAGAACAGTATCCTAGGCAGAGCGATTAACTTGTACAGGGGTCCCAAGGCACAAAGGTGCCCTGTGAGTTGAAAGCAGAGAAGCTACCATTATTGGAGCTCAGTGAACAGAGAGAAAGAGTAAGGAGGTCAGAGAGATGTCAATAAGATGGACTCTCTAAGCCCTGTTGACCATTGTACAGTCTTGACCTTTCTCTAAGTGAGCAAGGAGGCCATAGGAGGGTATTGAGCAGTGAAGTGATGTAATCTGACTTTTGCTTTAAAGGATAATTCTAGTTCCTGTGATAAGAATAGACTGTGTGTGTGTGTGTGTGTGTGTGTGTGTGTGTGTGTGTGGTGGTTGTGGGGTGGGAAGAGGGAAGTTGAAAGCAAGCATTATGGTTAAAATATCATTGGGATCTTTAGAAGAAAAATTAGACTAAGTGTGGTAACTGTGGAGGTGGTGAGAGGCTATTGGATTCTAGATATATTCTGAAGGTAGAGTTGATGAGATGTGCTGACCAGATAGACATGGAGTGTAAGAATAAAAGGTAGATAGGTAACAAATACTTACAAAATACTGAAATGTAAACTCAAGGAGGTCAGGAATTTGTTTTTGTTTTTTCTTTTTGGTCAGTTTTGTTCACTGTTGTGCCCTCAATTCCTGGAACAATGCCTGGCACATAACAGAAATTGAACAAGTGGTTGTTGAATTGTTGAAGAAAAAAATAAAAAGTAAAGAGGAAACCTGGTTTAGGGGCCTCTGGGTGGCTCACTTGGTGAGCATCTGACTTTTGATTTTGGCTCAGGTCATGATCCCAGGGTTGTGGGATCGAGCACCACGTTGAGCTCTGTGCTGACAGCATGGAGCCTGTTTGGGATTCTCTCTTTCCCTCTCCTTCTGCCCTTCCCCCACTCAGACTGGTCTCTCTCTCTGTCTCTGTCTCTCTCTCAAAAATACAAGTAAATTAATAAAAATTAAAAAAAGAGGAAACCTAGTCTTGGTGCTTTTTCGGGAATTCACATCTTCTTTAATAGTGGGTTTAGAAATTACCACTAAAAATTTGGGGGGAAATTAAATGTTTTATTTCACTGAAAATACCTTCTTAAAATGAATATTTGGAAAATGAAAGGGAACTGATTGTGTTCAGTATCTTCTATGTTGGGACATCAGCACTTATCCACCACGATATGATGGATTCTTATGCGCATGGGGTGAATGGCAAGAAATTTGCCTACACATAATGAGGAAGCACCAAGTTTGAATAGGATATTTTTAATAGAGTGAAATAAGAGCAGATGTGATTATTCTTATTATAGTAGACTCTCTCTCTCTCTCTGAATTAGACAAAGTAGCATATTTGCAACAAGTACACTGAAAAATGTACACAACATGAGACCTTTCTCATCTCTTCCACACTGATAGTGTAAACTCATATAAACTTTCTAGAATGATATTGAGAATGCATATCGGAAACTTTAAACATGTTAGTGAAGGTTGACAGCATGATTCCAATAATGTATCTCGCTCAGTGTTGTTATGTACATGGATTGACCTGTTTCATGAGCCTGGTTAAATAGAAAGTCACATTCAGTTGAAAAATTCACATAATTCACATACATTTCTCAAGACTCCACATGCTCAAAGTAATAGAACTTCTGGTGGCTCACTTTTGAAGCTTTTATGATTATAAAATATTACACATGTATATGGGCTAATACAAAAAACAACTGCCAACTAACATTTCAGACCATTTCTTTTTCTTAATTTTAAAATTTTACTTAAATCCAAGTTAATTAACATATAGTGTAATAATGATTTCAAGAGCAGAATTTAGTGATTCATCACACACATTTAACACCCAGTGCTCATCCCAACAAGTGCCCCCCTTAATGCCCATCATCCATTTAGCCTATCCTCCCACCAAACACCCTTCCAGCAATGCTGTTTGTTCTCTGTATTTATGAGCCTTTTATAGTTTGCCTCCCTCTCTCTTTTTATCTTATTTTTCCTTTCCTTCTCCATTTCTTTTCTTTCTTTCTCTATTGTTAAGATCTTAACATAATTCTTCTTTTCTTAATATTTACCTATTATACTTAATATATTATTTTCCCATAGTTTTGGAGTTTTTTTAAATAATGATTTTTAATAGTTACAAAATATACCATTGTAAGAGTTACCAAAATTGATTTAAGTAATCCCTGATTGTTGGACATTTGGATTGTTTTGTCACTTCTTCCTTTTGAAGTGTCCTTATGCCAGGATTTCAGTTGAGCAGATGAGGGGATTAAAGATTTGCATACTTGATGATCATGAGTTTGGGAGATAAATTGTGGTATGAAATAATCTGTTGCATGCATAGTTATTATTATTAGTTTCATTATAGCCCTAACTTTATTTTATATTTTATAGCCCTAACTTTAAAACCAGGTTCTCACTTAGGCCTGAGGGTGGTGGGATCACAGAACAATGGCACCAATTACATGTCATGTTTCTTTTTTTAGGTCATATTTACATGATGTTTAAATAACCCATCAAGTAATTCAATTCAGTAAAAATATGACTTTATTGTTTCATGTTCTGCCATGCTACTAATGGCTGCTAGAGGGCAGCAGAAGCCATGAACTAGCAAGAAAAGCACTAGCTTGAAAAGACTCAAGAGGCCCTGCCCAGACCTGGGGAACCATCTGTTCAGGGTTGAGACGGAAGATTAGGTTCAAAGAGTCTGCAATAAGGATTTTTTATTTAGTAACTTGAGAGGCTAACAAAATAAAGGAATGACAAGACTGCTAAAAGGGTTAGGTGCTTAAGAGACATTTAACCTTAAACCTTTTGGAGGAGTGAATCTAACACATGAAGACTAGGAAGAATCACTCAGTTTAAGCCAAAAGCCATGGGATACCGGGTTATCCATTTGAAGGAGAGGGTAGAGTTAAAGCTGTGTCAAATTTAAAGTGCAAATATCAGGGAAACAAGATGTCAGTACAAGAACTGGGGATGTCAGGTGTCCATGACAATGTGACATTATCTGAGCAAATCCTTCATTTGAAGAGGACACATACTAAGGCCACAAGTGTGTTAGAGCATACCAACCCAGGAGGTTTGGAAACTCTAGGAAGAGGAAATATTTTTGTAAAACAGTTTCTAAGTTCTGGTGGTAGAAAAAACACGGAGCAGGAGTACTCAGAGCTGGATTTAAGGTCTACCACAAAATAGTTGTATGCTGTGAGGATGTCACTTAGTTTTCATGGGTTTCTGGTTTCTCATGGAGAAATTGGGGGGTTGGACTGGGTGAATCGCAAGATACATAAAATATCTGAAATCCTAGAAGTGGATTGATTGATAGTTAATTTAATCAAAACCATCACCCAATTACACCATGTAGTTAGAGTAAGAAAACAGTCCAGCCCATCAATTCTTTTTTGGTCTCTACAAATTGTTCTACTGTACCTAGTCAAGGAATGTTGCAATCCCACCATTTCTTATTTGTACTTACATGAAGAACAGAAGCCAGACTATTTGGTGTTACATACTGTTTATTCATGTAAAAGGAAGAAGAAAGAGCAGGATTTCTTAGGAGTTGTTGATCCTGTTTTAAAGAGACTGGTATGTGTCTTTATGAAATCTTTAAAGGATTTGTGAATGAATGCACAGAAACTCAGCATTGCTGTTTAGACTCTTCAGTTGTTGACATTTTGAGCCCTAGAGTTAGGAAGACTTTAAAGAAACTTTAGGGTATTTTAGATTTTTCCAATCACAGTTGATATTTTTGAATTCTAAAGTACTAGATAATGAAAAACACATTGTCAAAATGTTCATCATTCCTTTCCCCTAATTATTGCTGTATTATTACAAACAATTTTTTTTGCGTTGAAATTTCTTTAAATTTGTAATCCTCATGTTAAAATGGGAGATATTGGGGTGTCTGGGTGGTTCATTTGGTTAAGCCTCTGACTCTTGATTTTGGCTCAGGTCATGATCTCCCAGTTTGTGAGTTTGAGCACCACGTTGAGCTCTGCACTGATGCATGGAGATTGGGATTCTCTGTCTCCCTCTCTCTCTGCCCCTCCCCTGCTCTGTCTCTCCCTCTCAAAATAAAGACATACATTAAAAACATAAAATGGGAGTTATTGCTGTTTGAATTTTATACTTTTGTGGAGAAATTCACTGAGCCTCTAAGGAGGCTGGTTATAGTTATCAGATTACAAGCTTTTTTTTTTTTTTTGAAAAGCTACTCTCCTGTGCATAGACATAGGAGAATGTCAAATATAGACATTTTAAAATTTCAACAATTTGGGGTGCCTGGGTGGCTCAGTCGGTTAAGTGTCCGACTGCGGCTCAGGTCATGATCTAGCGGCTCATGGGTTTGAGCCCCACTTTGGGCTCTGTGCTGACAGCTAGCTCAGAGCCTGGAGCCTGCTTCAGATTATGTGTCTCCCACTCTCTCTGACCCTCCCCTGATCACGCTTTCTCTTTCTGAAATAAATAAAACATTTAAAAATAAATAAATAAAATTTCAACAACTTTAAAGTTGGCTGGAAATAGAATCTGATCTGCTTTTCCATGTAATTTCATAGATATTATTAAAATGATGCATAGTTAAATTGATTTTTAAAGTGGGAAGACATAATAGACATCAAGACATCATAGTGTGGTATGATTGGTCCTTGACCTTTTCATTGCCAACGTCTCTTTTAATTATGTTTTTCTCCAGTGATTTAACATTTTGAAATATTTTGTCTATTTTTCCTCAACAAAAACACTCCTAAAATGACAGGTTTTTCATTTCAAACTGATCTGAAATACATACTACTGCTGATCTTTTTAGCATGAGATTAACAATGACAATGACACTATTCTGAGATGATGAATTTCAACCAGAGGAAAAAGAAATCCTAGTATTTAGTGCAGACTCACTGTGATCAAATGCACTGATTCTCTTTTTTCAAATATAATTATCATACAGTGTAGTATTAGTCAAGTGTAAAATATAATTCAACAATTCTATACATTACTCATTGCTCACCACATAAGTGTAGTCAGCCTCTGTTACCAAAAAACATTATTACGATCTTATTGACCATATTGCCTACAATGTACTTTTCATCTCTGTGAATTTATTTACTTTTATTTATTTATTTTTCTTAAATAGTTTATTGTCAAGTTGGTTCACATACAGCAAGTGCCTTCCCCCATGCCCATCACCCCTCTTCACCTCTCCCCAACTCCCATCATCCCTCAGTTTGTTCTCAGCATTCAACAGTCTCTCATGGTTTGTCTCCCTCCCTCTCCCCAAATATTTTTCCCCTTCTTCTCCCACATCTTCCTCCATTAACTTCCTCCTAATCACCTGTATGTGCAAACATATGGTATTTGTCCTTCTCTGCCTGACTTATTTCGCTCAGCATAACACCATCTAGTTCTATTCACGTTGCTACAAATGGCCAGATTTCATTCTTTCTCCTTGTGATGTAGTATTCCATTGTATGAATATACCACATCTTCTTGATCCGTTCATCAGTTGATGGACACTAAGGTTCTTTCGATGTTTTGGCTATTGTTGAGAGTGCTGCTATGAACATTAGGGTACATGTGCCTCTATACGTTGGCACTCCTGTATCCCTTTGGTAAATTCCTAGCAGTGCTACTGCTGAATCTTAGGGGAGTTCTATTGTTAATTTTTTGAGGAACCTTCATATTGTTTTTCAGAGGGGTTGCACCAGCTTACATTCCCACCAACAGTGTAGGAGGGTGCCCATTTCTCCACATCCTTGCCATCATCTAGAGTTCTCTGATTTGTTCATTTTAGCCACTCTGACTGGCATGAGGTGGTATCTCAGTGTGGTTTTGATTTGTATTTCCCTGATGAGGAGGGATGCTAAGCATCATTTC
The DNA here is from genome assembly GCF_003009895.1 of Hyaena hyaena. Taxonomy (NCBI): domain Eukaryota; kingdom Metazoa; phylum Chordata; class Mammalia; order Carnivora; family Hyaenidae; genus Hyaena; species Hyaena hyaena. The sequence continues at coordinate 1,025,971 of NW_024081278.1, forward strand.
ATGTGTCTGTTGGCCATCTGGATGTCCTCTTTGGAGAAGTGTCTGTTCATGTCTTCTGCCCATTTCTTCACTGGATTATTTGTTTTTCGGGTGTGGAGTTTGATGAGTTCCTTTTAGATATTGGATACCAGCCCTTTATCTGATATGTCATTTGCAGTTATCTTTTCCCATTCCATCAGTTGTCTATTAGTTTTACTGATTGTTTGCTTTTCCATGCAGAAGCTTTTTATCTTCATGACATCCCAATAGTTCATTTTTGCTCTTGATTCCCTTGCCTTTGGGGAGGTGTCAAGTAAGAAATTGCTGTGGTTGAGGTCAAGGAGGTTGTTTCCTGCTTTCTCTTCTAGGGTTTTGATAGTTTCCTGTCTCACATTCAGGTCCTTTATCCATTTTGAGTTTATTTTTGTATATGGTGTGAGAAAATGATTTAGTTTTGTATTTCTGCATGTTGCTGTCCAGTTCTCCCAGCACCATCTATTAAAGAGGCTGTTTTTTTTTCCATTGGATGCTCTTTCCTGTTTTGTCAAAGATTAGTTGGCTGTATATTTTTGGGTCCAATTCTAAGTTCTCTATTGTATTCCATTGGTGTATGTGTCTGTTTTTGTGCCAATACCATACTGTCTTGATAATTAAAGCTTTGTAGTAGAGACTAAAGTCTGGGATGGTGATGCCTCCCATTTTGGTTTTCTTCTTCAATATTACTTTGGCTATTCGGGGTCTTTGTGGTTCCATACAAATTTTAGGATAGTTTGTTATAGTTTTGAGAAGAATACTGGTGCAATTTTGATTGGGATTGTATTGAATGTGTAGATTGCTTTGGGTAGTAGTGACATTTTAACAATATTTATTCTTCAGATTCTAGAGCATGGAATGTTTGTCCATTTCTTTGTGTCTTCTTCAATTTCCTTCATAAGTTTTCTATAGTTTTCATCATAGATCTCCTATATCTTTGGTTAGGTGTATTCTTAGGTATTTTATAGTTTTTTGTGCAATTGTGAATGGGATCAGTTTCTTGATTTCACTTTCTGTTGCTTCATTATCGGTGGATAAAAATGCAACTGATTTCTGTACATTGATTTTGTACCCTGCGACTTTGCTGAATTCATGGATCAGTTCTAGTAGGCTTCTGGTGGAGTCTGTCAGGTTTTCCATGTATAGTATCATGTCATCTGCGAAAAGTAAAAGTTTGACTTCTTCTTTGTCGATTCCATGCCTTTTATTTCCTTTTGTTGTCTGATGGCTGATGCTAGGACTTCCAGCATTGTGGTAAACAACAGTAGTGAGAGTGGACATCCCTGTCGTGCTCCTGATTTCAGAGGGAAAGCTCTCAGTTTTTCCCCATTGAAGATGATGTTAGCTGAGGGTTTTTCATACATGGCTTTTATGATGTTTAGCTAGGTTTCTTCTATCCCGACTTTCTCCAGGATCTTTATTAAGAAGGGATGCTGTATTTTGTCAAATGCTTTTTCTGCATCTATCGTCAGGAACATACAGCTTTTATCTTTTCTTTTGTTAATCTGATGTATCACATTGATTGATTTGCGAATATTCAACCAGCACTGTAACCCAGGAATGAATCCCACTTGATCTTGGTGGATAATTCTTTTTATGTGCTGTTGGATTCGATTTCCAAGGATCTTGTTGAGGATTTTTTCATCCGTATTCATCAAGGATATTGGCCTGTAGTTCTCTTTTTTTGCTGGGTCTCTGTCTGGATTGGGAATCAAAGTGATGCTGGCTTTGTAAAATTAGTCCAGAAGTTTTCCTTCAATATCTATTCTTTGGAATAGCTTGAGAAGAATGGGTATTAATTCTGTTTTAAATATCTGGTAGAATTCCCCAGGGAAGCCATCAGGTCCAGGGCTCTTATTTGTTGGGAGATTTTTGATAACTGACTCAATTTCCTCACTAGTTATGGGTCTGTTCAGATTTTCTATCTCTTCCCATGTGAATTTTGGTAGTGAGTGTGTGTTTATGAATTTGTCCATTTCTTCTAAGTTGTCTAGTTTGTTGGCACATAGTTTTTCATAGAATTCCCTGATAATTGCTTGTATTTCTGAAGGGTTGATTATAACAAGTCCTTTTTCATTCATGATTTTATCTCTTTCAGTGCTCTCTCTTTTCTTTTTGAGAAGCCTGGCTATAGGTTTGTCAATTTTGTTTATTTTTTCAAAAAACCAGCCCTTGGTTTCATTGATCTGTTCAACTGTTTTGTTTTGTTTTTGGTTTCTATATTGTTTATTTCTGCCCTGATTTTTATTATTTCTCTTCTCTTACTGGGCTTGGGGTGCTCCTGTTGCTCTCCCTCTAGTTCCTTTAGGTGAGCTGTTAGATTTTGTATTTGCGCTTTTTCTAATTTCTTGAAATAGGCCTCGAGTGCAATGTACTTTCCTCTTAGGGCTGCCTTTGCCGCATTCCATAGACTTTGGGTTGTTGTATTTTCGTTTTCATTTGTTTCCATATATTTTTTCATTTCTTCTCTAATTGCTTGATTGCCCCATTCATTCTTTAGTAGGGTGTTCTTTAACCTCCATGTGTTTGGAGGTTTTCCAGTCTTCTTCCTGTGGTTGATTTCAAGTTTCATAGCATTGTAATCTGAAAGTGTGCATGGTATGATCTCAGTTCTTTTATATTTATTGAGGGCTGCTTTATGTCCCAGTATGTGATCTATCCTGGAGAATGTGCCATGTACACTTGAGATGAAAGTGAATTCCATGGCCTCAGGATGTAGAGTTCTAAGCATATATGTCAAATCCATCTGGTCCAATGTGTCACTCAAGTCCATTGTTTCTTTAGTGATTTTCTGTCTAGTTTATCTATCCATTGCTGTAAGTGGAGTTTTAAAGTCCTCTGCTATTAGCACATTCTTATCCATAAGATTGTTTCTGTTTGTGATTGTTTTATGTATTTGGGTGCTTCCATATTCAGTGTGTAGACATTTATAATTGTTAGTTCTTCCTGATGGATGGATCCTGTAATTATTATATAATGCTCTTCTTCATCGCTTGTTGCTGTCTTTACTTTAAAGTCCAGTTTGTCTGATATAAGTATATCAGACTCCAGCTTTCTTTTGACTTCCAGTGGCATGATAAATATTTCTCCATCCCCTTACTTTCAATCTGAAGGTGTCCTCCAGTCTAAAATGAGTTTCTTATAGATAACAAATAAGTGGATTTTGTTTTTATCCGTTCTGCTACCCTATGTCTTTTGATTGGAGCATTCAGCCCATTTACATTCAGTGTTGTTATTGAAATATATGGGTTTAGATCATCGTGTCCTTTGCTGGATTCATGCTTGTGGTGGTGTCTCTGGTGTCTTGCGTTCCTTGCAACATTTCCCTCAGAGAGCCCCCGTAAGGAATTCTTACAGAGCTAGTTTAGTGTTGACGAATTCTTTCAATTTTTGTTTATTTGGAAAGACTTTTCTTTCTCCTTCTATTCTGAATGACAGGTTTGTTGGATAGAGGATGCTTGGCTGCATATTTTTTCTGTTCATCACATTGAAGATTTCCTGCCATTCCTTTCTGGCCTGCCACGTTTCAGTAGATAGGTGTAACCACTCTGATAGGTTTCCCTTTGTATGTTAGGGCCCTTTTCTCCCTAGCTGCTTTCAAAATTCTCTCTTTGTCCTTATATTTTGCCAGTTTCACTATGATATGTCGTGCAGAAGATCGATTCAAGTTACGTCTGAGGGAGGTTCTCTGTGCCTCTTGAATTTCAATGTTTACTTCCCTCTCCAAGTTGGGGAAGTTGTCTGCTATAATTTGTCAAGGACTCCTTCAGCACCTTTCCCTCTCTCTTCCTCTTCTGGAATTCCTATGATACAGATATTGTTCCATTTGATCATATTGCTGAGCTTTTGAACTCTCCTTTTGTGTTCCTGTATCAGTTTATCTCTCTTTTTCTCAGCTTCCCCTTTCTCTATAATTGTGTCTTCTAAATCACTTATTCTCCTTTCTGCCTCTTCAATCCGTGTATTGGACACCACCATTTTATTATGTATCTCAGTTAAAGCATTTTTTAATTCATCACAACTATTTTTAAGCTCCATAGTCTTTGTAGGAATAGTTTCTCTGATGTCTTCCATGCCTTTTTCAAACCCAGTGATTAATTTTATGACTATTCTTCTAAATTCTTATTCAGTTATGTTGCTTATATCTGTTTTGAGCAGCTCTTTAGCTGTCATTTCTTCCTGGAATTTCTTTGAAAGAAAGTTCTTCCATTTCGTCATTTTGGTTAGCTTTCTATCTCTTGTTTCTTTTAAAAGCTTGTTATGCACTCTGCCCTTGCAGGTGCTGCTGTATTAAAGAGGGATCTTTGACTGTCCAGGGCCTGTCCATTCAGGAAGTGTTCTTTGAATGGTGTCTCTTGGTTTCTCTTGTTGAGACTTTGGTTATTTTGTTTCCCTACTTGTAGTGGTATTTGGGATTCTCCACCATGTGTACTTTGGCTTGTTTCTTGAGGTAGCCCTGGAAAAGAAAACAGATAGACAACCACACAGGAAAGAAAGGTACACAAATGCACAGACAAATCCAATAAACACACAAACTGAAAGAGAAAAAGAAAAAAGGAAGGGACAATAAAACAAAAGAAAAGAAAGAGGAAGGAAGGAAGACAAATAATAAAAAAAATAAAAATTAATAAAAAATTGAAGAAAAGGAAAGAAAGAAAGAAAAAACCCAAAAGACAAAGGATAGTCTAAAAGCATAAAACCAGAATTCCCAGCTACAAATAAAGAGACAGGTGTATGCAGTGCTGATGAAAGAGCGTATACAAAGAGAGAAATGAGAGAGTGGGAAGGATGCGAAATTGGAAATGAAATGACCAGGCAGAGAGACTAAGAGGCCTGATTCAGAGAGAGAAATTGTAGAATATATTTAGAGATGATGCGAAAGAAACAAAGATGTTACTCAGAGAAACTATAGTCTGATTACTCCAGAGAGAGAGAGATAAAAAGGTAGCGATGGAGGTGTAGAGTGTACATCTAGAGAATGGATTACATGTGACTGTTTACGCAAACCAGTGACCAGAGTGCCTCGACTAGCTGAGTGGAGGGTTATGAATGAGAAAAGGGAGAATGTATCTGAATAGAAATAATTATCTAGGATTAATCATGGCAGTGCATCCATGTTGGTCTTGCCCCAGGCTCAGGTAAAAAAAAAAAAGAAAAGAAAGAAAAAAAAAGCAGCTTTCTGGTGGGGATGGGCGTGGTTTGGTGTAGGCGGGTCTCTGCTCCACTGTGTCCCGCTGGCCGCTCCCTGCTGCCCCACCTTGGTGGTTGTGTGGAGAAAAATGGCATCGCCCCAGTCCCTTCTCAACCAAGTGTTGCAAATTACTTCTTGGGTCTGATCTTCCTGTGCTGCAGGCGTAGCCAAGGTAGGCTGAGTTCTATGCCCAACACCCCTCCTCGTTTCCAGGTCCCAGTCCACGCGCTTTATTTATATCACCCAACACACAGTCCCGCAGGTTCACCACCTCTGCCAGGCGGTCAGGTCCAGGGAACTCAGTCTCGGCCCTCGCCTTGCATTCCCAGGGGTTGTGCCCGGGAACACAGCCTTAGGCCTGCAGTGTCAGCGCCGCCATGGGGGTTAGTGCCAGGAACGTAGCAGAGCAGTTTTTCCTGGAGTCCTCGTGACTGGGGCCACCTAGTTCAAAATCAGCACCCCAGCCAGAACTAAAAAATACTTTTTCCAAGCCAAGGTTTTTCTCTTCTCCAGGGACAGTTCTATGAGCAGTCTCAGCTTCTCTTTCCTTTCCCCTCAACTCACCGCGGCTCACGGGGGCTGCCCCACAAGCCAAGCTCCCTCCCTTCCTTCCGTATCTCCAGGTCCCATCCTACTTTTATCTTCCTCAATTTGCTCTCAAGCACTTATGAGGTTGCCTTCCCAGTGTATTCTGTCTCTTTCTTTTCCCAGACTCCTGTGGCTCAGTGTCCTACGACTTTAGGCCTTCTCTGTTTGAGAGATGGATGCAAGTGAAATGCACAGAGCTCCTTATTTCTCCACCATCTTGCCCCCTATGAATTTATTTACTTTTAACTAGAAGTTTGTACCTCTTGATCCCCTTTATCTATCTCATCCGTCCTTCCACTCTCCTCTCATTTGGCCACCAGCAATTTATTCTCTATAGCAAATACATTAATTATATTATAGTTTTGAAATATTGAAAATAGTTCCAGGTCTCCTATGGACCTTGGGAAACTACTACTTTTCCCTACCTTTCTCAGTTTGCAGATATGTAGCTTAATCAATTGTTTAAAATCCCACTGATACAAGTCTAGTGTTCTATCTACAAATAGTAGGCATTCTCTCTTCTTTAGGATTGATCACTACAATTTAAGGTAATGAATGAAGTTAAGTTCATATTTTTCACAATTCACAAAGAGTGAATCTAGAAATCTGGTTTGATTAGTTTTTGTCTATTTGTTTTATTTTGTTTTAGATTACATTTAAACTGAAGAAATGTCAGGTGTGAAGATATCCTCAGCAGATTCAAAGAACTAAATTCTGGATATTTACTGGAAAAGAAGTCCCCAGGTAGTATCCCTTACTGTTGTTTTCTTTTTGGAATCCTTTAGGAATAAGAGTTGAGAGATTATTTTGTTTTAGCAGCATGTCAATGGGACTGTCATTTCACTAAAGCTTTATTAGATATTAACTTAGTTGCAAAATAGAAAAGCTTTAAGTTCTGACTCCATTGAAACACAATAGTAACATTGTGTGTGTGTGTGTGTGTGTGCGCGCGTGCGCGCCCTAGCATGCACACATGCATTTGCAGATTACACAAGGTGTCTCCCCAACTGTGCCCCCAAACATGTTACACATGTATAGTTTTTCAGAGGGGAGGAGGAGGATTGTTTTAAATACTCCTGAAATACCAAAGTATAGGTTACCTACTCCTACTTTTGGAACTAGCTGTCACTCCACTTCTTTCCCTGCATACACATAGCCAAAACTATCTTTTGCCATTCTTTACTATGATGCCTGAAAGTTGTATATCACCCCCCACCTTTTTTTGTAATCAAAATATCAAAATAAGTCATCTTGGAGGGTTAACCTGATTATTTATTATCAGTGTAACCAAGTCCTCGTGAAATATTTTGCTAACTAGGTGAACTAGCAGAGAGTATGGATAAGAAACAGGCAAAATCAAATTTGGAAGTATGGTGACATGAAGGACATTGGAACTTAGAATGTTCAAGTGATGGGCAGTGACAACCAGAGTTATTCTGGAAGCACCAGGAGCCTGGAGTTGGATTGATTTTGTCTTACCCATAACTTCGTTTGGATTAGTTCCATAGATAGTTTTTGTGTTCTGAGGAAAACCAAGCCTTTAAGAACATACCTGAAAATGAAATATTTTTGTGCATGTTTCTAGCACTGATCTAGAATAGGAACCTTCACTGCTGGGCCTTGCTTCTAATATTGCAGTCATCACTAGAGTAAAATGAAAATTTAATTTTGTTTTTTTTAAGTATTAACAATTAAAAATGCTATAATCTCCTACCTGAAAAAAGTCCATGGATTTGTATTTTATGTTTGCATACAAAGAATATTTTGAGGAATGCATCTTTAAAAAGAGAACCAAATAATTTGACCCCTCCCCCCCACACAAAACACTTAAAGCTCTTGAATGCAACTAGTAAAAAATTACTTAGAACTCCTTGGGAATAGAATATTGCAGGATTTTATAGAATTCTGTAACTCATACTCATGTAGTTGGTTAGTGGAAAAATCTCACCTAGAGACAAGTTTCCTGCTCCTCTTCAGATGCTCAGTTTATAAGGCAGGAACTCCTGAAGAACTGAAAATAAACCTAAATTGAAAATGTTTTAGTTTCTCTATAAATAATAATAGGTGCCACTTTTTTTGTCGAAGTCTTGTCACAAACCAGACATTTATGTCATCAGCTGCAATCTTTACAGCCATCCTATAAGGTGATAATAGCTAACACTGAGATTAGGAGTGTGGGTTCTGAATGACATAGAATAGTGCCTGGTGCCTATATGGATTCAGATTCCACCCATGTTACTTACTGGCTGAGTGGTGGTTTCTTATCTTTAAGATCAAGTTAGGTAGCGCCTATCTTACAATGTTGCTGTAAGTGAGGGCCAGGCTCTATCCATTAGATTTTGGTATAGCTAGAAGCTGGCTTGAGAATGGGCACCTAGTTTGTGATGTTTGCCTGCTGAACATAAAAATTTCATAGAACTTTAGTGGCAGATGAGGCCATTCTGTGGTTGTAATAAACCAAGAAAAACTATAATCATGCCTGAACAAAGACAAGAAGCAAGAAAATTGACCACAAAAATGATCTAGCATCCCTTTATCCTGGCTAAAATGAATGACTGTAATGTCTTTAACAATACAGATTTAGCCTTACTGTGTTCTTTCTGACTTCTACATAAGAACTATTAACATACCAATCATAGAATTACCTTTACTTTCTGACAGTGTCAAATACAGAGCAATGTTGTGTTTCTTCTAACTCTCCCTAAAGCACCTAATAGAAGCCTGAACCTTAGTCCTTTGCAACACTCATCTGCTGAGATGTCCCACGGTTGTCCACAATGTGTGGTCTCTCTCCTTATAACAAGTCAATAAACCCAACCTCATTTGACCAGAGGTGTGCTTTTCACAGTCGTGGCTAGAGGGCATTGACATGAGCAGTGAATGAATTAATCCATATAAAGCACTTAGAACAATGCCCTGTACTGGGTATGTGTTCAATGGATATTATCTATATAGTGTTTTATGATTTTGTAGAAGATGATAACGGAAACTCAGAGAGGCCCCACAGCTGGGGGTGGTAGTGCTGAAATCCCAGTCCAGTTTTACTATGTTCCAGAGCCCATGTCTTCACTACACTACCCTGCAATCACTTTGACCCATCACCAGAGGTTTTGAGAAGCCTAAGTAACGTCATTTTGAGATTAAGGCCTCCGTAAAGAGCAACCTCGGGCTGCACGTAGCCCCAGTTCCAGGAAAAGCCTCAGACTGCTCAAGGCTGAAGCCACCCTCAGAACACCCTCAGATCAGCCAATCAAAAGAAGTTAAAAACATTCCTGTGGTCTGAGTCAGGGACTGAGATTATTGATAGCTACTTTGTACAAACTAGCTAATCACTCACCTCTTGCCTAAAACCCCACGTGGGCCCTTTGAACTCACCCCATAACTGGTCATTTTCAAAGGATTCTCAAAGGTCATGACTGGGTCCCGCCAAAAGTAACGAACACCTCACAGATACTGAATGGTCAAAACTGTTACCATGGATGCTGTACAATTATGATTGGTGCTTATGTGATGACGCTATACGTACAACGTGTGCACTGTAACACCCCAGTCCCTTACCCCATAAAAACACTGCTTGCTATTGTTTGGGGCTTCACCCTGCTGCCGCTGCGCCAGTTGACAGGTGAGCCCCTGCTTGAGCTTGTAATAAAGACCCTTATGTACTTGCATCGGTGTCGGCTCCTTGGAGGTCTCAGGGGACTCGCGATTCGGGCACAACAGTTTCCCATCCCTTGTGTCAAGAGGTGACTTTACTGGCCCCTGGGATTCTAGTTTTGTCTTGATCTATGTTTGAGCAAAAATTCTTTTCCTTTAAAAGGTATTAAAAGTCAACTGTTAATCCTTTTCATTTATGAAGAGGCTTGTTAGGTGAAAGACCTTCAGATATTCTTTCTTTTACTACAAGTTTAGTCTTGTGATCATGGAAAAATTCTCTTTTATCCTTTGAAGTCTCATTGACTGAAAAGGCTATGGTAAAGAAGGTTAACTTAAATCTTTGCAAGAGAAGAAGCTGAAAGAATGGTAGCCCCGGGGTACAGAAGTCTCAAGATGGGAGCGCAACTGTAGGCCTTTGTAAAACCATACAGCCAACTGCTACAGGGATAAAGGAATATCAGGGAAACCTCAAGGGGAGACAATACTGACAGCAAGAGGGATTGATAATAACATTAGACCATGGATGTTAAGTGTCTTTTGCATTCACTCATTTTCTAGTTTATCCCATGGGGATTTGTGTGTGCTCTGGGGGTGGAGGGGTGGGGTGGAGTGAGGTATGTATTTGCGTTAGGCAGGAGCTTCTAATTGAAGTTTTCCAAAATGTATTTCTGAGAGTGCTGGTATTTCTGCAGATATTGAAATATGTTCTGTGAAAGACAGTTTAAGGGTGAAGTTTTTCAATTGTTCCAACTGTATCTACTTCTTGTAGATTCATAACTGATATTAGCAGCAGCTAAAAGCTCTTAAAAATACAGTAAAATCCCTGTTTAACTTTGTAAGTCAGGCATTTCTCAAATTCATTTGAATTTAGTATTTTTTTCCCTAGAACTTATTAACATCATCATCATCGTCGTCGTCGTAGCTAACACTATTGAGTGTTTGCCATACACCAGATACTGTTCTAAGTATGTTTCATATATTAATTTACTCATTGCCTCAACAACTTTATTACTGTTAAGGAGACTGAGGCATAGAGCAGTTAGCCTATTCAAGGTGATAAAACCAGTAAATCAGTACAGAATATTCTTTTAACTGATTAATGTCTTAGGAGGAAAGTGTGGGAAGTGGTATTTTGATTCAAGGAGGTAACAAAGAGAAAAGAGCTAGATTTATTTAAGTATTCAATCAACATTTTTAGAAAAACTAGTATGAACAAATGCTATTCAAAGTACTAGAGATAGCAGCATTAAGACAGACAAGATTCCCATTTTTATGGAGTTTACATTGTAGTTGGGGATAAATAGATAACAACAAATAAGCACACTAGTAAACAAACAAACCAAAATATAGGTAGTGATAAAGCTCTGTGGTGTGACGGAGTGTGGATTAGGAGTAGCTTAATTTTCCCTGAAAATTAATTTCAGTGTCTTATCATATAACTGAATGTGACTCTATAGCAGAATAATCAGCTTAATCATAACCTTTTAAAAAGTCGGCCTACTGATTCATTGATAAACTGTGTTTTTCCCTATTGGAAAAGTCAATTTGGTTTTTATATTCCTAGAGCATTTTTTCCCAAAATGGGATCAATGAAGTACTAGGAATTCCCAGGAAAAAATCCTGAGAATTTTAATAGTTGTATATGTGTGAAAATGTTTTTCTGGTCAAAGAAGTTAAACAAGTTTCTTTACTATACTAATCACCCAGAGTTTCTGTTGTGCCCGAATCGTGAGTCCCAGAGACCTCCAAGGAGCCAGCACCAATGCAAATACAAAAGGGTCTTTATTACAGGCTCGAGCAGGGGCTCACAAGCCTACCGGTGTAGTGGCAGCAAGGTGAAGCGAAGAACAATAGCGAACAGGGTTTTTAAGGAGTAAGGGACGGGGGTGTTACAGTACATGTAGCATCATCACATAAGCACCAATTACAATTACAGCTTTGACCATTCAGTATCTGTGAGGTGTTCATTACTTTTGGTGGGACCCAATCATGACTTTTGAGAATCCTTTGAAAATGACCAATTATGAGGTGAGTTTAAAGGGCCCACGTGGGGTTCAGGCAAGCGGTGAGAAATTGGCTAGTTTGTATCTGCAGTTCCCAGCCTTGACTCAGACCATAGGAATGTTTTTTGATTAGCTGAACTGAGGGCGGTCTGAGGATGGCTTTAGCCTTGAACAATCTGAGGCTTTTCCTGGGACTGGGACTGGGGCTATGTGCAGCCCGAGGTTTCTCTTAATGGAGGACTTAATTTTTGGCTCTTCATTTCCAATATACCAATATATATTATATAGGATTATGGGGTACAGTATTCTCATTTGGCCATGGAAGGCTCACTTGTGGAAACTTCTCATGGGAGTAGTATTTTGTATAACCAACTTTGGAATGCATTGCCTTCTCTCTCTTTTTACTGCATGATACATTGTGATAGTTAACTCACTTAAAAGAAGGTTTGGTCTTTTACATTGGCTTAGAATAATTCCTTATTAAATTCTCCTTTGTTAGAATTCTGAAAAGCCAGATTTCAGATCTAAGAGAAATAATGTTTCATTGAAAATTACTATTCTTTAATATTCTGAATCTTATTAATTCTGTTTGCTTGCATTTGGGTTAGTGAGTAGAAGATTGGAGGGGAAACTAGATAATGTGACTTTTTCCCCTTGGCTCCTTGTTTTATTATCTTGACTCACCCTTTCTTAATAAACCCTGTGCACCTCTTGGGATCCAGTGGCAGTATGTGTCATGTGCTCTTTCTTGATCACTAAGTAAAAGAAACTCTACCCTTTTCTAGTTCTGTCATCTCACATGAACAGAACAAAAAGAGAAATAAAGTTTTGCCTGAATGTACAGTGAAAGGTAAGTTTCTCTCTCACACATATTCCCATTTTAAAATAACAAATATTGTTACTATTTCCTTGTATATTCTTCTGGATGTATTATATATACATATGCATATACAACATATATCAAATACGTGTGTAATATTTGCATTCACTTTGCATATAAAGACTCCCTTGTTGAACACAAATGTAATGAATGTAATAGCACACTGTTTTATCTTCCCACTTTATTCACTTTGCAATTCATTTTGGGAAATTTTCCATATCATTTCCTAGAGATCTGCATCTTTAATAGAAGGAAAAAAAAGAAACAAGCATGATTTCAGAGCATTCCACGGTTTAGACTGTTATGTTTATCCAGGTATATTCCACTGTATAGATTACTATAATTGATTCAGCAAGTCTCCATTTCATAAACATTTTGATTATTTTAAAATCATTGTCTAAAACAAAATAATCCCATAATATTAGTCTTGTGACTGGGTGAATTTTGCCTTGATACTATTATTTTAACAACCTTATGTTTTTTTTTTTAATTTGGCTTCCTTTCTTCCCCCTTCAGTTTATTTATCTATTTATTTTGAGGGAGGGGGAGGAAGAGAGAGGGAGAGAGAGAATTCCAAGCAGGCTTCATGCTGTTCATGAAGAGCCCAATGCAGGACCCAAACTCATGAAGTGTGAGATCATGACCTGAACTGAGATCAACAATCAGACCAACCAGTGCTTAATTGGCTGAGCCACCCAGGTGCCCAACAACCTATGGTTTCTAAATGGTTTCCAGAACACTGAAATTTTTAAACCTGTGCTTTAAACAGTAGGCTTACAAAAATCTATCTGGTTTCCTTTATTAAAATTCTTTCTACTTTAATCCTCACTGATATTGAAAATGTTCATATTTATCATATCCTAATGTTAACTACATATTTTCACCTAAAAATTATTTTTTAAAAGCCTTTAAGTTCTTTACTTTTGACTTTTAGAACCAGGACCCTTCTGCATTGATTATTGTTCTGAGGTACAGTACCACTGCATATTTGGTTGACTTCTTTCTATATAAACAAGTCATGCATAATATAAATGAGCTTAGATTGGATCAGATACAATGAGTGTCGAAGAGTGATGGTTGATGCAAACGAGAGGGGTGATTAGTATTGTTCTTGCTACATGATAAATTACACCATATCATGCATTAAAACAATGGATTGTCCTTCAGGATATCAAAGACTTTTTAGCAACAACATGATGGGAAATATATAGTCCTTTATCATTTTGCAAAAGGTGAGAGTTACAATAACAATTTTGAGAATTCTTTTCAAGTTTCAAAGAATATTGTTATTGTGCCAGCACTGATGAGAATGTATGCACCTTGTCCTTGGTAATGGGCACAGTGTTTTTTATTGTTCTTTTACTCTGCGGTGCTGACATGTAAGCTGTTTTGATCTCTGAGTACTTTAGGTTAAAGTGGACCAGGAACTCTTCTACCCTTGGGGGTGTTAGTAGGATTCTAATGATTCTGTTTGATCTACCATGTTAAACACAAATGAAATAAATCAGGAGAAATACACATAGAGAGTATATCAAAGAGTTATTTCTACTTCTGGGCATAAGGCAGTTGCTAAGCAACCTGTGTCAGACTTCATGGTCATCTGTTAGGAAGGACACAAAGTCAATGCTCACTCAAGACACATAAGATCAGAAATGAAAAAACAACTATTTTGTTGGATTCAAGAAAAAGGTGTTTGGATAAACGTATAATGGTTGCAAGATATGAAGCATCTAATTGCAGATGCACTTAAGGGAGCAATGAAATTGACAAAACAGATCTATATTCAATCCAAGCAGTCTGGGAGGACAGAGAAAATAAACTACACTTTGTATGAATCGTTCCCACTTCTCAGTATCTACTTTCACAACACCGTGGTTATTTGTGGGATGTAATAGTCTTAACAAGCTGTGCTACAAACATTCCACCAGGAGAGTCCACCATGAACCTTTGGAATTTGGAGTTTTATTGATAATAATAAGATCACTTCCAATCTTCTTTCACATTTTTCTTCAATGCTACATTTTAAAATATGAAGTCTGTAACTTAGAAAAGAGTTTTTTCAAGAAAGAGAGGTATGAAGCTTCAGGCCGAGTTTAACAAAGCCATCCAAGGCACACAGTGTGGAGGAATTATGGTTTCTGCTTTGTAGAACCTATAAATTCAGTATCTAAAAACGACTGATGATTTTTTTCCTTATTTTTCTCTGGATAAATATTTTTTCTTCTGATATTAGATTATTGCTTGGCTGATCAAAACTTTTCATTGTGTTCTGTTTTACTGAGTCATGCTCAACTGCAGTGCCTCTATAGTACAATTTACTAGTCTCTTGGCCTTAGACAATATTTTTTAACTTATCTGAGGCTCCAGTTTCTTAAATGTAAATGTAAATCTCAATAGTCATCTCATGAAATTGTGAGAATCTAATGAATAAAGTAAAATAATATATAAAATGCCTAGTTGATAGTATGCTTTCCCTTTGTAGTAATTTTTACTACTTATGGAATAGACTACTAGAACATAGTATTCTAAGTAGGATTATTGCATTTTTCCACTAAAGGCGTGAACATTTTTTAAATGAGAAAGTACATTAATTCATGTTTTCTACTGAGATTTTTTGAGGTATTAATTATAATTTAAACAATTCTTACATTCTAGTTTAAAAATATTATATCTGGGGTGCTGGTTGGCTCAGTTGGGTAAGCCTATGACTTCGATTCAGGTCAAGAATTCATGGTTTGTGAGTTTGAGCCCCACACCAGGATCTGTACTGACAGCTCGGAGTCTGGAACCTGCTTCGGATTCTGTGTGTGTCTCTTTCTCTCTGCCCCTTCCCTGCTCATTCTCTCTCTTTCTCTCTCTCTCTCTCTCTCTCCCCCAAAAATAAACATTAAAAGAATTACATCTGTGTTTGAAGTACAAATGGCAGGCATTTATTTTGTTCTGCAGTAAGCATAGTACTTAAGGTCTGTCAGTAAATTGTTTTTTTTTCCCCCATAACATAATTATAATATCTTCAGCATATTCATGATACAAAAAACCTACCACCCACACACAGGCCTAACCTCTCTCATAGTCTCATAGAGACTCATAGATTCTCCTTGAAAGCAGAGGCCAGCTTTTTCTTTTCAGAGGAATTTTTGCATTTAATTTTGGGAGTCTTAAAGGCCTGTTAACATTTTTCACAATGATACTTTCAGTTAAACTCTAAAGTCAGCTGTAATGACGATGAAGCAAATGATCCAGAATCCATTCTTAAGAAGTCACAGATCATCTTTTTAAGACTAGTTGAGTCCAGGCCTTCTCGCTGTGGCAGTGGAACATTTATTTTATTCAGTAATTGTTTTTTACATGCCTACTATGTGCTTGGCAGGTGTGAGATGCTGGGAATATAATGGTGAACAAATTTGAAGTGAGCTCTACCTTCCTGAAGGTAGAACAATAAAGTGAAAGAAACAATAAAGCAGAAAGTGACTTGAAGGGATCGAGAATGCTGCTTCTGGGTTGGGTGAGCTGAGATTATACTGGGAGGGAGGGTGACCAGGAAAGATTGCTGAGCAGTTTTCATTGGGACTGAAACCGTCCAGAACAATGCTGACTCCTTGGACCTCAGCATTTAGTGTGGGTGGTTCCACCACAGCTGAGGTACCTGTCAGTGACCTTTCTTTGTCTTCAGGACTCCTGAGCTTGAATAATACAGCGTGGTCTTCCATCTCCTTTTCCTTTATGAAGGCATTCAGCTTTTATCTTTGTTTTCTGAGACAGCTCTTTCATTTTACTGATGGATGCAATGTCATCCTTTGGCAAGCCAGTGCTTCTTTCATTATGAGGACTGTTTTCTTCTACACATTTTTATTTCTACCTATGTCTTTTCATATAAATGATGAGCTCTTTAAAAATAAACAAAAATAATCTGTTTAGCACAGATTAGGGAGGAGCTGTAATCTACAAATTAGAGTGAGGTTGTTCTATTTTGCAGGTTTGTTTTTCTGTATCTTGATTACCAGTTTCTCATAAATAATTAAGCATTACCTAAAAATGGATTTATTTAGAAGGTCATTTATGTAGTACTAATTATGCATTTTCATATAATTTTAACTGTAGATATTTAGAGAGAAGATTTTGGCTTAACAGCAATAATAAAAGCAACTTTGCATTGGTAGAGCAGCGTTTTCAACTTGGTTACCTTTCAAAACACCCATGAGTTGTAACAGTAGGAGTATATTAATCTACACAATTTAAACATTAATAAACTAGTGATCATGTTTATACATTTATATGATTAAAGCCTAAAGTGCATGATTTCTATTTTAATACCCAGTACCTACATGTCTATTTGGATGATTGGGAGTTTTTAAAATTTATAATTAGCATCTCACAGCTGCTAGAAAGGTATTATGAGAAAAGAGGGCAAACAATATGAATCATAAAACAGAATGTCACATTATAACAACATCTGTAACCCATGTTTTATCTGCAGTGTGTAAAGTGCTTTATAGGTGAGTGGCTTCTAAAGCTTACCTAGAAGGTATACAAATGTGAATCAGTGTACATAAAAAGCATTTTCTATTGCTCATCTTGAATTAAAAGCAACGGAAAATTGAGCTGTTTTACAGTAAATTTTCCTATTTGTAAAGATTAGAAATAATTATAAAAAATAAGAAATTCAAGTATGTTGAAGAATAAGGAAATCATTTTTCAGGCTGTATATGTTTTTTTCCTAAATCATAAATATGTTGTCTTCATAAATACCAAAGTATCCCTTTTTAGAGTTTAGCTCCGTATATACCACACCCATAAACGCAATGACAGACATTTGGGAACAAACATGAAAATATTTCTTAAAATATTTTTTTGATGTTTTTATTTATTTCTGAGACAGACAGAAAGCAGGAGCTGGGAAAGAGGAGTGGGAGAGGGAGACAAGAACCGAAGTGGGCTTGCCCTGACAGCAGAGAGCTCGATGTCGGGCTCAAACTCACAAGCTGTAAGATCATGACTTGAGCTGAAGTCAGAAGATGCTCAGCCAACTGAGCCACCCAGACACACTGAAAAGATTTCATTTAATTTACAGAATGGTGTTTTCAAGAATTTTTTAAACACTTAGGAGAAATTTTTTTGTGGTGCAACTGGCATTTTGGCTATGGTTATTAAGACTTGGACTTACAGCAATTTTTAAAAAATTATTTACTCCTGAGAGAGAATGAGAGACAGAGAGAGGTGGGGTGAGGGGAGGAGCAGAGACTGAGGGGACAGAGGATCTGAAGGGGCTCTGCACTGACAGTAGTAAGCATGATGTGGGGCTTGAACTCATGAACCATGAGATCATGACCTGCGCTGAAGTCAGACGCTCAACTGACTGAGCCACCTAGGTACCCTACAACAATAATTTAATTACATTTGATTCAAGTGCTCTGTTTATCTTTGACTGACTAATAGGATCATGAAATACTTATGTGTTCAACTTGACGTTAGTGATCCAAATCAATTACTCCAGCTATATTTCTTTGTAGTCATTTCATTAATGGATTTACTGAGGTACCCTCATTTTCTGAGAATAGACCCAGCTTTACTCAAATGACTCACAATGTCTCTGCTTAATGAACTCATAAGAAAAAAATCCTGCTCTCTTCTAAACAATATTTAGACCGAAGACAAAGTTGTTCCCATTGCAGCTTGGTCATTTGTAGCAGCAACATGGATGGAACTCGAGGGTGTTATGCTGAGCGAAATAAGTCAGGCAGAGGAAGACAGATACCATATGTTTTCACTTATAAGTGGATCAGGAGAAACTTAACAGAGGACCATGGGGGAGAAGAAAGAGGAAAATAGTTGGGGAGAGGGAGGGAGGCAAACCATGAGAAACTCTTGAATACTGAGAACAAACTGAGGGCTGATGGGGGTCGGGGAGAAGGGAAGGGGGGTGATGGGCATGGAGGAGGGCACTTATTGGGATGAGCACTGGGTGTTATATGGAAACCAACCTGACAATAAACTGTGAAAGAAAAAGAATCTCAGCCAAAATAGGGGGTTAAAATAGAAAGAGTATTTGATTAATAAAATTTAAGGAAACATATTACTCACACTGTTAATCTGTATTCTTTCAGAGGTTCTTTATTAATATACTAGGGAATATAAATATGTTTCTATTTTCATTCTTCAAGGAAATCATGTTAAAACCTTGTTCTTTCTGTGCACCATGTGTTTTAAACATTTTTGTGTGTGTTTCAAAACATATTTGAATACCAGATTAATTTTTGATTCTTAACAGAATATTCTCTGTAGTTCAAAGTACAAAAAAAAACCCTTAAAATTTATTTTTAGTGCATACATATGTAATTTAAGCATGTAATTTTTAAGTGCTTAGTGATTTAGTGGGAATATTAATATTTATAGACCTTCATTTTTCTTCTCAAGAAGATTCTGATCTAATTCTGAGAATGAGATACATATGCTTTTATTTTTTAATGTTTATTTATTTTTAAGAGAGAGAGAGACGAAATGTTAGTGGGGGAGGGCAGAGACAGGAAGACACGGAATCCAAAGCAGGCCCCAGGCTCTAAGCTGTCCACACATAGCCCAATGTGGGGCTTGAATCCACAAATCATGAGATCATGACCTGAGCTGAAGTCACTTGCCCAACTTACTGAACCCCCCAGATAGGTGCCCTATGGTACACATGGTTTTTAAAAAGCACTCATGGAAATTTATATAACATATATTTTTAAGTGCTTATTTATTTCTTTTGGTGGAGGAGACGCAGAGAGGGAGGGAGAGCGAGAATCCCAAGTGGGCTGTACACTGTCAGTGCAGAGCCTGATGAGGCCTGCTATCTCAGGAAGTGTGAGATCATGACCTGAGCCAAAATCAAGAATCAAGACTCAAATGATGAGCCACTCATGTTCTCTACATGTAACTTTTAAATGTTTGTAAAAGACTGTTATGTCTCTGGAACTCATTCCTGCCAGTTGAACCAAACATTTTTTTTCCCTTAGGAAAATTGCTTTATTATTCTTGTAATAAAAGATTCAAGGAATTCAAAAAATTACAGAAAAGAAATTAATAAAAGTGATCTTTAATCTAAGGGCACCCAAATAGCTGTCATATTAAATAAATAGTATCCCATTATCTTACTATGTATGTTTGAAAATAAAGGCTAGCTTTGAAATGTTTGTCATGAAGCAGGACCATCTTGTATGTGGTATTTTAAGAATAAAACATATTAAATTTAGAGGTAGCAATGAAAATGAGGCGAAATGAGAGGAATTGATGAAATTCAAATATTTTGAATTATTATTTATTAAAAATTCTTTTAAGATTAAGTAAGAGGATTATGAAAGTCACTAAGAGTTTGGATCCTTTGTTAAAACTACATCTTCAGGGTGCCTGGGTGGCTTAGTTGGTTGAATGTCTGACTTCAGCTCAGGTCATGATTTCATGGCCTATGAGTTGAAGCCCTGCATTGGGCTCTGTTCTGACAGCTCAGAGCCTAAAGCCCGATTCCGATTCTGTGTCTCCTTCTCTCTTTGCCCCTCCCCAGCTCATACTCTGTCTGTCTGTCTGTCTGTCTCTCTCTCTCTCAAAAATAAATAAACATTAAAAAAATTTAAAAAATAAACTGCATCTTCAATTTAAGATAATGTTGATTGACTCTTAGCGTGATAAGGCATTTGTGTTTTTATATTTTCTTTTACTTTTCTTCTTTAATCTTCCAGTATTTGTTAATACATTCACATACTGTCAAGGTTTATGGCATTTACATTCTATTCTATAAACAGAATCTGCACAATTTTCTTTATACTTCATTTAAATGGAGACAGTACTCATCACATGTCATTTTTGTATTGTTTTACCAGTCCTGAGTTCTTTATTTTCATTTATCCTGTAAAAGTAGTTTTAAATGTTGATGTTTCTGCAAAGCAGTTTTGAAGAAAAGCTCATGAGTTTGTGGTCTCTAAATTCTTTCATGTTTTAGAATGTCTGCGTATGAGTTTTATATTTGACTAATATCATGGCTGCATGTTGGGTTGCTACCTTTCCTATAGAAATCTGTGAACAATATTCCCATGCTTATGCGTTAATTGTTATGTGTAGAAATCTAAGTCCAGCCAGATTTCTTTATAGGTGACTTTTTCCCCTTGAGATCTGCCTGAAGAATTCTTTCTGTAATAATTGAAACTCAATAATTCAACTAAGAAATGTCTTAATATTTAGCAGTGTGCATTAAATTTGTCTCAAATCTAATAGGCATTTTTAATTTGAAATGAAAATGAAAACCTAACATACCACTCATGAGATGCAACAAAAGCGTTATTGAGAGAAGTTTATAACAATAAATGCCTATAGTAAGAAGAAAGATCTTAAATAAACAACCTAGCTTTATACCTCAAGGAACTAGAAAAAGAAGAATAAACGAAGTCCAAAGTTAGCAGAAGAAAGGATATAATAAAGATTAGGGCAGAAATAAACAAAGAATAGAAAACAAAACAAAACAAAAAACCAAATCTAAGTTATTTTTTGAAAAGATAAACAAAATTGTCAACCTTTACCCATATTTGGTAAGAAAAAAAGAGAACACTCAAATAAATAAAATCAGAGGTGATTCACTGTTGCTTCTACGAGAGACAGTAATTTTCTTCAACATATTATAATCGATGGCTGCATATTTCTGTGTCTTCCATGGTGAAGGACTGGGGGAAGACGCTGGGAAAAAAGTTGAGTTGAATTCTCTGTATGCCGTGTTAGAATATTTGGGCTCCCTCACTTCTGAGGTTTTGTTAAACATCCTACAGGAGGGTCCCCTGAAATTAGAATACATGTTCTGTTCTTACTGAGGAAACAGGGAAATGGATCTGCACTATTCCTCACGTGTAGCCCGGGAGCCTTTGGCTCCTTTAGACACACTCAGTGTTTTAGCTTTATTGTACATTTCCTGACATTTCTATTGTACATTTACTTGTTTCTTCCTTGTAGCTCTTTCCACTTTTCCCCTTCAAATATCACTCAGTTCATTTTCATCTCATTTGATGGTATTCAGAGAAGTCTGACTGGTTTCTGAGGGAGAGGACTGGGTCAGGGAGTGGGTGCCTCACTATAAAATACCTCGCACTCTGCTCCAGAGTCTCATCTTTTCTCCCCGTTTTGGTGCCACTTTTTGAGCTTCATGGTAATGAATTGCATCGCTGATGCTGAAATTTTCCTGGGTTTCACTGGATTGGATGTTGGGAGAGGAAATTATGTGTAGCAGTTTTATTCCACCATCTTAACTCAGAGGTCCCCAAAGCATTCTATTAACCAGGAAAATATTTCTATTCATTGTGCAGATAAGGAAATTTTCAAATAGAAGATTAAGGAGGACACATTATCATGTGAACAAGTACTTAATTACATTAGAGATGCAAATGTTTTTTGAGATTATACTTTTGTAAACAAGATGATCTTGTTATAATGGAGGATTTGTGATAACTGCAATGTAAAGGAGCCTCAGAGGAAAAATTAGGAAAACTGAGTATGGGAACTATTTATTGCCTGAGTTAATGGTATGCATAAAATCCAATGAATACCGAAGACTGTGTGCAGAGTCACAACACAGTACGTTCTAAAACATTGTCCCGTTTGCTTCTTTTAAATATCTAGATAACTTTTCTTGTAAGTGAACTGAAGAAATGTTGTTCAGACTGACATACTTCTGAATGTTTTAAATCTCTAACAATCAAAAACACACTTGGCAGAGAACTAATTTCACACCTCAGGCATTAAAACTCTGAGTCTGTATTCATTGTTTATTTTACATAATGTAAAACAGCATGAAGCAAGATATATTATACAATGGATGAATGGGAATTTTAGAAAGCAGGGAATCATTTTATATTTACACCTGGCAGATGACATTTTATATATTGGAAGTTTTCCTGATATACCAAACATGATGATTTTTTTCAGTCAACTGAATTTTTTGTCACTGGCATACATTAAAGAATAAAAGATTTCTGTTCTTACTGTTTGTATTTTTATGGAACATAATGATAATTGTATGGATTATTGTGATATCAAAGTTCATATCTTACAAACCAACCTTTGTTTTTAAATATAGGATATATAGGGATCCCTGGATGGCTCAGATGGTTAAGTGTCTGACTTCAGCTCAGGTCATGATCTCACGGTTTGTGGGTTCCAGCCCCATGTTGGGCTCTGTGCTGACGGCTCAGAGTCTGGAGCCTACTTTGGATTCTGTGTCTCCTTCTCTCTCTGCCCTCCCCTGCTCACACTCTGTCTCTCTCTCTCAAAAATAAATAAACATAAAAAACATAAAAAAATAAAAACATAAAAGATAAAAAACATAAAAAACATAAAAACCCACCTTTTAAATGTGGGATGTATAAAAGTTAGAGATAATCATGAAATCTAGATAAATAAAATTATAATATGTTTACCAGTAAATAGGTGAGCCAGTTTGAAAGAATCCTTCAGGAATAGAATGATTTATTTCTTATTGTAAAACTTTTGAGTCATTAGTGAATATATTAATAATTTCTAGTTTAATTACTAGAGCCAAATAATCATATATTGGTGTAATTTCTCTAACTTACAGGTGTTTACATTATTTCAGGTACAGTTATTGTTAAATTAGTGCTCAGGGAATAAACAGTTGTGTAGTATGCCACTTTTTGTCTTTTTTTAAAAATGTTTTTTATTTATTTCTGAGAGAGAGAGAGAGATAGTGTGAGCAGGGAAGGGTCAGAGACAGAGGGAGATACAGAATCTGAAACAGACTCCTGGCTCTGAACTAGCTGTCAGCACAGAGCCCGATGCGGGCCTCAAACCCACCAACCGTGAGATCATGACCTGAGCTGAAGTCGGATGCTTAACCAACAGAGCCACCCAGGCGCCCCACTTTTTGTCTTTTGGAAACAGAACTCCCATGTTGTTGTGTAAAGCCTAAACCATATAGTATAGCATCCTAATTGTCAACTAACAGTAGGTAACGTGTTGCTTTAATTTAGAAATTTGGCACTAGAATTCATTGCAATTGACCATCGCCTAGTGGTGGTCGCCACCCAGGTGCATGCTATGTTTATTTGGACTCAAGTGGTTGAAGTCTGTTCAACATGGAGTCCTGGCTTCTGCTCAGTTTTTGAATCCCTAACTTATATTCATCCAGATAGCAAGTTGTTATAAGAGAGTTAAATATGGATAGAAAGGAGAAAATGGATGCTGAATAGCCAAAGGAGTGCACTGGGCTGTCCCTGGGTTGCTCTTAGATTCACTCCTGTACTTCCATGCCTTACTGTGTGTACCAGGAAGCTGGATGCTTGCAAACTTCAGTTTCCATACTCTTTGTCAAGTAGCCTCCAGTTAGATTTGACTAATAGGAGACGTCTATGGTAGACATGGGAGGAAAGGAGTAGCCTATGCTTCTGGTGGCATTTCCAACACCTATACAACTATATGGTGTAGCGTCCTTTGGTGGTTTCACCAATGGTAGAGGTGGCTCTTGTGGTTTCAGAAGTATTAGCAGTGAGGCCAGGTGGGACTACTGTTTCCAGTGACTTTAGGTGGTCCAAGAGAGTGTCAGAGGTCAGTGGCAGCAGCATTTCCCAGCCGTGCTAGCAGTCATTGTGCTCTGGGTTCTGTTAATCCCCTCTCATCCATTTTGTTATTTAGCCAAAGGGGTGGTAGTGTCTTCTCTGTTCCTGCTTCTTTTTCTTTTAAGTGTATTTATTTATTTTGAGAGGGAGAGAAAGAGAGAGAGAGAGAGAGAGAATATATCTAAAATAGGCTTTGCATTGCGAGCACAGAGCCTGACGAGCGGCTCCATCTCATGAACTGTGAGATCATGACCTGAGCCAAAACCAAGAGTTGGACACTTAACCAACCGAACCACCCAGATGCCCCTCTGTGCTTCCCATTCTCTGGTTTTCCTCACCTTACCAAAACCTTTTTGATCCTTCAGTCTTTCAATCATTTTTTTATTGCTCCTTGCAGAAGATACTCTGTGTTTAAACTATTTGGCATACTTTCTGTTTTTCTGATGAGACTTTTCTGTACTGTCATGATCTTTCTGGCATCACCCGAGACTGTTCTAAACTGGGCCCTCTTCAGGCTAGAGTGGGCACTCTCATTCCATCTGTGCAGCTGAGAATCTGTCTTGGATTCCAGTGACAAGAATCAGGAGTGCCCTATGGCTTTGTGCATCAGAATGATGTGATGGTGAATATTATTTTTCTACATGTATTAACATTCCTTAGGGTTTGCATATTTTAATACAGCTTATTCTTAAAAGAAAAGCACATAATGTGTATAAAACTTTTTCTCCATTTATCACAGTATTGTTAGATCCCCCATAATAGCTTTTCACTCATTGGATTGGAATTGCCTTTATTTTTTTTTACACTTTTTTCCACTAAACTGTGAGCTCCACAAGAGAAGACACGCTGTCTATGTTGTTTACTGTTGTATCACTAGTTCTGGGACAGTACCAAGGACTTACTGACTTCTCATTAGATGTTTGAATGAATGAGTGAATAGCTTATTCTGTGTGTGTGTGTGTGTGTGTATGTGTTTGGGTATAATATCTTGGGGAGGTGAAGGGCTACCCTGTAGAGCCTACAACCTTCAGACCTCTCCCACTATTATACTTGATCCCTCAATTCCTCTTGTTATTCTCTCAGTTTATGCTTTTTTACTGTCTACTTGAATTTGTTTTTACCACCTTACCTTGTGTTTACTGTTTACCTTACTTAAAAAAATTTTTTTTGTTTTCTACCTTTTGTAAGGATGATAGGGTTTCCTTTATTCTTTTCTCCTCTTTTTCTGCTTTGAAACTCTGAACTATTTGCAACCATTGATTGAATTTCTAAACTTTCCATATCTATTGCTTAAAAAGCCTAGAGTTTTGCCATTTTGACATAAAAGTTAAATTATATTCAATTTGCTAGTATTTATTGAGGAACTGTCTAGATTTTAAATTTCTAAAAATATCATTATTTACATAGCACTAAAAAATCTTTTTATTGTGAAAAATTTCAAACATATACATGTTTCTGATACCAGTACAATGAATTCTTTTGTTCTTGATACCAGCTTTAACAGTGATTATAATTATAATAAATGGTCAGCATGGTTTCATTTAATAGTCTCTACTTCATATCATTTCTTTTGCAATCATTTCAGTATTTGTTTCTAAACTGTGAAGACTCTTAAAAATATAATCACTATGTCATAATCACCTCTAAAACTTTACTTAGTGTCATCAAATATCAAGTGTTCAAGTATTCCTCCCAATGAGCTCATAATTCTTTTTTATTTAATTATTTTTTAAAAGTTTATTTATTTATTTTGAGAGAGAGAGAGCACAAGTAGGGGAGGGGCAGAGAGAGAAGGAGAGAAAATCCCTTCTCTCGGGGAAAAGGCACCACACGGTCAGCACAGAGCCTGATGCAGGGCTCCATCTCATGAACCATGAGATCATGACTTGAGCTGAAATCAAAAGTTGGAGGCCTAACTGACTGAGCCATCCAGGAACCCCCATAATTCTTTCTAGTTCAAATATGGATCCTAACAGGGTTCATAATGACAAGCAATTGAAGATTCACATGAAATCTATTTTGGGTTTTTTCCTCTCATTTCTTCTTTTTGTTTTTTCATTGCAATTTATTCTGGAAATTTTCCTCCAGAGTGGATTTTGCTGACTACAGTTCTGCATTTGTTTTCTTTAATAGGTTCCTCTTTCTCCTTCATTTTATGTAAATTAGTAGTTAGATTTAGAGGCTTGACCAGATGCAGTTTGCTTTCTTCTTCTTCTTTTTTTTTTTTTGTTTCTCTTTTTCCTTTTCATTTCTTCTTCTCCTCCGTTTTTCTAATAATTTTTTTTTTGTTTGCTTTTTTGGTTTGCAAGAAAATTTCTTAAGGAGTAGCACAGGATATCTCATTGTCTACCTTTTGTTGATGTTAACAGTTACTGATGATAACTGCCTGGATGTTATTTTATAGGAGTTGCAAAATGATGTCTTCAGTCTCCCTTTAAAATTTATTACTTTGAATATTTCTATTAAGTGAAACTTCTAATCAACTACTTAATTACCTTGAAATATCCCGAGTTCATGCAAGAAAGTTAGGATTTATCAGTTTTCAAAATTGTTCTCTAATATTTTCTTAAGGTGTGCAGTGATTTTTTTAAATGCACTTTATTTTTATTGTAGAGAGTGAGAGAGAGAGAGAGCATAAGCAGGGAAGAGGGGCAGAAGGAGAGAAAACAAGAATCTTAAGCAGGCTCCACCCTCAGCCTGATAGTGGAGCTGAGGGGCTCCATGTGGGGCTTGATCCCAGTACCCTGGGATTATGATCTGAGGTGAAATCAAAAGTTGAACACTCAGCTGACTGAGCCACTCAGGTGCCCCATGCAATGATTTTCTTTTAAATGTTTTCTTATGTATTCATGAATTTTGGTATTTTTGCTTTTTCAATCCATTGCAGTTATTGTTTTTACTGATTCTCTATTTGTCCCTGTATTTGGCTAGGAAAAAACTTTTTCAAGTTGAGTTTCAAATCCTTTGTATCTATCATCAGCAGTCTTTGATTCTGTTTGGTTTTTGGTTTGATAAACTGTTCTAGAATCTTCTTGTACATTTCCTGTTCCGTTTTCTAATTCTCTACTTCTCTAAGGGGTCTTTGTTCTTTTACTGGAAAATGGCATTTAGAAAACACCATGTATTAAGTGAGTTATTGCCTTTTCTGAAAAAAAGCTAAGAAGTGTGCATGTATTAAAAATAAAGATAATATATCATTATGTAATTCTATAAAGTGAAACTTCTAATCAACTACTTAATTACCTTGAAATATATCATGATTTCATGCTAATAATTTCAATTCAAATTCAAGAACAAGAATCTTTATTTAATCTTTTTAATCCTACATTTACTTCTTTTTATGCCAGTATAATCACTCATTTTCCTTGTTTTTTAATGTAACACTTAGAATAAGAATACCAACACTATGTGCAATGGTATGATTACTGAGAACAGATAAAGAATTTTTTTGCAGCTCTTTTTGTATATTGCAGTTTAATATATATTTCACTGGACCTGTAAGACCAAATGAGTGTATTTTCAAATCACTTGAAATAATGCCATGTTTTTGCTCTAACTTATTATACTATTTGGCTTTTAAATTTCTTTTTACTTTTGTTTATTTTGTGATTCCTTTTTTAAAAACTTTATTTTATATTTATATGAAATATCTTTGCATTCTCAATATCAAATACACAAAGCAAGATATATGCTGAAAAGCTAACATTATCCTTATATGTTTTTGCTATTCCCTTCCTTATAGGTAACTCTAATAGTCAGTTTCTTCAGAGGTCTCTTTATCATCCATCTCTCTCTCTCTTTCTCTCTCTCTCTCTATCAAGACTTATTATGAGGAATTGGCTGATGTGATTATGGAGGCTGAGAAGTCCCACTGTCTGCAAGCTGATGACCCTGGAAAGCCAGTGGTATAGTTTAGTCTGAGAGTGAAGGCCTGGATGGTATAAATCCCAGTCCAAGGGCAGGAGAAGATAAGATGAAACATTCACTTGTCTAATGCAGTCCTTCTCAGTCTCTCTTGTTTAAGGTAGGGCTTTGGCCTCACCTGTGGTTCTCAGATTTCACAATGTTTTCATGTCTATGGACAGTTGCTAGTTGGCTTTCTTATAAGAAAGAGTGAAGTCCAGTGAGAGATCATGAAAGTTTAGCTTTTGGGGGCGGTGATGATACAGAGAAGTGAATGATTAAAGAGAGATGTAGAAGCCAAGATTGGTAGGACTTTGTGACGTATGGGATATTGAATATTGGCAACAAGAAGGAAGAGGGTGATTTTAAGAAGTCTTACAGGCTTTTGTCATGAACAATCACTGACTCAAGTAAAACTGACAGGGGGTCCAGTTTGAGTTCCAGTTTTGGAAATTCTATGTTTCAAGAACATTTGAGATCTCACAGTGGAGATGTTGATTATTAGTTAGATATACCATACTTATGGACTTATATGGTGTTATTATTTAGTATCTCTTTTGAGACTGTGAACCCTCTGAGGCTAGAAAACATGTTCTATCACTCAAAGTTCTTATTTTCAAGTAACAGATACTGGCTTCAGTTAGGCAAAAAGGAGTTCATTGAAAAGATATATTGAGTACCTACTGGGTTTAATGCAAGGTTGAAATATTAGGCATGTGAAAATGTTTCTAGGAACAAAGCTCCAAATCTTACACTGGAACAGGCCCAAAGAGGAAACCATGGAAGAGCACCAGTCCACACCTGTCCTGCTGCCTCTTTGATGCCAGCAACTCAGCTTCTATTACCAATATTGCATCTGCAGGCAGTGGGGATACATCAGTCAGATATAGATACATTTTATTGCCAGAGCTTAGGTCATAAGATGATTCTCTATCTACAAGAATGGCTGCAGATGTGAGCTTCTAACATTTTCAAGTGCTGTGTGGTAAGAAGCATTTGCTCTTCTATCAAGATAATACAGTGGAGACCTTGTACACAAACTAGAAAGAGGTTCATATTTTGGAGGGATAACACAAATGGCAGATTTCCTCATACATATATCTTAGTCACCTTTGTGTACTTACCACCTTACATAGCAGTAGTACACATGAAATGATAAATACTTGATTTTAAATTGAAATTGTTTTAACAATGATTTGGAGTAATTCAGATGTAAATTTCCTTCATTTTGATAATTTAGATAGTCTTTCTATTACTAGATAATTTTGTATCCATTTTAATTTGTTTTTGTAAACTAGCCTCACTGTGAAATCCCATAGTTACTTTTATAATATTTTTTTTAGAAAATATGTATTCTTTAAAAAAACTAGAGTGGCCTTACATTTCTTATTTGAAGGATATAGGGAACATTTCAGTGCCCAAAATATTTTAGACATTTTATTTAAGGAAAACATTTTTTCCCATTTCTCTTTTCCTACCTGTGTCTTATAATGCCAAACAAATAAATAATATTTGACATTTCCTATTGTTCCATGACGTATTTTTGCCCTAGAACTTATTTCACATTCCATCAGTCCCATTCAGATTGATGGAGTGCAATCATTTAGCCCTTCTCTTGCCTTCTTGCATTTTGTTTTGGGCCTTCTAAGTTTTATTTTTCCCTTCAAAAATTTGAAAAGATATTCTTGAAAAATCCTGTATTGTCTTGATAAACTATAATAGATGAGCGACAAAAATTCTAGCTGAACCTTGTTTAATGGTAGTGATGATTAATGAGGAAACAATTTGTTATTAACTTGAGAAGAATAATCTTATTAGATCACTTCTCCCCCAGATATGCAAATCAGACAATTTTATTTGCTTATTCCTATTTTACTTCTTATGGTTTTTTTTTTTTTTGTGAAAAGAAACCTTTTTGCTTTTCTTCCCCACATTTAATGTTGCAGTTTTCCCTGATACTAGCGTGTCAACTTTCTTTTTCCTTACGATAACAAGAACTGTTAGAATAGGCATGCTGTGTTATAATGCTAATTACCTGTCCATTTAATCCAGACTCTTATGGTGGTTTGTACTGTGTCAGTTATGCTGAAACCATATGTGTTAGAATGCTCTTCTCTGTGTGGTTTTAGGTTAGCATTAGCCAAAAGAGAACTTTAGACAAGATTTGGAAAGCAGAAATCAAACAGTAACCATATCCTTCAGCAGGCTCATGTGTTTACATGCAGTTGCCTACAGATGAAGAGGGGCCAGCAGGTGCTGGCAGGTTCCAGCTGGTCCTTGCTCTGCATCCAGCTTTTTTTTCTGATTGCTGACCTTAACTGACCCACGATGGCTCCAGGCCCACTTCCAGACTCTCCATCTTGGGCTCACAGAAGTGGTAGCTGCCCAGGAGCACACGGAGACCTGTCCATGACCCTTCCTTTCATAGCCCATTTCAGTGGTCAGATGTGCTTGGTTTCTCAGATTGCCTGAATGGTCACTCTTATTCTGATCCTACAAATTCCTACTTGCCTTGCCCTTTCTCTAATTGTATGCGATGATACTTATAATAAATCTCTTAGGTTACTACCTCACGTGGGTCTGTTTCCTGGTTGAACCCTGACTCATTCAATTGTTCATGCTAAGACCTGTTCTGATACTTTTTCTTTGCTTTTCATCCTTTGTCATGAATTATTATGACTGTGTGTGTGTGTGTGTGTGTGTGTGTGTGTGTATAGATGTGTATACAGGCATATTTTAGGCCTCGTGACCTAAATAAATTTGATTTCATTATTGGCAAGAAGTCTAAATTAATTTTCTAGTGTTATTCAGTGTTCTCATTTTAGTGCATGCTGAGAGTAACTAAAGCTATAATCATAGCTTACTCTGCTATTTTTAAAGTTAATTATGCTTAAGACCATGTACAAGGTCATGTGAGGGTATAATACCAGAGCAGAGAGTGATCAGATGATATCATTTGAATGATATGAACTATATTTTTGTACTGAACACTTTTTGGAGGTGTAGCTAGATCCGTTAATTAGAACCCATATCAAATGTAAGCATTGTATCCATATATGCATTGATTAAGTAGTCTACTTTATTCTCTTTTAGATGGCAGGTAATAGTTTTGTTTGTTTGAGGTGTAGTGTAAATATAGACAAAGTGCCAAATTAAACTCTGTATTATGTGTATGGAAAGCTTATACTAACAGGGGAAAAACAAATGTAGACATTAATCATGTGCTTAATAAACTGAATTTTCTCATTTGATTTTTAAAACAAACCTATGCTAGATTTAATATTTTTTATTATCATCAGAGTTCAAGGGATTAGCAAACTGAAGCACAGAGGGGACAAGTAATTTATACAAGATCACAGAAAGAATAAGTGGCAGAAATGGGTTCTGGTCAAGGCTATTGAACTCAAGTTCTCATGCTTACAACACCTACACAGTACTTTCTCATCACTCCCTTCCTTATCAATATGATAAGAAGAGGGTGACCCTTGAAGTTAGAAAAGCATGGGATAAAGTATTAACTCCACGACTTACTGTTTGCACTTGATTAGAGCAATTAAACTCATTTGTCCACAAATTATTAATTTGAAAAAGTAACATAATTATGCATCCTAATGCAGTTTTGAGAATGTTAGTAAATTGTAAAACACATTATAATTGATAGTCATGAGTTTATTCTCTAGATATATGTGAACTTTCTATATGTTATCCTTAGTAATAGAAGAGACACTAAAAACAAAACAAAACAAAAACAGACCTGTTTTGTCACTGAGGAGTTGAGTGCATTAGCCTACTATTTCCAGAAGGAAGAGAGATTGCTTAATTTAGAAATAAAAAAGTTCAGGTAATCAAAAATAAGGCAAATATATATGAATAGTGATGTGAAATACTGATATTTATAGGAGTAAATATTGGACACCTTCTAAATGTCTGACATGGACAAATACTAACTTTGTTACATATTGTTTAAAAAAATGTTTATTTAATTTTGAGGCGGGGGAAGGGCAGAGAGGGAGACACAGAATCTGAAGCAGGCACCAGACTCTATGCTGCCAATGGAAAGCCCGACTCAGGGCTCAAACTCATCAACAGTGGGATCATGAGTTGGATGCTTAACAAACTGAGCCACCCTGGTGCCCCAACATATGTAATATGTCACATATTCTTCATGGAATGTTATTTAGCTATTAAAATGTTTATGAAGACTTTATAATAACATGATAAAATGTTTAAATATTAGTGAAAAGTAAGATACAGTATACTACATATAAAAATACATTAAAAACTGGAAGGAAATACTTTCAAATATCATATCAATAATGGTGGGTCCACCAGTGAAAATTTTCTTTGTTTTATTTTCCTGTGGTTTCTAAATTTTCTGTTGCCTTTAAAATAAAGTATAAGCTTTATCTGAGAAGTTGTGAACTGCTGTTGAGAATAGTACTCTGTTGTTTATACATTGGTGTGAATCCCACAGTAAAATGATAGAGAAGCTGATAAATTGCTTTTTATTTCATTGGCCAAGCTAATGAGGTTCATGAGCGAACTTCTTTTCTTAAATGGTTGGCAGATATTTTCTTCCTTCTTTTTCTTTTTCCACAATTATTTCTGGGTATAAAGGTGTTGGCACCAGTACAGCATTTCATTTTCTGCAGAGGAGTGCATGCAATATTTATATATTATATATCATTACTTTGAAATCAGTTTATGATAAAGGGAGCCAGAACTCTTCCACAGGGCTGCTCCTTTCTGTTTAAAGAGGCATCTTTTCATTGGAGTGTAGTAATGGCCGTAGTACTTTAGCAAATAGCTATAAAACATGAAAACGTCCTCCTTTCTTGTATTAATCCATCAGGATGCTTTCAGGGATTCTTCTTGTCTAAAATATTCATAGGCATCAAAATGTCCTGAATGCCCTACAGAATTTGTGCAGAGCCAGGCAGATGATTGATAGTGAAGTTCTGTTCTGAGTCACTCACAGTATGTAATTCTATTTGTCTTGCCAAATACGGAGAGCAGGCAACTCATAAAAGGTAAAGGTAACAGACACCGTATTTTCTTACATTTAAAAAAGAATTTGGTGTCTCCACTTCACTGTACTCCACTGAGTATAGCAAATTTTTATTAAATAAAATAAAAGGCCTATGAGCTATTTTGTGTAGAGTGGTGTGAAGTTTTCTTAAGCAGATGTCATTTATTATATTGCACATTTCTCTTTGGATAAATATTTGCCTGTATGGGTATATCTTAAGTAAATGATGTTCAAATGTTGTCTAATTAAAGAAAAAACTGTCAGGGTGCCTAGTATAAGCAACATATGCAGTAGGTACTCAGTGCATCCCATAATGAGTAAGTCACTTTCATTCTTCCAGTACTTTTGACATTAGTGTTTAAAGATTGTTATTTGGTTTTCTATTTAATCCATGTTAAAACTAAAATTCTGCCCAGGTTAATCTCATCAAGTCAGGTAATGCAATAGATAAGCAATAGGTGATATTTCAATTGCTAGCTGAATTTAGCACTTTGAAGCACTCTTATTTCCTGGGGGCATGAGTCTATCATTTGCATTTGTATTCAAGTCTGAATTTTGGCTGAGTCAGGACCTTGGAATCAAGTCTGGAGAACTTGCTTTTAGTTTACATGTTTAGTTTAGATTATAAACTATCATTGTTCATGTCTGATATTGTACTGCACTATATCTGAAATGAATTGTAATGTACAAGAAGGATAGAATAAATTAATCATAGTTGTATATTTTATTTTTTTGGTAGTGAAAAGATATCAGAAATACAGAATTATAGCATCACTGTGAAGAAATTCTCAACATACGAGATCATGAAGTCAATTGGGACTTTCTACCTGAGATGAAGAGGTATTTCAGTCAAGAGTTGTTTATAAGGGTGCATAATTTGACAAACTATTAATCAGTTTAAGAGTAGGGACCATATTTGGGGCGCCTGGGTGGCTTCGTCGGTTAAGCGTCCGACTTTAGCTTAGGTCATGATCTCGCGGTTCGTGGGTTCGAGCCCCGCGTCGGGCTCTGTGCTGACTGCCAGCTCAGAGCCTGGAGCCTGTTTCAGTCTGTGACTCCCTCTCTCTCTGACCCTCCCCTGCTCACGCTGTCTCTCTCTCTCTCTCCTAGAAATAAATAAAACATTAAAAAAAAAATTAAAAAAAAAAAAAATTAAAAAAAAAAAGAGTAGGGACCATATTCAACATTTTTCAACTTTCAAATTAAATGTATCAGTTTGTAAATAATAGGAAATCAATAAATGTTACATTAAGCAAATACCTCAGAGTCTTAGAGTGTAGAAAAAAATAACTTACACAGAAATTGCCAACTGATTATTTTTAATAAGAGATTCACTGGATCTTGAAATTTGAATATCAATTTAACTGGTTTGCTTTACATTTCTCTTTGAGCTCTCTTCCTATAGTATTTCCTGCTTTAGCATATTCTTTGCCTTTATTCCTGGCAAATAAAATATGGCTACCTTCTAGTCTTTGAAACAGACAATAAATTTGCCTCAAAATTTGCCCATTAGGCAGTGAAAATATATTGACACAGTTAACCAAAGATGTATACACGTGTTTAACCTATCATCAAAATGATTATTGTTGAAATGGTTATTGCTGGTTATTGTTGATTATAATTTGTTGAAATTTTTGCAACCTTCCCACTGAGGTGGTGAAAAGTTGCATTTCAAATTATACAAAAACTAAGTAGAAACTGAGATTTTTCAAAGTCTTTTAGTCGTTTTGGTAAAAAAAAAAAAACAAGCAAAAAGCATGTAAAGGAGCAAGGATAGATTAGGCTACTTTAAAATTTTTCCAACCTATATTTTGATATTTTCTTACATGTGATTTTTGGGCTAATTTATGAATTTTAGAAAGCATTATGCCTGTCCAAATTTTCTACTTATGGTTATAGTTTGTGGTATGTATATTATGGAAATATTTTTAATGTTTTTTGGTGTATGTTTATGTATAGATTACCCTTTAGTCTGATTTAATATTCTTTAGTTTCTTGATTTTTTGATTACCTAAGAGGAGTTTCCAAAGCAGGAAAAACAGCAGGTCAGGAAGTTTGGAGAGTTCATTCATTTATTCAGAAATGTTCATTGACTTTCTACTCTGTGCTGGGCATGGAATACAATAAAAAATAAGAGAGAGATAGTCCTTCCACTTTGGCCTGGATTCTAGTGGAGAAAGCATATAAAAACTACACATTTTGATAAATACCTTAATGGGAATAAGGGGTGGTCTCTCGTAGATAGTAATGGACAAAACAGAGGGACATTGAGTGTGTGTGTGTGCATGCTGCTTTAGACAACTGGTCAGGGAAACCTCTCTGGGGTAGTGACATTCAGTTGAGTTCTAATGGGTAAAATGGAGTCAGCCATCTATGCAAAGGGCCAGAGGGAAAATATTACTGGCAAGAGTAAATGCAAAGGCCCTGAGGCAGAACTGAGCTTACCTGCTTTAAAAGAACAGAAAGAAGATCAGAGAGGTTAACTCACAGTGAGCAAGAGTTTATATTTCATTCCAAGAATAGTGTAAAGTCACTGAAAGCTTTTAAGCATAAAAGGGACATAATCTGATATGAATTTTATAAAAAATCAGGGGCGCCTGGGTGGCTCAGTTGGTTGGGCATCTGACTTCATCTCAGGTCATAATTTCACGGTTCGTGAGTTTGAGCCCCACGTTGGGCTCTATGCTGACAGCTAGCTCAGAGCTTGAAGCCTGCTTCGGATTCTTTGTCTCCCTCTCTCTCTGATTCTCCCCTGCTCACACTTTCTCTCTCTCTCTCTCTCAAAAATAAATAAAACATTTTAAAAAATTAAAAAAAATCATACTATTATGTAGAGAGATTATGTTTCAGGGACTGAGAGGGGACTATAAATGAAGAGAAGAAGATAAATTAGGAGGCTACTGCAGTAATCCAGGGAAGGAATAGCAGTAACAGAATGAAATGATGGCAGTGGAGTTGGAGAGTGGAGGACTGATTCAGGATTTTTTTTGGAGGTAAAATTGACAGGACTTGAGAGCAGATTTTGGAGAATGAAGTGAATTGTGACATAAAAATGCAGTAAAATTGTGTTATATTGAAATAATGTGGTGACTTGTCTAGATTTAATTTGAAAATATGGAAGAAGATTGCAAAGAGTTTGCCCCTAAATGTTTGACCTTCTACTTTTAAGTAGACATGAACTTATTTGGCGAACTCTATTTGATCAAATAAAGAAAGCAGTAAAGTTAGTGGTTACAAGAACTGGTTCGGGACCAGACCACTGCGTTGAATCCCGGTGCAGTCACTTGCTGGTTATGTGACCTTGGTAAAATTATTTTTTCTACCCCTCAATTTTCTCATTTGCAACTGTACCTGTTATACCTAGATTGCAGTATCCTCAACGACCAGAGACCACCAGGGAGACCGAGTCACACATGCAAAGGCAAAGGGCTTTATTACGGGCTCGAGCTCGGGCTCACAGACCTCACCAATGCAGTGGATCCATGCTGTGAGCCCCGAACAAAGGCAGAGTAGGATTTTTAAGGGGTTTGTGATGGGGGAGTTACAGAAATTGTGGCATGGAAACAGTGATCCAATCATAATTATACAATATCATTGACAGCGGGTTTAACCATACATGTTATCCAGAGTATCTGTTACTTTTGGCAGGATCCAATTACAACATTCAGGGTACCCTTAAATTCAACCAACCATAGAGCGAGCCTAGAGTCTTGTTCGGCGACTAATGGGTTAACTTTTACATTAGGCAGCTGAGATTTATCTATAGTTGCTGCCTTTTCTTGATTGGGTGTTGCCAAGGTAGTGTGGTGGAGTGAAGTGGTGGGCAGTTTCTTCTGCCTTGGGCAATGTGGAGCTGCCTGATAGTTTCAGGGAAACTGAAACTTAGGCCTTCTAGTTTAGAGGGGAAACTTAAAGCCTGTTATGGAGTCAGTCTGGTTTAGACTTGTGTCCTTACATACCTATCCAGAAAGTTGTGACTAATAAATGAAGCAGTTCACCAAGAGTAAGTGGTATACTGTGGCACGTGGTAAACACTCAGTGGAAGCTGTTACTTTTTTATTAAATGAGTAATTCAAGATACCACTCTAGATAGAAACAAGAGAAGTCATATCAGATATTAGGAAATTTGAGGTTTAATGGAAGTGAATTACCTTAATTTTCTCCTCTTCTACTCAAGTTCAAAACTTTTTAGGTATTTATGTCTTTTGCAGAAATGAGTATCTGCCTTTAAAATATCTTGTTCACATGGAAAATTCAAACTACGTAGAAACATTTTTATTTACAATTGTTAAAATTGCTGTTTGAAAGTTTTAGTTTTTATAAACCTTGAAAGAATGTTTTACATGTCACTAGTCTTTCCTGCTAATACACACCAGTCATCTACCATAAGGACCACCTTAGAGTAACACTTCGTTTCTCTCCAGTTATTTCATTAACTGGTATTTCCCTGGAGAGTCTGTTTCTCTAAACATGGTATGAGCTGACAACACGGATTTAAAGGCGTAGGATCAGTGCTGTTCCGATTATTGATGTTGCCACGTGGGAGGTTCTGGCATCAGAGCGGGTGGTTTCTGTCTGTCTCTAAGGCTGCCCCTCTGAGGGGTACTTAGGAACAGGAGACATATCAATGGGAGGCAGCCTCATTAATGTTGCAGCCATCATCAATTAAAACTTGTCCTTGGCAAGGATAGCCCTCCTTCCCTCCAGTTTGCTTGTAGTGCAAGTGCTTGTTTTTAAAAAGTACCTTGGTTTGGCTTTCTTTTCTCATGGTTGACAGAGGAACAAATAGAAATAATATTTGTAACAACAACAAGCAGTAACAGCAATTAACATTTACTGACGGGTAGGGTTTGTTTTTTTTCTACTTTATATATTCATCTTTTGTGAAAACTAGAAAATTGAAGAAAAATTGCTTATGTAAGCAAGTAAGTAGCATGCTTCTGTCCTATTTCATCCACTTGTACACTTTTATTTCTCCTTATTCTGGACCTAAGAACTCAGAGTCTTGAACATGCAGTTGGGGAACGCTGATTGGGTTTTGGATTGAGAAAGGGAGTGGTTGGAGGAAGAATGGATACTTTCAGACAGGAGGGATTATGTGGGCAAGAGGCTGTACATGCATCCATAGGGTTGCCTATAAGCAGTTCCAGTGAGTTTGTGTAATGGAACCAAACAATTTTGACTTTAGTGTCCCAACTTGGATTTCTGCTTTGGAGCTGGTTTAAGGCTGAGCAACATAGTAGAACCAGAACTGTATATAGCTTGGCATATCCTCTGCTATCAAGAATTCAGATATGACTTTCTTTAAATTAGAGATTGATGGTTGTGGGTTTATTTGCTCAGGTAAATGATATGCTAAAAAAGAAGACTGCACGGCCCATTAGTTCAGTGGACTGAATTCAAATGAGAAGAAAAGTAATATCGATGTAGATAGATACAATACGGATGTATAGGTAGATGTATAGGTAGATAGGGTTTTTAAGGGAATGAAAATACAACTTGCTTGGGATTTGTCTACCTACTGAGGCTTTATTCAGTGGAAGCTGTTTGGAATGTTATTGGGCTTTTGTTTTACCAAGTAGCTATACCAACTAGGGGATTTTGAATATATCAGAGAGTTTGGGAGGAGAAATAGAAGTAGGAGGGATTGATGGGGTAGTGAGAATTTTTTTTCTCCGTGATTGTAATATAACTTCTCTTTTGTATTCCAATAAAAATTTGATTAAAATATCCATTTTGTTAAGATAAAAACAAAGAGAGAGGAAAAAAACATAAGAAATTCTCAAACTGAGGGTTGCTGGCAGGGTGTTGGGTGGGGGGATGGGGCAAATGAGTGATGGAAATTAAGGAGGGCACTTGTTGGGATGAGCACTGGGTGCTATATGTAAGTGATGAATCACTAAACTCTATTCCCCAAATCATTATTACACTATATATTAACTAACTTGGATTTAAATAATAAGTTTAAAAAGTAAACTAAAATATCCATTTTGTGGTTGAATCTGGGTTGTCTTTCAATGCAATGCACTAAGATGAGTTCAAGGAGTGCACAGGGTGAGAGCTGAAATTATAAAACATACATGCCTACATACAGAGCTTACGGGGCAAAGAAAAAAGGGGTATCCATCCTTACTTGAGTACAACAAAGAGAAAGAACTCAGAAAACATTCATAACAGACTCTAACACTTTTTCCAATGCCTGGCATATAACAAATATTCAAGAAATATTTGCTGAACATCTTTTTTCTTATTTTAGAATAAATGGAAGGAAGGTAACTGGAGAACAGACATGCTGAGTATCTACTTCATGGAAATTTCTTAAGTTTTGGGGAACCAAAATGTGCTTATGTACATTCTGAGCAAGTGAAGTGCTAAAAAGGTATATGTGTGTATGTGTGTGCATGTGCATGAGTGTATGTGTGTGTGTGTGTGTTTTAAGGACTAAAAATATGCAGGAACTCTATTTGTGTGTGTTTGAAGGATTAAAGATAGGTAGGAACTCTGAAAGAAATCCCCTTTTTTTTGTGGTTTAATAATAAAACTAGTAAGCCAGCACATTGATAGCACTTGAATGCCGAATATTAATAACTTCTATTTGATTCCTTGATATCCTTCTCTTTCATGTTGGAGGGACCTGTTTTACTGTGAATGTGAGGGTGGGTTATGGGGGTGTCTTTGGTTTATAAGGGGCAGGAT
Organism: Hyaena hyaena; assembly: GCF_003009895.1. Classification (NCBI taxonomy): domain Eukaryota; kingdom Metazoa; phylum Chordata; class Mammalia; order Carnivora; family Hyaenidae; genus Hyaena; species Hyaena hyaena. The sequence continues at coordinate 1,065,512 of NW_024081278.1, forward strand.
TATAATTCATATAGACTATTTTCCTTATTAGTAGATTGCTTTCCTTTGAAGAACATGACATGAATTGTGACTCATAATTTTTATTTCTTTTGTAAAGCAAGCTAAATTTCAAGGATTTTCATTACAAGTGAAAACAAACAAAAAGGAATAAAGGAGAGGTTATTATTTTTCTCTTTTTCAATTTTTTTTCATTCATACTCCTTTTGGCTGTACTGATGAAATAAATAGATTAGAACCTGGCTGATTTATTAACTTAATCCTGATCAATATGGATTGCTTCAGGACTAGTTAAGTTGATGAGGAAAGTGACCAAAATGAATGGCGTTTATAGAACCAAATCTACATCATTCACCTTAACATAGACTTTGTTGTAAATAATCAAGTTGGCAATGAAGCCAGTAATCTTAAAGGGGAAAGTTCTTTTTCTTATTCTTATAGACATTGCCACTTTGATTTTAATTGTGTTTTTATGTCCAAAACAGGATGAATCATTATTTGAAACATTTGATTCCCTGAAATAAAGCTAAAAATATTGGGACTAATATAAGTGAGCTTTAACAATCTCTTATCAGATAATAGCTCTTAAAAATTTTAAGTTTTATTTTTACTGTCTCTTATGGAAAGCTATGTGACAGAGAAGGAAGAAAACATATGTTATAAAATGAAGTAAAAACAATTATATACATATTCTAATCACTAATATTATGCTTTTAAGAGAGAAATATATGCATATGTGTGTCTGTGTATGCATACATTTGTATATGTCTAAAAACAACATTGATTTGAAACCAGTAATGTGGCAAAGAACATTTTCTCATTTGATGTTGATAATAGGGTAAAATTTACTGCTTTGAAATTGTAGCAAAGAGAAGTGAAACTTTATCTATTCATCTTCTATGGATATCTTCTATTCTAGATATAGCATCCGACAGCATTCCATTCTGATAACCTCTCCTTGATGTTTTCCTTCTTCTCAAAACAGTTTATCACAATATAGTATGACTCATTATAAGAATTTTGAGATTCATTTTACCTTTTTTTCCAGGGAGTATTTCTATCTTTTAGCATCTCTTTTGTTGGCAGCTAGCCATATTTATCTTTTGAGATGAATTCATTTACAAAACAGCCGACTAGTGATTTGTACCTGAAAAGAATCAAATCCAAGGAACATATTTATAAAATCATTTCTCACTCTTCAAGAAAAGGAATCCACACCCTGATAGTATATAAGCCCTCTCTGGGATCTCGATGCAGTATCATTTGTATAGACATATGTGGCCATTCTTTTTCTCTTAAGACCATGTCTATGTGGTATAGAGTTAGCTTTCTTTAAATGGGACAGTAGAGAAGGATTGATACAGAGACTTGGAATAATCCTGATATTCGAATTGGAATATTCCTGATAGTTCCAGAATATTATGAGCTGTATAAGGAACTTGAAGAATTACTTATATTAGTTGCCCCACTAATTAACCAGATAGAAAATGTGTCTGACAATGTATTGAAAGATTATGAATTAACCAAAGGGTTCCTCAGAGGAGAGCTGATGCCTGAGACTTGTTGCCCAGTCTGCCACAAGATTTAGTACTAATTAAAGTGAAATGAGGAATATGGCATGATTTGATCAGGGTTTAATGGATAGGTGCATAAGAAGAAGGGAAGACTTGAAAGAAACACAGCAGCTCTGTAGTTTAGATAAACCAGCTTCCTCTCAATTTCATTGAGCCATGGCCAGATTACACCTGATTGTGGGCTTCCTTGAGAGGCGGGGCCTTAAGTGGGAAATTAATTGATGAAATTACTCTTTTATTATTGTAGATTGTCATTATCTCTGGTAATACTCTGCCTTAAAGTCCATTTTACCTGATAATACTATAGCAACTCCAATGTTCTAATGTTTGCTGTTTGCATGGCATATCTTTTCCCATCTGTTTATTTGTAATCTACCATATCTTATAGAAAATATGTAGTTGGGTATTGCTGTATATACACCTTGATAATTTTGACTTTTAACCAGAGTATTTTGTCCATTAACATTTTTTTCACCCCTCGCAGTCCATTAACAATTAACATATATTTTTAATTGACTGGATTTAGGTATACCTTTTTATTATTTATTTTCAGCCATATATCCTTGCATTATTATTTTTTTAGTGTTTTCTCTAAACATCTTTAACTTTTTACAGTCTATTAAATATTTACAACATGTGCTCAAGTGGATTTCATGTAGCTATTTCTTGTAATCGACTTTTAAAAGAGTCAAATATAAAGGGGTGCTTAGGTGGCCCAGTTGGCTAAACTCAGGTCTTGATCTCAGCTCCACGCTGGGCTAGGAGCCTACTTTAAAAAAAAAAAGTCAAATATAGAAACTTAAAGGGTGATTCAGTTAGGTTTAAAGATACAGTCCAAAAATGTAGCCTTTGGTAGTCTAATCTTACTAAAGCACAGAATTAAACTGTTTAGAGGAGAGCTTCACTATTAAAATCTGCCAGACATAATATTAACTGCATCAAGTCCTCTATCTCTGTTTACATCAGTTACCACAACAACCCCAAAGCCTGTTTCTACTTTTACCTGGGTTCTCATTCCCATATAGCGCTGAGTAGCTTCTAACTTGCATCCCACATACCTTTTCCCCATTTCTTAAAATTCAACTCTTTTGCCCTCTAGAATGCATTTTCCTTAATAAGCAAAAATATCTCAGCTTTAAAGCTCAGTGACTTCTCTATCCCTTTCAATTTTCCCCCCATAACTGCAGTCAAATACTAAAGATAATATTTTGCTTCTGTCCTCCTAGATGGGTGACTGCTTTCTTTCCCATACTCTTTGAACCACTGGGCTGGGAAATGGCATAGATATACTACTTGCTCCTCATTGTTGCTTTCAAATTTTTCTTCCTTCCAGTTCCTAAAGAGCCACAGCTTTAAAACTTATACCATCAGATAATGCCACCCACCTGCCTCCTTGCACAGTCATCTGGAGACCCCAAGTTTCTTCTCTCAATTCTTTGAAGATTTCAATATCTGGATTGTTGTTCTTCTCTCCAGATTACTCCATTCACAGTTTTTGATGGGTTTAATATTATAAGCAGAAAATGTCTGTAATGTTTTTGTCTTCCTGATTTTTACTTTCTTATGGTCTTGTCTTCTCCCAATTTCAGCTATTTTTCCTTATGTTTGTAGTCTCCACTTTGTTATTATTAATGACTACTTTTTGTAAAAAAAAAAAATCTTAATTTCAGAGTTTCTGCCTCCTGCATATCCAGCTTCCTCCTCTCTCTCTCTCCTTTTAAGATAAGGTATGCTGTGCTATAGCAGCCTAGAGAAGACACTTTTTTAAAAAGTTTATTTATTTTGAGAGAAAGAGAGACAGAGAATGAGCAGGGGAGAGCCAGAGAGAGAGAGAGAGAGAGAGAGAGAGAGAGTGAGAGAATACCAAGCAGGCTCCATACTGTCAGTGCAGAGTGGGGATACAGGGCTCCATTTCACGAACTGTGACGTCATAACCAGAGCTGAAATTAAGAGTCATATGCTTAACTGACTGGGCCACCCAGGCACACCCCAGCTTCCTCCTTCTAATATATAATCTCCAGAAATACTTTGTAACTATTGAGACTTATAATCTTATGATCAAATCACTTTTAAATGTCTCTCAGTGTGGTGGCCATGAGAATGTATCTTGCAGACCTCTTACTGCAGGGACTGAACTGATGGAGGACTGAAATGTCTGCATTTGCAGCCTGAAATCCATTGCTACATTTGCACGGAGGCCAGTCACTAAGTATGGTAGGCATTCCAAGTGAGACCCAATCTTAGGTGATATGGGACTCCTTTGCCAACTGTGGTTCAAGGACTCTGATAGTTAGTTGGACTTTTCTTAGACTGCATGACAGTCTAGGATACTAACCTTAACTTTCTATCTCACTTGTCAGATAGCTTATGTCATTGTTTGGCAGTTCTCCTAGTCCTCTAGGCCTCCATTCCTATTTTCCTTCATACAGGCATTCTCCCTACTAAAATGTTTGCACTTAAAATTTTTTTCATTATGTTTATTTTGTGTGTGTATGTTTGTGTGTGCGTGTGTGTGTGTGAGAGAGAGAGAGAGAGAGAGAGAGAGAGAGAAAACAAGTGTGGGAGGAGCACAGAGACAGGGGACACAGAATCCGATGCAGGCTCCAGGGTCTGAGCTGTCAGCACAGAGCCTGATGCAGGGCTCAAACTCACAAGCTGTGAGCTCATGATCTGAGCCAAAGTAGGATGCTTAACCCACTGAGCCACCTGGGCACCCCTCTAACGTTTACACTTTTAAAATTTTTTTGCATCTTCTTCTTGGAGGAATGGGACTAAACTTTCACTCTGCTCATATCCCTACTTCTATTCTTACCCATATCAGACTCCATAGTTGACTTCTTCTGTGTTTCCTCAACTATATTACTCCTTTTTCACTTTGTCATACTTGCCTGGAAAATGCTAAATCCTACCTAGGTACAGTGGTTTTCCCACTCTTTGCTTGCGTCTCTAGCTGAACATGTTGGATGCAAAACCATTTTGAATTATCTCACTCAAAATTCAAGACCAGCAATGTTTAAGGGTAATCCTAGTACTCTCTCCTATTTCATGTAGGGCCTTGTGGGCTGTTGAAAAACTTTAGAAGATATGATCAGAGAACTTAATGTTTTAAAAGATTTACTCTATCTGCTGGATGGAGAAATGATTCTAGTGGGTTATGTCAAAGAGAATTAGGTTGCCACCCAGTATTTATTCTCTTATCTTCTTTTAATAGTTTGTTGGTCACTTGGCCACTCAGAATAAAGATTATGTTTTTGAGCCTCCCTTGTATTCTATGCGTGACAATGAAACCAAGTTCAGGTCTGTGGATGTGGAAGGAAACTGGAAATATTGAGTGCAGTTTTCAGAAATTGCCTTTTAAAAGAGGAAACATTTCTTCTTCAACCTTCCTGCCTATATGCAGAATAAGATATGGACTTTATGGCTGATAGTTGGGTGAGCATCTTAGACTATAAGAAGAATCCTCTTCATTGTGGACTGACAAAGTAAAGGAGCCTGGGCCACTGATATCACAGGACACCCTACCAACCTGTACTTCTTCTATCTGGACTATTTTGTGTGAAGAACAATAAACTCCTATCTTACTCAAAGTCCTATTATTTTGGGTATTCTGTCATATATACCAATAACCCCACCAAAACTGATATAGGAGGAAATGAGGAAGCAGGAGAGGTCATTCCAGTGACCCAAGTAAGAGAGGACAATGGCTTGGACTAGGTGACAGCAATGGAAGTGGTAAAATATTTAGATTCTGATTATTGAATGCAGCAGCATATTTGCCTGTGATGAGTAACAAATCCAAAGATGTGATCCCAGATAACTGGTAGTGCAATGAAAAACAAATGGGAGCACAAGAGGAGAAACAGGTTGGAATGGAAAAAGAGTGAGCTCACTTTACACACTATTGTTCTCTGTTTGAAAAACTGTCAGAATCACATGGGGCTGCTCAAGATTTCTGAAGCATTCATATGTAGATTTGTGGGTTATTTACATTGAGCTGAGGTGGTCATAAAAGCAAACAGGTTAAGGCAAAAGAAGAGAGGAGAGCCCAGGACACAATTCTGTGGATTAATTCTGTATGAGGGGTATCCAAAGTTAGAAAGCTTTATGTGATATTGAAGTACACTTTGAAAAGATGCACTAGCCTTTTACTATCAATGACATTGTGAAATTAAACACTTGCTTTTTGTTTGGCATTTGTTTCCCTCCTTAAAAGAACATGTTCTTGTTTGGGTTTTTTTTTTTCTTCTCCTAGATTTTCTTTGTTTATGAAAGAACTGTCTAAATTCTCTTGAACTAAATTATTTTGGTAGTTTTGGCTATGTATTATATTATATAAGTATATTATAACTTAGAGGTTATATCCAAAATTACCACACATTTGTCCCAACTCTTTAGGAAAACCTTTTATGTGAAAAGCCAAAATTAGCAATGAAACCAATGAAAAATGTAACATATCCTCTTTTTGACCCAAAGAGCAGTCTTTCTATGTAGATATATTCACAAAATGATGTTTATATCAAGGCCTACTTTTAAAATTAGAGCAAAAAGCTTCCCTTTGGGGGGAAAAAAAAGTTTAGCTTAAGGAATTTTTTTTTCAAAATGTTTTCTTGCCTTGAATATAAATGAGCCTCCTCAGGCGCCTGGGTGGCTCAGTCAGTTAAGTATCCGACGTCAGCTTAGGTCATGATCTCATGGTTGGTGAGTCAAAGCCCCAAGTCTGGCTCTGTGCTGACAGCTCAGAGCCTGGAGCCTGCTTTGGATTTAGTGTCTCCCTCTCTCTCTGCTCCTCCCCACTCACACACAGACACACAGACACACAGACATATACACACACACACACACACATACACACATAGTCTCTCTTTCTCTCTCTCTCTCTCTCAAAAATAAATAAATATTTTTAAAAATGTAGGGGCACCTGGGTGGCTCAGTCAGTTAAGCGTCTGACTTCGGCTCAGGTCATGATCTCATGGTTTGTGGGTTTGAGCCCCATGTCAGGCTCTGTGCTGACAGCTCGGAGCCTGGAGCCTGCTTCGGATTCTGTGTCTCCTTCTCTCTCTGTCCCTCTCTAACTTGTGCTCTGTTGGTCTCTGTCTCTCAAAAATAAATAAATGTAAAGAAATTTTAAAATAAAATAAAAAATAAAAATAAATTAAACAAATAAAAAAAGTAAATGAGCTTCTTACACATTGCTTTACTGATAATATGGTCTGGCACATAATATGGTGAAGAAGGAAGTCTTGTGCACAGTAGAAAATTTTTGATAATTTTCTGCTGGATTTCTAAAGTTTGGGAATAATCTATAATTACGGGGTCCCTAATAATGTTCAGGCACTTCCAATTTTATTTATCCTTATTCAACAGAGGCAGCATGGTGTAGGATGGAAAGAGCACAGGCTTGAGCATCAAACACAGAGACTCTGAGTTCTGTCCTACTACTTACTACCAATAGGATGGCCACCTTGGTTTATTCTTAAATAAAGGAAATCACTCTTATTTTATAAGGCTGTGAGGATTAAATGAGATGATGTATATCATGTGGACTATGATGATCATAGCATAGTGTGTTAAAGCAAAATGATTGCTGATGTAATTATTAATGATTTTCCATAACAAACACTGGCTTAGCGTTGTTTTCAAGGTTAAAAGAAAAAAATTGATTTAAGAAATAATTTATTTGAGATTTAGAATAGTAATTATCTCTCTGCAACAGAAGTCTTGTTGCAGTGCTTCTGATAGGTGATATTCACAAAGACATACTCCCATGGGCATTGGAAATTTCATGGGGTGCAAATAACTCCTAGCAAGATGGTTATTTTGTCACCCTTTCCCTACTACTCAAGAAAGTATATTGGGATAAAAGTGGGATTTATTTATGTGGAAACTATTTAATAAATGCCTTCTATGTCAGAAGCACTTTCCTGATGAATGAAAAAGGGAGGAAACTTACCCACCTGGAGCATATAAATTAGTAGGTGTGAGAATGGTGTTATTATATAAATAACCTTGAATGTGATAAAATGTATCATTTGTCAAATCTTGAAGCTTTGACATGTAATGAATTATTATGGCATCTTTTGCAACTAATTGAGACATTTTAGTATGTTGCAATGTTAGATTTGAAATCTCCTAGTCTAAATGATCAGCATGGCAACCATCCCATGATACATACACCAGGGATATCCCATGATTCATGTTTATGCTGAAACTGTCTGGAAGGGGTGGCAAGAAAACTGTAACAGGAGATGATAGCTAACATGTACAATATCTAATAGGTGACTGTCTAATTGGTAACCACAATATAGGTAGTGTGTGGTGAGGGTTAATCAAGTACTTCAGGATAGCTCTGCTTCTGTCATACACTGCTCTGGGAATCTAATCCAGAGAAGTGCAATTTTAAACTAATGTGAATTCTTTTGGCTGTTTTGACTTATGTCCCTCTCAACTCACTGCTTCCCTTGGAGGGTCTCTAATGATTCCACCAGGATACTGATGTACTTTGCTGGACAGTTGTATCCAATGGCAGTCTTCCTGTGGGAAGCACTTTTCTCTGGTAATAGGGTTGCCTCTGACCATCTATTCATACATATCAACATGCCTTTTGGGAGGCCACACTTGTGATTATGATACAGAAATCAGCACAAAGGATTCTGGAAATGTGTCATGACAGTAAGATTTTGGTATCATAGCAAACTCAAGAGAAACAGTTCAAAACTATATAAAGTCAAAAGATGTATTTTTGGTAGAATGTGAAGTAACAGCTTGTAGATATTTCTTTCATGTAAGTATCAGTAGAAAAATTTTAATAACACAAGTTAATTTGTAACAAAGGACACAGAGTTCATGAGTCCAAGTAAATTATACTCTTTTTATTTCTTAAAGTTCACCTCTTTTTCATTCTGAAAGATGGAATTTATAAGACAATCTTCTGATTCCTAGAGCCCTTTTATTGTTTAATTTGGCTCTGTTTTGAAACAGCTTTAATTGCATGGGCAAAGGGGAAGAACACAGGTGGTTGCACAGATATTTCTAATGTACCATAAGGGATGAGAAAATACCACAAACTGCCACCATCCTAGTTGCCTTAGGATTATGGAGACATCTGTTGGTTATGTTTTTGGGAGTAAAAATCTGTTCTTTTATGACAATAGAAACACAAGGAGCCACTGGAGCATTAAGGAAGGCAATGTCCCTGAGAGATAGCTAACAGGTCATTTAATCAACCATGTTTGAGAACTGCCTCCTCCCAAAGCATTACTCTGAGCCTTAGGGGAGGATGAGGGGCAGGTTCATAGTGGTATGAATAGGCAGTTCCCTTCAGTAAGTTCTTTCATGATTTTAAAGGTGGTTCTAATTAGAGTAATGTTTAATTTGTTCAGAACTAAATTATTTGTGATTGTAATAAAAAAATTCCCTAAATAAACAACATTTATAAAATAAGCAAATATCCTATTTGGGTTCTGAGACTTTCCTGCCCAGTATGATTTTACCAATATTGGATCCCCTCTGTCTACATGATTTCCAGATAATTCTTTGGTATTCTATTTCCAAGGAGTTTTGTTTTGTTTTAAAAAAATTTTTATGTTTATTTATTTTTGAGAGACAGTGAGACAGAGCATGAGCAGGGGAGGGGCAGAGAGAGGAGACACAGAATCTGAAGCAGGCTCCAGGCTCTGAGCAAGCATTCAGCACAGAGCCTGACACAGACTCGAACCCACGAGCCATGAGATCATGACCTGAGCTGAAGTTGGACACTCAACTGAGTGAACCACCCAGGCGCCCCTCCAAAGAGTTTTGATAAAAGCTGGTCTATTAAACTCGCTGTGCTACTCTATCTAAATTCCAATAATTTTGAGAAAAGATGGTTCAAGAGGGATAAGTGGGGAAAGGCTCTAAAAAGCAATATTACAACAGCATAATCACACCTTATCTTATTAAAGTGAAACAGAGGAAGCATAATCGATGTGGCCACAAAATCTAGGTTTTTAAAGGGCATATACAAAGGATGAAAAGAGAGTGGTGCCTGGATGGCTCAGTAGGTTAAGCATCCAACACTTAGTTTCAGTTCAGGTCATGATCTCATGGTTCATGGGATCAAGCCTCGTGTCAGGCTCTGTGTTGGGCATGGAGCCTGCTTGGGATTCTTTGTCTCTGACTGTCTCTGTCTCTGTGTCTGTCTCTGTCTCTCTCTCTCTACTCCCCTCCTTGCTCTCTCACTCTCTCTCTTTTAAAATAAAATAAAATAAATAAATAAATAAATATTTTTAAAAAGTTTAAGAGATTAAAAAAGAAAACCCTGGGAGAATATGAAACTAGCAGATATTTATAAAACATACTAAGAAGAATAAATACATGTCTCATTTTGTTTATAATGCAATAAAAACAAACCAACTATTGGTACATGCAAACACTTAGATCAATTCAAAACATCAGGCTGAGTGAGAGAAGTCAGTCTTAAAAGGTTATGTCCTATAGGATTCCATTTGAATGCATTCTTGAAAAGACAAAACTGTAGTGTCTGAGAATAGATCAGTGACTAGCAGAGGTTAGCAGTGAAAGGTTTGTGTGTGTGACTACAAAGGGGTAGCACAAAAGAGGTTTGGGGGTGATGGATGTTCTTTCTGTGTCTGTCTATGGTGGTGATTACATTAATCTAACACAAATTAGTATTAACAGAGCTGTATACCTAAAGATAAAAAGTTAATTTCACTTAGAAAATAACATTAAAATATAAGCTTAGAGGTAAAAAGGAATGATATTAACATCAGGCTCATAGAGCAATTGTTAAGATTAAGTGAGATCATGTGATTGTATCTGTGTACATAAAGCACTCAGTGCATCCATAGTCAGTGCTCCAAGTATGTGGTTGTCTCTGTAATTTGCTTTTATGTATGTCATCCAACCCCCTAGCCCTCAGATTCCTTAGTCTTTTATAAAAAATGAAAAAAATCACACAGCAGATTGCATGTGTGAGTGTGTATGAAAGTTGGGAAATTCCTCAAAACATGTTTTGGATTTTTTGGATAGTTTTGATATACAGCAGGGATTTTTCTGAGCCAATGAAATATTGCTCTCTAAGAAATCTCATATGATTGTTTTGAGGATTAAATGAGATAATATATGTAAAACATAGAGTAAATAGTAGGCACTTAATACATGAAGTCAACTGCATTTGAAGTTAATTCCACTGTTAGGCATATCCACATGACGGCATTGTGGAAAATGTATGTCCATGCTTAAGCTGTAAAGCATTATCTAAATAGAATATCCTCTTTGTGGCTTATTTTTCTTTAACATATTTAGTAACTACATAAATGAATATATTCAGTGCATCATCTGTTGAAGTTCCTCACCAGGGTTTATCTATAAAATGATATTTTTCTCAGTAGCATTGATTTTGAATAGAAACAAATATCTTAGAAATATACTAAATTAAAATAGTATATGTGCCTTTGAGATGAACATTTTTTGTGGTATAAGATAAATAATAAACAATTTTTTAAGTGGAAAGAAAAGCATCTTTTTAGCGGGGTGTTTACCTTCCTCAGTGATAAGTATTCCATTTTAAAAGCATTGAAAAAGTTATAATGAGATTTTAGTTTGTGAGACTGTGACATGTGTTTTTGTTTGTCTGTCTGCTTTTTGTTTTGGGTTGTTTTGTTTGCATTCCTTGATTTCTTTTTTTACTCTTCTATAAAATAAATGGTTCTAGCGGTAAGGACGGGTAATCTATCCCTTTCTTGAAGTACACTGATGCCTGTTTAGAAGCTAAGGTTTAAAAATACTCTTTTAGACTAGGATGCTTAGTGAAAAAAATGTAAACAAAAGCAGGATTTTTTTTTCAAAATGAGTCTGCTTTTCTTCACTGCAACAGAAAAAAATCTAGGTATATTTTCAGAAGAACACCAGAGAGCTTTCTGTGAGAGTTGGCAAATGCATCAAGGCATTGTTTGTAGATATTATTTTTGATAGGTTTGATATACAGCATAGTTTTCCAAGCCAATGGAATATTGTCTTCTTACAAATCTCATCAGGCCAGCAGTGCTGCTGCTATGGGCTGGCTTATCAGCTCCAGCCAGAGTCTGCTGTACTAGCATGCACCTTCATAGCCTGAGAGGAAAATAAATTGTACCCAAGCAGTTAATAAGAAAGAATTATTGAGAGTGAGATGCATGACATTATGAGCGAGCATCGTGTTTTACAGACTAAATGTTGATTTGCCGAAGGAAAAAAAAATTCTTCCTATACATGAAATGAAAATTTCATCTCAAAATTGCCATTTTAAGTACATTTTCCAGTTTCCTAGTTTCAGGAACTGAATATTATCTATTTTTGATGCATAGTACAGAAGGGATAATTTTCATTTTCCATGGTTTGCTAATGGATATTTTTATCCATTCTAGCTATTTGATGAGACATTTGTTTTTGTTTATTGAAGCAGATATACAGTACCTATAGGTACATAGGATGTACATTTTAAAGCATTAAACATAGGAACATAACCCCTCAAAGGATGAGTGGATTGCTTTAGAAAGAATCTAAACTCCTTATTACTTTTGCAGTTGTTTGGGTCAGCACCTCTAATGCCAAAGGATCTGTGCATGAAAAGAATGATTAATGGAATTTAATAGGTGTTAACTATTAAAAATAAGGTATGATCTTTGCTATAAAAAGGGATGAAGTTGTAGTCCTTCTATTCCAATTAATCAGGCACCAGAAGTTTGTAAATACTTGATCACAGTCAAAAAGATGAAATAGCTTTTGTAAGGCCTCAGAACTATTACTCGAGGGAACTGGACTTCAAATCCCATTCTACTCAGAAAATGTGTATTTTGAATTAATTTTCTTACTCTATATTTAGAAATGAAGAAAACAGATATCTGATAAAAAGGCATTATTTGCTGTAGTAAATCAATGCCCAATTTTTAGTAGCTTGACCCAACAAAAATACATATTCCTCATTAGAGTTCACTATGGATCTTTCTTGTCCCATGAGCAATTTTCTTCCACCTGATGATTTAGAAACCAGAACCCTTTTATTTATGGTTGTACCATCTATTAGGGTCTTGAGTCCTTAACATTCATCTGGAAGATGCGAAGAGAAATACTGATGAAGGAATACCTAGTTTTTAAAATCCAAGCTTGGAAGAGACACACCGTATTCTGATGACATTCTTTTGAGGAGAACTAGTCAACACACCAGAATAGAAGAGAGGCTGAGTATGGTAGGCAGAATGGCTTCCCACAGATGTTTCACCCTAATCTATGGAACCTGTGAATATAATGAGATATTACTCCCATGAATCTGTTATGTTAAATGTCACAGTTGATATGGGTTGGTTTGATCTAACACATGAGTCCTTAAAAGCAGAGCACTTCTGGCTAATGACAGAAGAGGAAGCCAGAGAAACTCTAAGCACCGGGGTGGGGGGTGGGGGGGACTTGACAGTTGTTGCTGGCTTAAACAGGAAGGAGGGTCATTTGAGAAGGAAAGATGGCAGCTGAGAGAAGCTGAGAGGTCCCTCCACTGACAGAGCTAATGTAACAGAACTAAACTAGCCACTAATGACAGAGCTAAAGTTAAGCCACTAATGACAGAGTTACACTGAAGCCACTAAGCCAACAAGTTTGTTGTTGGTAAATTGTTATTAAGTAATAGAAAACTAATCACCTTGAAATATAGACCCTGGTTAGGCAGCTTCTTCCCAGTAACAGATTCACGCTATAAAAGAGGGGCACAAATTTTTGATAAATCCTTGTCATCTCTGGGTATGGAAAATATAACTGTGACATCAAGGCATTCACCAAACTGAAAACTTTGAAAACATCTGAGACTAAAACTTTGGAAAGTAACAGGAAAATAGGCAATGATATATGACTGGTAGATTTCTTCCCAGTAACAAATCAGGTTATTGCCAAAGTCAAGGTCCAGCATGATCAACTTGCCAAAAGTATCATGGGATAGATTGTATTACTATAACCAAAAGATTTGTTAGCCAGAAAAAGGTGTTCCAAATGTCTTCTGTAAGATTCTGTGCAGGAAATGAACTGAGCCCAGATGTCAACCAGTCTCATCTCCCACTGGGGAGATGCATTTGTCAGGCCATCATAGACTGATCGAATTAAACAATGGAGTTGAAAAACTAATTTTCTTGGCTTTGATTCTACACTTGCAGGATAATCATCTGGTTATAACTTGGATTTCTGTAAAGACGTGAAATTATTTCTGGAAACACTGACATAACCTATCATAATTTTCTAGGAAAAATAGCCTATAAATAAAAATAAAACACTTAAAATTGAAAGTGAAAAAATTAACATGCTGACATAATTTGGTCTCTTTACCGAGACCACTTAGTTGAATTAATATCCTTGTTGCAATTGAAGAAATTTTTTCTGTCAAAAATATATTAGCATCTGTTTGAAAGTGATGAAAAGTATAAACTGGTACAAATTATCTGGAGGGTAATTCAGAAATATGTTTCAAAAAACTGTAAAATTGAGCACTTAATTGATTGATTTCTCTCCTAGAAATATTATGAGATTATTTAAAGTATACACAAAGATGTTCATCAGATGATTACTTATATAACTGAAAAACATTTAAAAAGCTAAATGTATCCTATTTTCCAAAATATTGGTTGAATGAATTATGATTCATTTGTATTTTCAAATATGATACAGATTTTAAAATCATACTTTAAGAAATATTTATTGATGTAATTGAAAGTCTATAATATATATTTCTAAGGTAAAAACAAATAAAACAAAAAACAGTTTGTAAATTCTTATTTGGGTAAAAAACGAAAAACATATATATGAGTAAGAAAAAGGTCTGGGCACCTGGGTGGGTCCATTGGTTAAGTGGCTAAGCATCTGAGTTCAGCTTAGGTCATCATCTCCCGGTTTTGAATTTGAGCCCTGTGTTTGGCTCAGAGCCTGGAGTCACCTTTGAATTCTGTGTCTCCTCTCTGCCCCTCCTTGAACTCTGTCTCTCTCTCTCTCTCTCTCAAAAATAAATAAATGTTGGGGCGCCTGGGTGGCTTAGTCGGTTAAGCGTCCGACTTTCGCTTAGGTAATGATCTCGCGGTTCGTGGGTTCGAGCCCCGCGTCGGGCTTTGTGCTGACTGCCAGCTCAGAGCCTAGAGCCTGTTTCAGTCTGTGACTCCCTCTCTCTCTGACCCTCCCCTGCTCACGCTGTCTCTCTCTCTCTCTCCTAGAAATAAATAAAACATTAAAATAAATAAATAAATAAATGTTAAAAAGAGGTCAAAGTATTAATATTGTTCATTGATTTTTGGATTATATTTTCTTGATTATGTGTATAGCTGCATTTCTCTTTTCCAAATTTTATACATTCAGCATATATTCATTTTTAGTTGAAAAAAGCCATTAAATTTTAAAAATACAGATTGCATTGACACTGACATTTGATTCATTTATTTAACCTAGATCGCTGAACATGTTCAAGTTTGATTAGGTGCTGGAGAGACAAACATGGATAAAACAGACCTAACTTGCCTTCAAGGAATACAGAAAGTGGGGGTGATTTTACTGTTTATCTAACTATGATATGAGGTCAAATATTTATATGCCTTTTCATTTTGGCCTAGGACCCTTTCTAGAAAAATGAGCAAAAATACTTCATTTCCTCCTTTGATGAACAATTCAATTTATTGTCAATGTTTGTGAGAATAATGGTGGACATTTGAGCTTAAACAGGTTTTAGGTTACTTGAGGTTGCTTGTTGCAAAATACATAGTCGATGAATTTTTCTTCTAATTAAATGTATTTTCTGATATATCCTAGTCAGTATGTATACAAATATTATGACTTTGACACTCTGTTGCTCAGTTCAATCATGAGATTTCCTTGGCTTTCTCAGTAGAGTGTTTGGGTAAGAGAAATTTCTTCCCACCACAGGAGCCCTAGACATTCCGTGTAAAGGGGCACTCCTGTCCTAAGGAATGGGGTCATAAACCAGGGCTGAA
This sequence comes from Hyaena hyaena, assembly GCF_003009895.1. Lineage (NCBI taxonomy): Eukaryota > Metazoa > Chordata > Mammalia > Carnivora > Hyaenidae > Hyaena > Hyaena hyaena. The sequence goes on from NW_024081278.1 coordinate 1,081,074, forward strand.
TTCCTTTCCCTGCTTTCGTTAAGAGGTGGTTTGCTTCTTTTTATGATATAACTGAATGGCAGATTTAGAATTCTAAATCACCTAAACCAGGTAAAAAGCATTTTCAATAAGTCCTTGTATGTTCTACTCAAGATAATATTAAGTAAACAATGAGTATTTGTTGCGGATGAAATGACACAAAGACAAGACACACACAAAAGACAAATACAGACACAACTCTGGCCGGAGGAACAATTCTAAGCAAGCCCCTCTTGTGGTTTATTTTATACCCCGGTAACTGGATACAAACTGAAATCTACAAGATGCATTCCTTTACCAATTAAGGGCAAGTAGCCAAACACATTCCAAGGACAGGGGGGAGCAAAGGGAGGAAGTGACCACAACATGTTTACTAAGAGGCCTGCTCACAATTCCAGCCTCCTCCTTATTTCTAAGGAGGGCATGTTCCCTCGTGTGTGAGCGGATCATTAACCTTGGATATTGTGTGCAGGGCCCTTGGCAGAACATCCTGTTTGCAGGCATGATCTGCCCAGGCAGAGTCCCGTGTGCAGGAACATCTCTGCGTCCCTAACCACGCTTTCTTGTGGTCACTGTCGGGCTCCCACAGTATTTCCTGTTCTACTCAAGAAAATATTAAGTAAAAAATGAGTATTTCCTGTACTAGTTATTCAGGCCTCTGCAGATGAAGTTTCTTTTGTTTTGACTGGATGAACAGTTGATAAGTTGAGAACTGTCTCTTCATGGCTCCCAAAGGGTAGGAGGGAGAGGTTTGTCCACACTCAGGTTATAGACGTTACTTACTCATTGACTCCCAAATTTATAATTGATGGTCACAAAAACAGCTGAAGTTTTCTAGTTTGGGAAACTGAGCAGCAATATACAATGTATTGTAAGTTGTATATTTTAAGGGGTGACGTTGTCACAGCCTTGCAATCCCAGAGTCTAGCCCACTGATCACCATCTATAAAGTCCATTTCCACATAGATAAAGGAAGGACACATGGCAAATGGACAGGAGCCTCTAACTACAAGTGCAGGTGTTCTTACAGTGTTCTCCAAGGGTTTCCTATATATCCAGCAAAACCTTAGAGTCATGTGGGAACAGGTCGAAGAGAATTTTTTACTGTTAATTTAATCAAAATATGATTTTAAAACCTGTATATTAATGAATAAATAACTATGGAGTGGAGAAAAATAGACAAGAGACACATGCCTAGCTGAAAGCCTCTGAAGGCAGTGATTCTCAAACTTCAGAAGGAGTGAGATTTTATTGTGTTCTTAAAAAAAGGGAAGATTCGGGGTGCCTGGGTGGCTCAGTTGGTTAAGCATCTGACTTCAGCTCAGGTCATGATCTCACGGTTTGTGAGTTCGGGACCCGAGCCAGGCCCTGTGCTGACAGCTCGGAGCCTGGAGCCTGTTTCAGATTCTGTGTCTCCCTTTCTCTGCTCCTACCCTATTCACACTCTGTCTCTCTCTCAAAAATAAACAAACATTAAAAATTTTTTTTTTAAAAAAGGGAAGATTCCTGGATCCAAACCCACAGATAATTTGATGCAGTTGATTTTAAGTTCAATCTGGAAATGTACACTTTGAACAAACATATTAAATGATTTTGCCTGAAGATAATACAATGATCATACTTTGAGGAAAAAAAAGCTCTAGGCAATGGCTTTAAATATATATATCTAATAGATATGTATATATATTTTGGACAAGTGCCCATAGGCTATGAGAGCCCATATTCAAGGTTCAATTTTTGGGGATTGGCTTCCATGGTGTCTGGATTGGGGCCCATAGGATCTGTACATTTTAGGTACTCCTTAGGTGAATCTGGGCACTTCATATTTAGAAACACTGTCCTAAGGCTTACAGTGTTCTCCTTCTGTGAGACTAGGCCCTGGCAGACCCAAATTCCAAAACTTAGAAAGCACTGTTACTAAAGAGGAATCTGAGAAGGTGCCACCTCTTTTCTGTCCAATCCTAGAGGAGCATGGCTTTTCTTAATTTGTGTAGATAATAAGGAATATGGTTTTGTTTTTGTAAAAAGCTGATTTTTTTCCTCTAGAACCTTCCTAAAAGCATTAATGCTCACCATGTAATGAAATATGCTTTTATTTGGAGACAGAAAATGAAAGAAAGAAACAAACAATAATTAAATCCCCTAAATAACGTGAGCTTTGTGGTTAAATCTCCATGCAACTCCTTGAAAATTTAATAAGGGAATAAAGGCTGTTTTCCATTTGTGTAATACAGTGTCGCATTTATCTTCTCTATGAAATTGTCTCTGGCTAAAGAGTGTTTCACAATTTAGGTTGCTGAGTATCTAGCTTGAGAGAATTTTATGTGTCTATTTTTTAACTCAAGTCACTCATGTACAACCATATTATCTTACATCAAAGCAGGATATAAAACCAGGAGACTAGGTGAGGGGAAAAAAGTCAGGGATGAATGTCATATTATATGATCCAATTACACGCAGTCCCTGACTTGCATATGCCTGACTTATGAATGTCCTTGCATTTACAAATGGGTTCCTGAGAGAGGGTTGGCAGAATCCTCTCTTTCTCTCACCCCCATCCCTTTCTGTTTCATTCATAGTTTGAGCCTTTTCAAACCTGTGGCGAAGAGTGGACCTCTCACTGCTGCCTCTCATCTTAGTGCTTTAAAATTTCTTAAGATTGGAAGTAGGGGCACCTGGGTGGCACAGTCAGTTAAGCATCTGACTTTGGCTCAGGTCATATTCTCTCAATTCAAAGGTTCAAGCTGTGTGTCGGGCTCTGTGCTGACATCTCTGAGCCTGGAGCCTGTTTTGGATTCTGTCTCCTCTATCTTTGTCCTTCCCCCGCTTTGCGCGTGCGCACGTGCTCACTCTCTTTCAAAAAATCAAATCATTAAAAAAAAAGAAGTAGTAATAAGTAGGAAAACAAAGCAAAACTTCAGAGAGAAAAAGAGTACAAACTTAATTCTAATTTTATTTTTTACTGCCTCCTCCCCTTCCTCAGCTTTCATAGTGCTTTTTTTCTGAACAGTTGAAATAATGTGTTCACCTTTGCTAAACTGCCTGCTTCTCATGTCTGTGTCTCACCTGAGGGCCTCTCTCTTAGGCCATGAACTCTACGTCACTTATGGTCCAGAGCTGATATGCCTCACTGCTGGACAAAACACACTGGCAGAGCAAGAATATGTAAGTTTTGCTCCCACTGGGTAAAATGTGCCTGTGCTGGAACTTGAAATATAGTTTTCTTTAGAAACAATGATTAAGATGATGGTTATCATTTATCCTATTTGGGGTGTTATTAATACATATTTTTATTTTAATAAGATATTATTAGTTATTTTTTGATCCTAACCACAATGTATAAACTGCCTCATGAATAATAAATTGTTTAGGGAATTGGTGTGTATATGAAATGAAATTAGAAATGAATGTAAAATTCCTATCACTGTGGTTAACTCACAGTAGGCAATTGAGTTTTGTTGTTTTAAAGATTATTTCTCTTCCTTATGATTGTTTTCCTGAGAAATAGTTGTATAAATTACAAATGACTGGCTCACAAATAAACTTTTGAAACATGTCAGACATAGCTATCTGTTAGGTCTTTCTGTAGCCATAGTGCCTGCTGAGTGGTGGTGGTCCATATGGAAGAAAGGCTGAGCCACCAGTCTTCAGGTCACCATTCCACAGGCTGGCTAGGGGTTATGACACACTGTAGCACAAAAGGCTTTAATTTGGGGGACCTGGGTGGCTCAGTTGGTTAAGTGACTATTTCTTTAGCTCAGGTCATGATCTCATGGTTAGGAGATGGAGCCACCGCATCAAGCTCCTCACTGGGTGTGGAGCCTGACCCTCCCCCGCTCGTGCATGTGAGCACTCTCTCTCCTTAAAAATAAATTTAAAAAATTAAAAACAAAAGAAAACAAAAACCAATAGGCTTTAATTAAACCAGCTGCATAGGCAACCAGAAAATTGTTTTTTCATAAAAAATTGAACTAAGGAATGCCTGGTGGCTCAGTCAGTTGAGCATCAGACTCCTGACTCTAGCTCAGGTCATGATCTCACGGTTGGTAAGATGGAGCACTGTCAGTGCAGAGCCTGCTTGGAATTCTCTCTCTCTCTCTCTCTGCTCCTCCCCATGTTCTCTCTCTCTCAAAACTAAATAAACTTTGAAAAAATTTAAAAATTGAACAAACAAAACATTATTAATTAGTAGATTTTACTGGAGATGAGGGCCATGATGAGGAGTTGAGACCACCAATCATATTGGACCCTATCCAAGATGACTTAGCTGAGGGGACTAATTGTATACATTACTCTTTGATATACTTTCACTGATATAATTTCTCTTATTTATTTATTTATTTATTTCTGAGAGAGAGAGCAAGGGGAGGGGGAGAGAAAAGCGTGAGCAGGAGAGGGTCAGAGAGAGAAGGAGACACAGAATCTGAAACAGGTTCCAGGCTCTGAGCTAGCTGTCAGCACAGAGCCCTACACGGGGCTTGAACCCATGAACCGTGATATCATGACCTGAGCTGAAGTTGGACACTTAACCGATTGAGCCACCCAGGTGCCCCTCACTGATATAATTTCTAATTGGTTCATTTTTTTGCCACTAAAAGTGATACTGTAGTAAACTCTCTTGTATGTACATCATTATGTTCAGGTGCTTTCATTTATTAATGTTTTCTTATTTATTTTTGAGAGAGAGACATAGAGAGCAGGTAGGGAAGAGGGAGAGAGTGTGAGAGGGAGAGAATCCCAAGTAGGCTCTGTGCGGTCAGGACAGAGACTGAAATGCAGCTCAAACCCATGAACTGTGAGATCATGAACTGAAACCGCCGACTAAGCCACCCAGATGCCCCACGTGCTTTAGCTTTTTAAGAGATATATACCAAAGTTGTATTGCTGGTCTAAAGATAGTTGCTTTAAAATTCTCAGTAGGTATTGTCAGATTACTTTCCAAAAATGTTGTAGTAGTTCACACATTCACCAAGAAATGGACTGCCTATTTCTTACAATGGGAATGTTAATATCTAAGTTAGAGGATTATTAAGAACATACAATTAATCTCTCACTTTCCCTCTCTCTACATAGACAGAATGCTTGACACATAGTTTCATCAGAAAGGTTTCTTTTTCCCTCTTTTATTCTTCGTGCCTTCTTTATACTGGAGATGTCTCATGAAAACTCATAATTTTTTTAACTGCCTTTCTCAGTTGAATGCTATTAGGAATATGACATGTGTGGGAAATAGGATCCATCTTACAGTCAAATAGTTTCTGGTTATGTAAGTGACTCTTCTGATTAATCTTAAAAATTAGGGGAGAAGCTTTCTGTTGACCAAAAAGCAAATGCTAAGGTTAGGTGACATACTTCCCAGTTTTCCAAGCACAATCTCTATTCGTTCACTGTTGTCCTGTTCTTTCTGTTTTGTACTGCTTTCCACTTTCAAAAGTGCCCCAGTTTGAATCAAATTATATGGTTTTCTTACCTAGGGGTAAAGATTGTCTACTTAAGCCAGTAGGAAAAGTGGCAGAATAAAGCTTGAAGATGAAATTTTGGGGGAAAAAACACTTAAAGACTTTACCATAGAGGGACTAAGTCACCCAGAGTAGGCAGCAAGATCTGAAACGCCTAAAGCATTAAGAAGAATAAAATGGAAATAATCAATTAAACTTTTCTTTCTTTTGCTTGAATGGGTGAAAACAAACGCTTCCATTCGAGTATGTCTGAGAGATTTTCCTAATGTTAGGATGAAGATTTATATAGTGCGCACATTATTGCTTTGCCTTGGGAACCAGAAATGTGGAGTGTTTATTAAATAGATTTCTGTTTTTGTTGAACAGGTATTTTTCTCTTACGACTTGGTTCTGCTATATGATCACATTTCTTTGCATAATTTGTATTTGATATATGTATTACTCTCCATTTTGAACAGACCATATGGAAAGCTCCATGAGTGCCCTGGGAACTGGAAGTATGCAGTGATTAACCATGGATTCTGCTATTTGTGCAGCAGATGAGCAGAGCTGTGAAAGAGAAGGCATCACACAATTGTTTCATTGCCCTTATTTTGTCCTTTGTTTGGTGATGCTTTACTAAGGATAAGAAAGTAAAACAAAATAAGAAGTCCCACATGAGCGAGGAAGAGAAATGGCAAAAGAGTACAATTGACAAAGGTAGTTTATTCATTGTATGAACGTTGACAGCCTGAGAAGCAAACTGTTTCATGAAAATGAAACTAAAAATAAGGTTACTGGTTTCTCAGGAACCCCACCCCCTGGAACTTTTAACATGTGCAAGACAATGCAATTGACAGCAGTTGGCTTTGTAATTAAATTTGTTTTAACATATATTTATTTAACAAGTATTTTATGTGCATATGTTATTGGAGGCACTATTGTGGGGCATCCAAAAGAATGCAGCTATTTGCTTAACTTTCTAAATATACACTCTATTTGTGGAAACCGTTCTGACACAAGAGTAAATAGATGAAAGAAGAAGTTAAAATGAAATACAAAGTGTTTTACCTTTATATCAGTATCAGAATTGAATATTTGAAGTTCAAATTTTCTTATTAATTTGCAACCAAATTATTTAATAGACATTGACTGAAGATGAAACAAATTTTCTGGTCTTGTAAGGCACGTTTTACCTTGTTAGTCCAGGGTTATACAAACTTGGCTAGTTTTCTCTTTAGTGTTTTCTGAAATTTGACTAAAAAATCAAAATTACCTTGAGGGCTTGTCAGCACAGTAGTCCTTCAGGCCCTTTACTTATGAATCTGCATTAGTGTAGTGTGATTCCAGGGCAATAAAAAGTGGACAAATAAGAGTCCACTGGAGGAAACTTGAGAACTGATGGCCTTAATTTTGTCTACCTGCTTTCCTACATGATCAACATTTTTCTGACACTTATGTTAATTAGAACTTCCTAGTGAGCATATGTATTCTCCAGCTTTCTTCAGATTTATCCCACCTCTTATGATACTCTGAGACACCATCTAAAAAAGATAGGTTTGAGACCGTTAACGATGTCATCGGGGGGTGGGGGTGGTCTTTACTCTAACTTTCCTCTCAGGGGCTCCATTTAGCTTGTTATCCTTTCCTTATGAAGATTGGACAAACATGGGAAATTTGCCACGGTGAAAGTTTCAGATGGATTCAGGGGCTCCTGATTTTGGAACTTGTCCTCAAAGTAAATCAGACTTAATAAGCGGTGGAAAAGCAAACACCGTGTTATTTTTGTGGATGGGGTTTGTGATGCTGTGGTAGGTGAAGGGCATTTTAGACACCTGCATTACCCTGCAGCTTTGTAACCGATGCCTCATTTCCAGCCACTAAACGCTTTCTGTGTTAATAATAGCAACCATATTCTGTCATCCACCCCACAGCATAACTCTCTGCTTTTCCATACAATCTCAACTATTGACAGCAGTCACTTGATGTGATTTTGATTATGTTTGTCCACTATTTTGGGGCTGTTCATTTCCACTGACTGTCTCATTTGATCTCCACAAGTGTATACATGAGGCCCTCCCTCACATCCCAATCTGATATAGGACCTCTGTCCTCCATTTCACTGTCATAGTTTGTAAGACTGCAAGACTTTCAGCTTTACGTGAATCAGGAATATTCTGATTCTTTATTCTTCAGTGTATCATTCAAATCTTAGTGTCCAGAACAGTACATGTTTAATAAATGTTTACAGAGTGAGTAAGTACAATGACATCCAAATGTGTAAAGTAGCACTCTGAACTGCTGCCTACTTCACTCCTTGAAGAGCTGAGACACATTGAGCTGCCAGATTTTTTTTCACATTCTGCTTATCCAGTTATTTTTACAGTAACAGTTTTCTAAGTAAGAATGGAATATAAAGTCACCTACTTTTATTGAAAATCAGAAGGACTTTCATTTTCTGGTCTAGATAGAATGAAGGAGAATCTGGAAATTTTTTCATTGAAATGTTAAAAATATTATATAGTTTTGAATAAATGAATCAATGAATGCTATCATTACAGTTTTAGTGGTTTAATACGTTTTCTTTGAAGTATCTGGCATGGAATTCTATAAACTATGCTACTTGCAAGGTAGTTCCAGTTTGGTGAAGATTATTCCTGTGTTTTCTTTTTAAGAAAACAAAGTAATTGGGAAAGAAACATCAGTGGGAGAGCTAGAGAAAAACGTCTTGGAGTAGTGTCAGTGATAGAGTGAATGAGAATGAGAGATAAAAGTATAATTAATAATAGAGTATGGATTGTAGAATAAAAGGGACTAAAGCAAAGGGAGGGGAAGTGAGCCAAGCCAGGAGAAATGACAGCTGTATGGGGGATCTCATAGGGACAACTAAAAGCTATTTTTTAAAACAGAAATTAAATGTTATGTTGTGGGAGCAGGGAGTCATTCCCCTACTTTCTGCTAGAGGATGAACATACAATTGACTTGGCTTTATAGGAAACTCTTTTTTTCCTTTGGTAATTAGGAAATTTCTTTAAAAAACATCCACAATGGATTTATTTTATGACATTAATGAAAATTAGAAAGATATGCAATTCTTGTATGTTTTAAAATTTTATTTTTTAAAAATTTACATTCAAGTTAGTTAGCACATAGTGCATTGATTTCATAAGTAGATTCCAGTGATTCATCCCAACACCCAGTGTTCATCCCAACATGTGTCCTCCTCAATGTTCCTTACCCATTTAGCCCATCCCTTCACCCACAACCCCTCCAGCAACCCTCAGTTTGTTCTCTGTGTTTAACAGTCTCATGTTTTGTCCCCCTCCTTGTTTTATATTATTTTTGCTTACCTTCCCTTATACTCATCTGTTTTGTATCTTAAATTCCACATATTAGGGAAGTCATACGATAGTGTCTTTCTCTGACTAACTAGTTTCGCTTAGCATAATACCTTCTAGTTCTATCCACGTAGTTGCAAATGACAAGATTTCATTCTTTTTTGATTGCTGAGTAATACTCCATTGTAATACATACCACATCTTCTTTATCCATTCATCTGTTGGTGGACATTTGGGCTCTTTCCATACATTGGCTGTTGTTGATAGTGCTGCTATAAACATTGGAATGCATGTGCCCCTTTGAAACAGCACACCTGTATCCCTTGGGTAAATATCTAGTAGTGCAATTGCTAGGTCATAGTGTAGTTCTATTTTTAATTTTTTGAGGAACCTCCATACTGTTTTCCAGAGTGGCTGCACCAGTTTGCCTTCCTGGCAGCAGTGCAAAAGAGATCTTTCTTTGCATCCTCGCCAACATCTGTTGTTTCCTGAGTTGTTAATGTTAGCCATTTTGACTGGTATCTCATTGTGGTTTTGATTTGTATTTCCCTGATAATGAGTGATGTTGAGCATCTTTTCATGTGTCTGTTAGCCATCTGGATGTCTTTGGGAAAGTGTCTATTCATGTCTTTTGGCCCATTTCTTCATTGGATTATTGGTTTTATGGGTGCTGAGTTTGGTAACTTATTTACAGATTTTGGATACTAACCCTTTATCTGATGTGTCATTTGCAAATATCTTCTCCCATTCCGTGAGTTGCTTTTTAACTTTTGCTGATTGTTTCCTTCACTGTGCAGAAGCTTTCTATCTTGATGAGGTCTCAATAGTTCATTTTTGCTTTTGTTTCCTTTGCCTCTGCAGATATGTCAAGTAAGAAGACGCTGCAGCCAAGGTCAAAGAGGTTGTTGCCTGTTTTCTTCTCTAGGATTTTAATGGCTTCCTGCCTTACATTTAGCCCTTTCGTTCATTTTGAGTTTATTTTTGTGTATGGTATAAGAAAGTGGTCCAGGTTCACTTTTCTGCATGTCACTGTCCAGTTTCCCCAGCACCATTTGCTGAAGAGACTATCTTTATTCCATTGGATATTTTTCTTGCTTTTGTTAAAGAGTATAGAAAACTCTTTGAGTGGGGTGGCTATTCAGAGGAACAACAGTTGTTAATCTCTGTGGGGAAATAAGTTACAAGGTAAGTAATACAAGTGCCTATTTAGTCACTATTAAAGGATCTGATTTAAAATAATTGCCTGCTTTAAGGTTGAAATTTAATTTGGTTACATCATAGAATTACCTCGACAACCTCTGAATAAAGGTCACTTACGACATTGAGAAGGCATAAATTGCTAATTAATACTTTATATTGAATTGAGTTACTTAGGATTTTGAAGAAATGTTCAGTGAAATAGTAAGGGTGCTAAGATTTCAAATTACTCTGATTTCTAAAGGCGATAAAATTCAAGGAAGGAAATTTCAGCCACTAACTTTAAAAGTCAGTTTTAGAGAGTTGTAATGGGTGTTAATTAGATCAAAATTTCTATTACTTTAGAGGTGCATTTTTTAAAATGTTTATTTTATTTTAGAAGAGAGAGAGAGTATGCAGCATAGAGACAGAGGGGTTCAGAGGATCTGATGTAGGTTCTGCATTGACTGCAGAAATCCCCATGCAGGGCTCTAACTCATGAACCATGAGATCATGCCCTGAGTCATGACCAAAGTGAGTGCTTAACCCACTGAGCCAACCAGGCACCCTAGAGGTGCATTCTTTGATTAAATACTAAGAACTGAAAACTGGTGCTGTATGCTTGGCTTTCCCTTCGAGAGTTTTTAGTAATTTAAAGAAAGAAATTAGAATTCTCTGGTTTTTGTAATTTAAGAGTTTAAATTTCTTTGCTGGTAGAGTGATGGAGATCCAATGCTGTTTTGAGTTGTGGCAAGAGCATGACACTTAGCTATTGGCTGGGGTGGAGTGGTCAGGGTGGAGGAATGGTAGATTCCAGAATCAGAGCCTTCTGGGCTGGAACCCTAGAACAGCCATTTTATAGGTACCGGATCCAAATGAAGCTGAGAAGATAGAAAAGTGTGCTGCAAAGAGGAGAAGAAAATGGGACATTTTTTGATGCCTACTATGTGCTGAACTCTATGTCTTGAACTTTCAGATATATTACCTATTTACTGCGTTCAACAACCCTGAAAAGCAAGTGAAGAGACTATGTCTATGAATTAGAAACACTCACTAATTTGTTTGAGTTCAAGTGTTAGAGTCCAGATGTACACTTCAGTGTTGTGGGACTGTGGAGTCTGTGCTGTTTTCCAGCATATTTTTCTGCATTCCTTTGAGAAGTATGGGTGTCTGAGGTATGATGGAGAAAATCATAAGATGGTGCTTAAAAAGAGGCAATTTGAATATGGCTATAGTTGGAAGCTACTAATCCTAGTGGAAATGATTTTCTGACATTGGTTTATTAATTTTTTACCCATTCAACAAATCCATATTTATCAAATGTTTACTATGCACTAGACACAGCGGTAAGCTTTGTGGTGAATACAACAGCTATGTCCCCTATTTAAATGAGGGATATTACCTAGAGTAGAAAGCTGACTAGCATTAAAATTTCTTGTATTGAGAAAAGGCATAAGAAAGTAGATGATAACTGCTAGACCCAAAGTAGCAGTAATTTTAGATAATTAAAATTATTAGATAAGAACTTAAAAATTCTATAGATCGTAATCTCTGATTTGTTTATTTTAATTTAAACAGGCTGAGGTTTAATTACTAAATGATATGAAAGCCAGATTTTAATTTCCTTCATTAGGCAAGTCTATGAATTTCATAAAAAAATCTCTGAAGTGTGGGTAGTAGAAAGGTAACAGAGATGCTTAGATTGGAGAAAAGTATATCATCAGTTAGTAAGTACTCATTGATATTCTAGTTCAGTGAAATATTTCAAATTTAAAGGCAATTAAAGATAATTGTACCTCTCCCCAAGTATTCATTTACAAAATTCTATGTGTTCTTTTCTAATTCTTTTAGTTCACTTCCACCATCTTATATGCCATATCTATTTCCCCAAAGGCAGGGAGAAATTCCTAAGGAAATGGCCAGGAGCCTTATTTTCTTGGCACTCCTTTTTTCATTTCAACTTCTTTTTATTTAAAAAATTGTTTAACTTTTTTTTTTTGAGAGAGAGAGACAGGAAGTGAGTAGGGGAGGATGGAAGGGAGACACAGAATCTGAAGCAGGCTCCAAATTCTGAGCTGTCAGTACAGAGCCCAACATGGCGTTTGAACCCACAAACAAACTGTGAGATCATGACCTGAGCTGAAGTTGGATACTTAACCAACTGAGACACCCAGGTGCCCCTCCTCTTCAACTTCTAAGAGTTTCTTTGAAGCACAGTTTTAAAGCCATGAATCTAACTAAATGGCCCAACAGATCTGGGTTGCAGCAGCATTGGCAAGGCAGAAAAAATCATAGATAACGAATCAAGCAAGTAAGAATATGCCAAACATCTAGTACTTGCTTTGGAATTATGCTGGTTAAAGATGCTTGTCATCCTGTTAAGGAGACAAGCCATACACATCTAAAATAGATGTAGAATAAGATCAATTTCAAAGATTAATTTAAAGAAAAAACTTGACACAGACAAGTTTGGAAGATGCTAGAGAACCCAGGTAAAGCTTCATGGAGGAAAATATCCTGATCGTGACTTTGAGAGATGGATCAGCTTTGAGTAGATTGAGAGGAGCAGAGACATAAGTCAGGAAACTAGCTTTTGTCCTAATGAACTATTTTTAAACTGCATTCTGAATACCAAGGATTTGGCCTACTATATAACATATAGCACAGCTTTTTTTTTTTTTTAACTTTTTTTTTGGTTGTAGTCTTAGAATGTTTAAGCCAGAAACTCTTTGTATAGTGACTCTCCCAATGTTTAAACTTCCAGTCAGGTAATAACACAGCATCAATTGTAAAGAAACAGGTTTTACTTACTGTCATTATCTGGAATGATAAATAAATGTTCCATAGAACATATTTTAATTCCTCCCCATCATTTATAATTTGTAATTTTTATTCAAAAACTTTCTCCATAAGTCATAAGCCCATCTGCAAGATTTTAAGTAAAGGAAGAAAATAGGCAGAGAATCTTCATAAATGTAAATGGTTTAGAGATTTAGCTGACTGCCATGATGTCCTGAACTTAAGATAACGATTCTGGAATGCCAAAGGCACTACTAATTGTATGGAAATAGTTTCTGATTGCAGCTCAATAGGTTTTTAAATATAAATATAAAGTGTTTTTAGGGGAAACTTTAAAGAAATAACTTTCTTTTTGCTATAATCATTTGTATAGGTTTCTGAATTCTTAAGATGAAAAAGCTAAAATTAGTGGCGCTCAGAGGTGAATGTTAGAAATATTGTAAAATTACTTTTATAATTCTGAGTCATTTTTGGGAAATTGTGAATTGTGACAGGTTGCCTGGATCCATCATTATTTATGCTCAGTAGAGATTCCAGGATGTTGTCCAATGTGGGGGGAAAGATGATTCTGCCATCTACTGCCTAAAGAACAACAATGAAAAGATTATTCTGCACTCTCTTTATATAAAAAATGTCAGCATTTCTTTTCAGATATGAAGATTGAACTATCTCCATTTTACTATAGATACTCTTCTGAGACTGAAAAAATTTTTTTAAGTTTATTTATTTATTTTGAGAGAGAGAGCAAGTAAGGGAGAGGCAGAGAGGGAGAGGGAGAGAAAGAATCTCATGCAAGCTCAGTGCTGTCAGCACACAGCCGATCATGGGGCTCAATCTTACAAACCATGAGATCATGACCTGAGCTGAGTTTAAGTATCAGAGGCTTAACTGACTTAGCCACCCAGGTGTCCTTCAACCCCCCAATTTTTTTTAACTATCTTTTCCCTTTAAGACTGCTGTTGATGTTCATGCAAGAAGAATCAGTTTACATTGCACATTGAAAGAAGACATGTGTGATTTGCATCAAGGTTGCATCCTGCTAAGAATGACCCTACCCCCACAACTCTGGTCCTTAGTTTCCTTACGCTACTCTTTTGTAGCCCCCAGATACTACTTTAGGATGCCTTCCACGCCTGTTCTTACCAGAGTTGGTTCTTCCTCTGTCTTTATCATTTTATAATTTCTTTCTCCTCAGAATGTTCCCAAATAATTTCCCCTGGTATATTAATGGGAAGGCAATCTGTTTGAGATAATTCAGAGCAAGTTATGAGTTCCTGATAGCCCCTGACCTTACTCAGAATGTTTATATTTTAAACCTTTTAATACAAATAAATTTTTATTTGATGGAATTTTAGCCAATTCCAAAAGGGGTTTACTTTACATCCAAGGAGAGCTATCATTGGCATTCCTTTTAAAAAGTCCTAAATAGAATGACAGCTCACTCTGCCTATACTTGGCTCACTTTGATGGTATCATATCAAAACTGCAAGTCCGTCAACTCCTTTGCAGCTCCCCTATTTCTTTACCAGCTAGTGTTGGACTCTAGAATCTCTTCATCTGGCCCATTCCTCAGTCCTCATGTCCCCCTTTAGAATGATCTTTTAAAAAAACAGAGATAACATGTGGTGGCTTGTGTGTGATGGCCCCTTTGTGTGTACAGCACAGTTTAGGGCAGTACCAGTCTTCCTTTGCAGGTTCATTATCCTTAGCATTCTCCTTCTCTTTCCATCAGAATGAATTACCACATTCTTTTGATCACTAAATAAATGATACGATTGCTATATTTTAAATTTTGTTTTCTAATTATTTTTTTCCTTCTTAGAAACACTAAACTCTTTGAGGACAAGAACTCTGTTTTATTCATTTTTGTTTCCCACCACCTAATAATATTTTAGGTAACTCAAATATGAGGTCTTGAATTTATTTTTTTATGAACTGAAAAATTGTGGTGGTATAAGAAAAGATGAGCATGCAAAAATATATTTAGGGCTTTGAGGATAGATGAAGTCATGTTTGGGGAATCTTCTCTGTGTTGATTATAAAATGAAGGGACAAGAAAAACTGTTGGAATAATTATATTTGGGTTGGGAGTATTTAAGGAAGACAGACAAAGTAGACTGAGCACACTAAGGAGGAAGAAGAAACTGGGCTCTGTCCAGCCCAAAGAACAGTGATTTTGGACAAATGCAGTAGAGATAGTGGCATGACAAGTTAAAGATAAAATCCAAAGTAGGGCGGATTCTAATTTATGACTTAACACCATGTTTAGTTTACTGATGAAATTTTTTTGTGAAGTAGTACACCAGTTTTAGGTCTATTTAGGTAAGTTTAAGAATGAATGCTTTCTTCAACCTATTTTTGATAGAACTTATAATATGGCTTGAATTAGTCTAATTCTATGCTAAAAAGAAAGGTAATATTCCTGGCTTTTGGAGTAAATCTCTACTGTGTCCTTTGCTTTCAAACTTGACTGTAGTTTTTGAAGCCTCATACATGATTTTTGTCTAATGTAACTAAGCATATAAAGTTGGGGCCATTCTTAAGCACCTTTGCCAATGAGATTTACGTTTTTCTGAAAGAAATAAATGTCTCCTCATGGCCACATTAATAATCCATGAAATATATGTTTATTACTACCATCTTAAATGTTGTTGATTACAACTTGGTTTTTACAGCTGAAGAGCTTTCAAAGAGCCAGTCTTAAAACTTGACTATGAAATCCCTCTAAATCTTTGTTTGGGTAAGATTTAGCACTACTGATTTGTATAAATACAGGGATAATCCTTTTGCCCCCAGGAGGCCTAGGCCTAGAAAGTGAAGGGAAATGTAACCCAAAGCACAATTAAGAGAGCCAACATCAAAGAGTGTGTTGAAGTTCAATGTTGATGCTATAGACAGATGCATGATTATTTTCTTTCTGAGGTATGAAGTCAAAAAGCTAAATTGACCTCTTTACCAAAGGAAACTGCAGACAAGTGATCTCCTGCCCTTTGGTCATTGGTACTGGCTTCAGATAAGCATTTCCATTACCTTGTTTGAAATGTTTTTCCCTAATCAGCTCTTAGTTACATGGTAACTAAATGGGAAAGGAATGAAAGAGTTGGATCCTAGAATTATGTTCTTATCCTCTTTTTTGAGAATCTGTAGTGTATTTTTCTAGTTCTTTAGTGGATGGGTTAAGATTGCTATATTTTCTGGTTAGAAATATCATTTAAAAATAAGGCATTAGGGGACACCTGGGTGGCTCAGTCGGTTGAGTGCCTGACTCTTGATTTCGGCCCAGGTCATGATCCCAGTGTTGTGGGATTGAGCCCCACATAAGGGTCTGTGCAGAGTGTGGAGTCTGCTTATGATTCTCTCTCTCTCTCTCTCTCTCTCTCTCCCTCTGCCCCCTCCCCTCCTCTCTCTCTCTTTCTAAAATAAAATAAAACACGTTTTTTTATATCAGGCATTAAATAGGGCAGTTGTTTAAAATATCCCTTATATATTAACTTTTCTTTCTTTTCTTATAATTTGAAAATTCTCAGAAAGAGTGGAAGTTTTAATTAGAATTAGGCAGAGGAAATTGAAAATTGCAGCTATTAATAATAGAAGGTAAGTAAATATCCTCATTTGGATATTTATTTTGTCTTTTCTTTTTCAGATTAAAATCATGATAGAAACTCTTAGAGATAGATGGATGGAACAATTTTTAGAAAAATTCTGGGACGATATGGGATTGGTGATATAAATATAATAAAACTTGCTTACATTTTGTTAATGTTTTTTGTTTGTTTGTTTCAATTTTTGATAAGTTGTAAAATCTGAACAGCAAGAAGAGCAGTATTTATTGACTTTTTTCTTTTAGAAGTTTGTACCGGAGTGATAATGTGATGATGAGTTGGAGATTGGATATCTGCAAGTGGGTTTCTCTCTAGGAAATCTGTGTGTCTCATAGTTCCTGTTGACTAGGATAATGGCCTTGCGCATTTTCCCAGACAAGGGAAGAGCATCACCACATCAATAATCCCAAAAGCCTAGTGAGGCTTCAGAGTGAGGAAGTTTGGGAATTATTCAAGCACTGTGAAATGCTTCATCTTCCATGAGATTTCTTGCTCTTTTCTATGGCCCCTCACTCTCCAGGACATGTTATTCTGTAATGTAAACAACTTTGTTGTTTTCATAGCTCCAAATAAAACAGAATATATATATATATACACATATCCTCTAAAATAGTTACCTTTGTATTTATTTTGCTCATACTTTTTATGAGCCTTTTGAAAATATGTTTGTTTGTTTGTTTGTTTTTATTTTGAGAGAGAGGAAGAGAGAGAATCCCAAGTAGTCTCTGTGCTGTCAACACAGAGCTCCATGTGGGACTTGATCCCATGATCTGAGTCAAAATCAAGAGTTGGATGCTTAACCAACTGAGCCACCCAGGTACCCCTGTGTGAGCATTTAATAGAGACATTATGTCTTAAGGAAATTTTAGTCCAAATTAAATTGTAATTATGAAAAGGCCTCAGGTAGAATAAATATCATTTCAAATTTGGGTGTTTTTAAAATTTTGTTTTGGTTTGGTTTTGGTAGGCATTGCAGCCTCCTAAAATCCTAGTTTTCAAATTTAACATATTTTAAAATATCTTCATAGAATTTCTCCTATGAAAGATTTACCAGTTTTGTGTTATAGTTTGTGACCAAATATATATATATTATTATTGTTCTAGCAAAGTGTGTGATTAAAAACTTACTACTGATGGTTCACCTGGGTGGCTCAGTCAGTTGAGTTTCTGATTTCAGCTGAGGTTATAATCTCATGGTTTGCAGGGTCAAGACCCATGTCGAGCTCTGTTCTGACAGCTCAGAGCCTACAGCCTGCTTCAGATTTTGTGTCTCCCTCTGTCTCTGCCTTTCCCCCACTCGCACTGTCTCTCTTTCTCTCAAAAGCAAATAAACATTAAAAAATTTAAAAAACTTTACTACTGATAATTTCTTGTAATTAAATATATAATTTACTTACATAAAAAGTTCAAGAAAAATACACAGGTATAAAAAGGAATAGAAATAAATTTTCTCCCATTTTCCATAGGTAGTAGCTGTTAATTTTTAAATGAACATCATCTCTTTATACAAACACATAAATAGTTTTAATCATATAGGCTATGCTGTACATAACATGCAAACTCTTTTTTCACTTAAAATTTTATATATGTTTTGTTCATTTCCTTTATCCCTTGTATTATTTTTATTTTTTATGTTTATTTATTTACCCTGAGCTAGAGAGGGAGGGAGAGAGAGAGAGCTAGTGAGCAAGTGGGAGAAGGGCAAAGAGAAGGAGAGAGAGAATTCTGCACTGACAGTGCAAAGCCTGATGTAGGGCTTAGTTTCATGAACCGTGAGATCATGACTTAAGCTGAAATCAAGAGGCAGATGCTAAACTGACTGAGCCACCCAGGTGCCCCTCTCCTTTGTATTCAGATTTCTTCCTATATATCTTATAGAAAAGACTATAAAACTGAATATGTGTGTGTATACACACAACATACATCCATATATCAGGGTACACTTTACCTATATTCTCAGCAGTACCTGTTAATGTTAATCTGTATAACAGAAATGATTTTTAGAAATCATGTATTATTTTTAATAAATAAAGTAAAACAAAACAAAAGTGGACCATATTTCCATAAAGTCAGTTTATCCTGAGAATTAAAAAATGGGTATACACATGATTAGAAAGTTTAGACACCACGGAAGGGTATTAACAGAAGTTTGAGGACTTCTCTCCACTCTCAAAACCACTTCCTATGGGAAACTACTGGGAACAGCTTCCTGTGGATTTTCCAGAAAATTAAAATTTATACACACACACACATCGCTTTTTTTTAAGTTTATTTTTTTAATGTTTATCTATTATTGAGACAGAGAGAAACAGAGCATGAGCTGGGAAGGGGCAGAGAGAGAGAGAGAGAGAGACAAGAATCTGAAGCAGGTTCCAGATTCTGAGCTGTCAGAACAGAGCCTGAAGCGAGGCTCAAACCCACAAATTGTGAGATCATGACCTGAGCCAAAGTTGGATGCTTAACCGACAGAGTCACCCAGGCGCACCACAAACAAAAAGTATATATCCAGACTTCACATTCCTCTCTAACTGTATTTTGGTATATTCTATGTTAATAACTATATAATTCGTTAAAATACTGACATTGATTTCTGCTACAGATAGTCTCATTTAAACAAAACTATCTCATCAGGGAGCATTTCAAGTGATTCTAGTTATTTTATTTTTGGTTATTTTATTTTTACTGTGATAAACATCATTTTACACATCTTAGGATACTTGTATTAGTATTTTTATAGGGTGACCTCCTAAGTGCAGAACTGTTGGTTCGAAGGTACATGTATTTACGATTATGAGAGAACCTGCCAATCTTCTTCCCAAAAGTATTTTACCACTTTATTAATTTTCCTAACACTGTGGTTATAAACAGGGAAAACTTTCAATTAGTTAGTAGGTAGGTGAAAATAGCATTTCATTGTGCTTTTCATCTGCTTTTTAAAATTGGAAGTAAAATTGAACTTGTTTTTTTATGACCTTCTCTCTACCCCTACCCTCTACCTATGCATTGCCTTTTCTCCTTCTTCTTCTTCTTCCTCCTCCTCCTCCTCCTCCTCCCCTTCTTCTTCTTCTTCTTCTTCTTCTTCTTCTTCTTCTTCTTCTTCTTCTTCTTCTTTCTGTCCTTTTTTTTTTTAATTGTATACTTCTTCATTCCTTATTAGTTCTTATGGATTGTTTCAATGAAGAACAATAGTTTTTAACCCTTAAAGTATGCATTAATGATTTTCCCCTAATTTGTCATTTGACTCAATGACATTTTTCACCATACACAAATATTGGTTTTATCTACATTTATCATTCCATGTCTCCAAAGCATCCTGATTTTGTTTCCTCTTCACAAATGCCTACTGTACACTAAGCTTACAAATATATTTATTATTTAAACGTTTTCTTTTCATCATTCTTTGATGCATTTAGGTATTTTTTTGGTGATTGACATAAAGAAGAAATCTAGATTTATTTTTTTACAAGTAGCTAACCAGTTGTCTCAAGATGATTTATTGAATAATTCCCTTTCCTCTTAACTGAAAGACCACCTTAATGTCAATATAGTATTTTTATGTTAAATTAGATATGTATTCTGTTCAATTTATTTATCTGTATAATATTTCTCTATTATGAAAGAAGACTAATAATTGTGGCTTCACAATATATTTTAATATCTGGTAGAACTTGTCCTCCTTATTAATGTTCTTTTTCAAGATTTTTCTGCATACTCCCATTATTTTCTTAGATAAACTTCAGTACTACTTTATAAAGTTTTAAAAATAATCCTGTTAGTGTATATTGAATCTTTTCCATTTTGAGCATTACTATCCAAGAATAAATTTTATTACATTTTAATAATTTAATTAAAAATTTTTTCAAGTTTATTTATATTTTTCTAATAAGCTGTACACTCATCATGGGGTTGAACTCACTACCCTGAGATCAAGAGTCACATGCTCTTCCAACAGAGCCAGCCAACTACTCTTAGAAAATTTTAAGTATTTTCTTTACTTAAATTCTTCACACTTAAAAAAAGGTTTATTCTAGCTATTTTATCTTTTTTACTATTGTAAATACGATCTGTTCATCCATACTTTCTCCAGCTGGTCATTGATTATATGTGGGAAATTATAAATTTTTGAGTATTAATTTTAAAACCAGACATGTTTCTGAATTTTCTTATTATTTATAATACTTCTTATTGATTTCTTGAGATTTTCTAGGTATATAAAATTTCATCTGCAAGTCATTGTAATTTTACCTTTTTCTTTTAACACACAGTTCTCTTCTTTCTTTCATTTCATTAACTGGTATTTCCAGAGAATATTAAATAAAAATGGCAAAAGTAGATATTCTTATATGAGCATTGAAGTTCTTCAAGAGGTTTTACTTGGTATCTATTGAAATAGACATATTTTACTCACTTTTAGCCTATTAATATGGTGTAGTATATTAATAGATTTTCTGATATCAGATCATTTTTTAAGGCAAATGGATTTTAATGAAGTCAATTTAAAGGGCATATAACCAGTATCATATCTTAGCAAGTCAAAAGAAAATGTTTTATTTTAAGGAGACTGTCCCAGGTGAGGCAGAAATGGCATTCTCAATAGTTAAAATTTTAAACATCCCTAGAGCTCTATGTGTAAGGATCATTTTCTCTTCTTTGTTGCCTTAAAAGACATTATTATCAAATCCTGGCCTACTGGCTATTTTTTTCCTGCCTTTTATACTACATATTTAAGGAATAAATTATATATTTTCTTATTTGGGTCAGTTTTCAAACTAAATAGCTATTTTTAATTTCTCTGTCATGGCTTTGCCGTTCTGTAATTTGAATAAAATCTTTGTATAGTAAGGTTTCACATATCACAAAAAATAATCAAAAGATGCTCATGTCTAGTTCGTTTATTGTGGAAAAAGGATTCTAGTTTGTTTATTGTGGTAAAAGGATTCTAGTTTACTATGCCATTATCTTCTTTCTTTCAAGTGAGATATCAAAAGAATTTTAAACAAATAAGAAAGCAAATTTGGGTCAAATTTCACATAAAAAGAATGAAAATAATGGCAAATAATATGTTATTCAGGGGGAAAAATCCCTTTCAAATGTCTGAATATCATAATATTAGACCAACCTATTTTCCACAGTAGGCTTTCAGAGTTATAAGCTCTGCTGTATGCTCATTTTGATGCAGAGATTTATTAGAATAACAAATTTCAGGTTTTTTAAATTGAAAAGAAATATCTTTATTTTATCAATTATTATTTTTGCCCTTCTTTTGGTAAACAAGGCAAAGTAAAATTGCATGGTATTTCAAGGTGTTATTTTATAAAACATGTCAAAGTTTTATCTGTTCTGTAATATGTGGGGAAAATAAGATAGTCTTTCTTTTCATCTAATTTTAGTTTATCACATGATTTTTTTCAGATTTCCTAATTTATCTAGTCAAAAGATGCCTGCACCAAAAGTAAAAATATATTTGAATATATGCAAAATCTAAGAGATAGTTTCCACAAGAGTTCAGTTCAGGAATCCTGTGTTTCATTACTGGTTGAAACTCTTATGCAGATTATTGGAGGGTTTCTATGATTCTCTCTTATACTTTTTATTTGGCTCTAACTTGAAGTTTTGCCTTCCAGTAATTTGTCTCATAATCTTCTTTATATTGTGAGTTTTTGAGAGAAATGTAATGTTACAGATATTTGTGTCTCCCACATTGCTTTGTTCAGAAGATTGTTCATAATAAACACTTGATAGTTACATGACCACTTAATGGTTCATAAGTACTTTTTCCTGTGAAAGGAATGAAAGGTCAGTTTCATTGGCAGTAAAAGCAACCACCTAGATAAAGTAAATCAGAATTAATTCATAAAATTTGATAACCAAGTTATTGATGTCTTTGAACTTTCAAGTAGGTGTTTATTTTCATTTAATTCAGAGATATGACTCTAGCTGCATCTTTGTTCTTTCCCCTGAAAAGCAGTCCCATTGGACAGTGGAATTTGTTACAAAGCAGTGGGGACCATTCTGGTTTATATTTATTTTGAGTCATTGGTGGTCTCAAAAATATTTGGGAACAATATAGAGAGCTTAAAGATTTAGCATCAATAATCTCATTTCATAAGTTATGTTTTTTTTAAGTGATCATCTGAATACAAGTGAAAATATTAATGTTGCAAACACTCAACAGCCACAAGAAAGTTTTCATTTCTAAATTCTCCTCTTTCAAGATAAACAGTGCCTGTAGAAGTTCTTGTCATGTACTCTCCCAAATTTGCTTTCTTTAGAGCATTGCATATATATATATATATGAACTCTATGTCCCAATTTGGGGCTTGAACTCATGACCCTGAGATTAGGAGTCACATGTTCTACTGGCTAAGCCAGACAGGCACCCTTAGTATTTTATGTCACATTTCAATTCTTGTTTATATGAAGCTTAGCTTTCTTGTTAATGTTTATTTAACTTTGCATGTGGTTGGATTGTGTGTATAGATGATCCTTTAAGGATAGTTTGAAGGTTGGTTAACATTTTAAATGATAACAATGGCAGTCTATCAACACTGGCCATATTTAATAAATAGCCTTCTGAATCCCAGAATTGTTGCTTATAGATAGTAAATTGTTTGGATCTACATGGGATATTTGAAATGGTCACTAACCCTGAATCTGACTAGTAAAATTATTTAAGAAGATGAAGTTAGGTAAAATGTCCCTATTATATTTAGCCCATATTATATATTATATTATGTTATATTATATTATATTATATTATATTATATTATATTATATTAATTGGTGTTCTCTAAGTGCAAATGGCAGAAAAGAAAGTTCATTTATTAAGGAAGTTTTATGCATTTATTATAGGTTCAGCACTGTATGAGGGAGTTCTAAACAAATCTAACACATGTCATTCTCTAAAAGTGACAAAAATCTGTTTGAGGAGTCAAGACATAGAAAATGGATGGGGCACCTGCATGGCGCTCAGGCGGTTAAGCAACCAACACTTGATTTTGGCTCAGATCATCATTTCATGGTTGGTGAGTTCGAGCCTTGCATCAGGCTTTCTCTGCCTCTTCCCTGCTGGCACTCTCTCTCCCTCTCTGAAAAGAAGCAAATAAACATAAAAACCTAAATTCTCTGGTGGTTATCATAGTTCCTGGGCTTTAATAACTAACTGAATGAGTGAATGAGTGAAAACAAAAGAATAAGAGAAAAGCAGCTTATCAGAAAATGTCTCTATTTCACCCTAATACTTGATTGATAATTTATTTGGGAAGGAATAGTGTTCTGGTTTATATGGCTATGTTTTTCCTATAGAGTTTTGGAGTTTCTTTAACCATATTTTTAAAAATCCTAGAGTCATTTTTTGTTCTCTGAATATTCTTATAGAACCCTGTCTTTTCTCTGTGGGTACAAAAGAAATTTGCTATTATTGATTATAAAGGTTATTGGCAACTTTGACTCTAACAATGGTACAATTTCATAATCTAAGCTTTATTTGAAATAATTGGCTAATTTAGTCAAGTAATCTAGCTAATCTTTGTCCTGAAAATTTTTGAAAATTTTTAAATGTTATTTTTTGAAAGAAAGACAAAGTGCAAGTAGGAAGGATCAGAGAGAGAGAGAGACATAGCAGGCTCTAGGCAAGCTGTCAGCACAGAGCCCAATATGGGGCTGGAATGCACAAATCCTGAGATCATGATCTGAGCTAAGTCCGACACTTAACCAACTGAGCCACCAGGTGCCCCTGTCCTGAAATATTTTTAATAGCTAATAATACTTGAATTGTGTAGTATCATTCCCTCAAATGTTTAAGTGTGAATGTGAACATACTGGGCATTTTAATTACATTTTGTGTAAATTATAAATTGAAACTGTAAGTATATAATCTTAATATGCTGAATATAGATTTCTATACATTTATCAACAATTTATAATTGATAAATTAGCATACACCTCTATCGCCTTATTTACATTTTATTGTGTAGTAGTACTTTGTTTGTTTGCTGATTTTTGTGAATTCTTCAAGTTTCATTTCATGGAATTCAATCATGTGTTGTATTTTCCTCCCTTCTCAGGACATTAGGAGATAACTAAAACTAAAGGCAGAACTTCTTACCACAAAGTTATATTAAAAATTTATTTCACAGATCTGAATGTATATATATCACACATAGCATATCCACCAATATGTGTAAGAAATTGCATATAAATCATGCATAGCCACTAAGCCCACAGGACCCACTCACTTTTCCCAGTGGGCACCTGCAGTTGTGTCTTGCTTTGTAGTTCAGGCTTTGAAGCTTTCCTAGTATCACACAACCCTATTAAATGCACTTACTGTTTTACCCTCTAGGAAGTAGCTAATTTTCTGCTGGCAGAAGCCAATATCCTAAGTATTTATTCCTTACCTTATAATATGGATAGGTAACTTTAATTCTATTAGATGTATGCATGTTTCCCCTTGTGCTCCAGTCTTTTTCTCTGTTGAAAGAAAATCACTGAATTCTAGGACTTCTTTGACTTCTAGAACTTCAACAACCCTCTGCCCGTCTCATTATGTATTTTTTTCACTTGTTTTAGAAACAGGAAGAAACACTGGGTTAGTGTGTATTTTTTAGCATAATAATAACATCTGAGTTTTGGGACAAGTTGTGTGAATACTGCAACTGGTTCCCAAAGTAGACCAGGTTATGAAGACAAGACATGGTAAAGTTTTCCGACTTCTTTGCCTTGTGTCCAGATATCCATAAACCCATAGTTTATAATCTTTACTGATATTTATTACTTGGAAAAAAGTTGCCAGTTAACTGACCATCATTGATATCCATAAAGAAAGACCTGGACATTTGTAGGAAATCCATTAAACTACATATGTAAACTTTTGGTTACTTTAGGGTTCTGGGATGGTTTCATTATAAAAGATGGTCATTTAATTCTGTATGCTTCTTAAATTATACCTCTCTGGTACATGCCAGAATTTTATTCCTGATAGCCATATATATCAGCAACATATTCAATTCTGATAGGAATAGATTTGGACCATGATGTAACTGGTATGTCTAATTTGGACAATAGCTACTCTCATTAATGGATTGACTTTATTTTGAGAAAACTTGGAGAATTTTCTTTTCAAATTTTAATTTAAATTCTAGTTAGTTAACATATAGTGTAATACTGTTTTCAGGAGTAGAATTTAGTGATTCATCACTTACATATAATACCCAGTGTTCAACACAACAAATGCCTTCCTTACTACCCTTCACCCATTTAGCCCATCCCCCACCCACCTCCCCTCCTCCATCCACCCTAAGTTTGTTCTCTATAGTTAAGAGTGGGTCTTACAGTTTGCTTTCTTGTCTCTATCTCTCTTTTTCTCTTCCCCTATGTTCATCTGTTTGGTTTCATGAATTCCAATGTGAGTGAAATCATATGGTATTTGTCTTTTTCTAACTGAATTATCTCACTTAGCATAATACCCTTTAGTTCCAACTACAGAGTTGCAAATGAAGCCTTAGTGAATTTAAATGATTTTGAGAGACTTATGTCTGCATGAGAGAAGAACAGTCCAGAAATGTTGGCTATCCATCTGAGCAGGACAGGTCAGACTTCCAGAATCAGGCCAACATCTCCATCTCCTTATGATCTAATGTATGTTATCAGCTTGAGACAGCAGATGAAATTTCTTTATTCCTGCCTACCACCCCTAATCAGAATTCATACAACATGGGCTTCTGTAGCCAGAATTCATTTAGGATGCCCAGAATTCTAATATGCACTGGCATGCTGAATATATCAATCTACCTGAGCTCCTGTGGAGGCTTATTCAAATCTTTGGCAAAGAATTCTATTTTGGTCACTGTCAGGAAGGTCTGATAGGCATCACTGCTACAAACATTACGACCTTCCTGGGAAGCAAATGTTCCTGGTTAAAGGAGCTCAAACACCTTTTGTTGGAGCAGATTCCCTACTGCCCCACCCCATTCTTCTTCGACATTTACTTCATCTTTCTCCCTCATTCTCTTTCTCTTTCTCTGTGCTTATTATTCCTCCCACTTCCTGCCCATTTCCATAAAATATTATAAACCTTAGGATCTCCATGTTTTATTCTTGTCTCCAAAACTGATAAATTATACAATATTTTATTGAACTAGATACTTTGGAATGTGTTATCTAACCTAATACTCACAGAAATATTGTAAGATGAGTTACTCCTTTTCTCTAAGTCATAATCTCTTTCTTTCTCCCCTTATTCCATGTTTAAGACAGAGTGATTTTTGCAGACTACCTCTTAATTTAGGATATATTTGCTTGAATTAAAAAAGTATGACATCTACCAGAATATATTGTACATTTAGTCCGTAATCATTTAGACTCTATTTAATTTGTGTTTCTTACAAATAATGGGAAGTTTTATACTTATGCATACAGGTTTAAGATGCTTATGTCAAATTGAGTGTTTCAGAAGAAGCAAACTCACAAAGATGAGAGTACAGGGGTTCATCATTTACACTGAGCAGCTTTGTGATTTCCACTTTTTTGGTGGGCACCTCTATGAAGTAATAGAACATTGCATCTGCTGTTTTTAGGTAGTACTGCTTATATTATTTTAGTAAAGAGTTGTCACCATGAAAATCAAAAGCAGAGACATCATTTTAAATCCTGCAATTAAGTGTATGCCTGTCAGCAGTGCAGTCATGGCATCTTTGATAGTGTGGGTAATGTGTGTTTTCTTCTCAGCTTACTGAGCCTGTGGTAATGGAAGTCAAGCTCAAACATCAAAGAAAAGAGGTTTCCTTTGTAGGAAACCATCATTACATTTTCACACCATTAGAGTGATATAAATATAGCATCTCCTCTGCATGAAGTAGATGCTTTTGATTGTTTTTTTTACACATAGACTAAGAAGCATATAATGTTGATTATTCTTGTATATATATTGATATTATAATATCTAAAGTAATGTCTATTGATTACCTTATTAACATTTTTTAGGAAAGGCATGGAATATTAAAGAGCTCACTAACTGAAACCCATTTTAATTAATTATTAGCAGTTGCTTAGGCATATCAGCATCTAATTTTCTGTCTTTTAAATGACATTCCCTTGAAAGCTTGAAGTGTTCCTCATGATAGCCTCATAAAAGTCAGCCTCAGCAATTATTAAAGTGAGGATATCAGGCAATTTAATCTCCAACTAAAATAAGGACTAGATGCCAAGGACTGACAGCAATGTCTATTATTCCACTTTTCTCCATATTGTTAATGAACCATTTTACTAAATAAAGAGTATATATTCTTGAGAAACTGGGCTTACTAAAAAGTTTCATTTAAATAAGGCTGGCATTGCCTAGATGTTAGAGGGTGGGTAAATGTGAGTTAAATATACCTGAATTCTATAGGTATTATTTTCACTGTTGTTTATATAACCACCCCAAACAAAGTACTGTTCCCAAGACAGCACTACTAAAATAATAGCAATGTTAATGGTAATGACAAAATCACCCCAAGTCCGCAAGGATGAAAAAATACTTCATATACCTTAGTATTTCCCATGTCGAAAACAACAGCCAGATGTAGAATATAAACTATCCCATAGGGAACAAAACAGCAAGAGAAGAATATGTTTTAACAGCTAAATCACTTTTCTGATCAGTTGAAACTCATTCATCTTTTTCTTAAAGCTGTTGGGAAGGTAGCAAGGCAAAAATGGCACCCTGAGCAGCTGTCATTAATTTGATTTTTACCTAGCAATATTCCTCAGATTAAATAATGTCATCACAAAAAAACACTTAACAGCTGTCACTTAGTTGATAGTCACCTATCAATATCCTTCAGATAACATAATGTCAACTGCAAAAACTTTGGGGCATATTATAGAACTAATGACATTGATTCAGTATCTTTAGTTTCAAAACAAAAACAGAAAACAAGTTTTTGCTTTACTGTGATATTGATTTTTCAAAAATACATCAGATTAGCTCTGATATTTATGTAAAGCAAGAAATCATGTTCTTCTATAAACATTTTCTACTATTAATGATATGAAATAGTTCATTTCTTTAGTATAGTTCTCCAGGTGATTTGGGGACTTGTGCTGGCCACAATGGCGACAATAGCAGCAGAGCTTAAAAGACAGAAAATGTTTACATTTATTCTAACAACACATAATATTCTATCTGACCTTGAGATATACTTCTATCTGATTTTTTAAATTATTTATGCTACTCTGTTTTCTCTTTTTTCTGTTTCTTTATTTTTATTGGTTTGTACAAATTGCTGCTTATTTTCTTTCCCCTCTCATTTAGTTTTTAAATAACTGATAATTGCAGTGTTATTTGGCATAGAAAAATACAGATAGACCAGTGAAACAGAATAGTGTCCAGCATGTATCCCACCAAACAGGAGAATTTAGTATGGGATAAAGATTTAATTAAATTGGAAAAGTTTGGTTTAGTTAAAAATGATTCTGGCACAATTGGCTATCCATTTGGAAATAAGTTTAGAAGCCTGTCTCACATCATATATACACATGTACTTCAGATAGACTAAAACTTAAATTTAAACATTAAAATTTTTGGAAGAAAATGTATATTACTTCATATAAAAGTTAGAGGTTGGAGAGCTTCTGTTAGAAATAGCATATTCAGAATCTATAAAGGAGAAATATACTCAAATATTTACAAATTAAATCATTTTGCATAAGATTTCCATAAATAAATAAATTCAATAAAAATGATAGATTTGGAGAAGAAAATGAAATATAGATGACAAAAAAGAACAAATATCTTTAATAACAAAGCCCTTAACTAATAAAAAGAGCTATTTATTAAAACAACCCTAATGAAAATGTGCTATTTAACAATTTAAACCTAATTTAAAAAATAGCTCTATTCTGTAATGATAGAAAAAAGATCCAAATGGCTAATTACATTTATTAAGAATGTGAAGCTGACTGCTTGGGATTGGTAAATGCAACTTAAAGTAACAGTGAGAAATCATTTTTTATACCCATCAGGTTGATACCATTTAAAAAGAGCAATTGTATGTACTCTGATGTGGAGACAGGGTGTTCTCATACATTACTTGTGAACTGTGACTCAGAATACATCTGGCATTGTCAGTAGATACAGAGATACACATCTCCTTTCATCAGCAGACCTACTCTTGGGAATTGAGTCCATAGAAATAAAAGAATGGGCCCATTAAAATTTATGAAGAAGGAGTTTATGGCTGGAATATTTGTGGTTGGAACAAACTGGAAACAAGATGAATGCTGATGAATAGAGTAATGGTTGAATATATTATGTACATCCTTGCAATGGAGTATTATGTTTCATTAAAAAGTGTAGATTTTATCTATGTCAGTTAGCTGGGGAGGATTTGCAAATGAAAAGAACAAGAAACTAAAATAAGAGGGTATTAATAGTCTCAATTTTAGGAAACAAACACGACCAAAAATTCCTCAAATACCTACATGTGTAGCTAAGTCTTGGTATATTATTCTCTTGGCTTGGAGAAGGTTATGGAAATAACCCAGCAGGGTGCTAATACTGAGAGGTGATGTTGACTAGTAATGATGAGCATGAAGTTTGTAGTCAAACATCTGACATTCAAATTCTAGTTATGCAATTTACTAGCTGTGCAGTTTTGGAGAAGATACCTATTTTTTAATGCCAAAGTTTTTTTTTTTACTTTTATGTTATTATTATTTTTTAAGTCCAAATTAGTTAATATATAGTGTAATAACAATTATATGAATGAAATTTAGTGATTCATCACTTAAATATAACACTCAGTGCTCATACCAACAAGTGTCCTACTTAATGCCCATGCCAATTTAGCCCATCCTCCCACCCAACACCCCTCCAGCAGCCCTCTGTTTGTCCTCTATATCTAAGAGTCTCTTATGGTTTGTCTCCCTCTTTGTCTTTACATTATTTTTGATTCCCTTCTCTTATGTTCATTTGTTTTATATCTTAAGTTCCACACGAGTGAAGTCACATGATA
Source organism: Hyaena hyaena (assembly GCF_003009895.1). NCBI lineage: Eukaryota > Metazoa > Chordata > Mammalia > Carnivora > Hyaenidae > Hyaena > Hyaena hyaena. Next base: position 1,111,442 of record NW_024081278.1, read on the forward strand.
TTTGTCTTTCTCTGACTGGCTTATTTCACTTAGCATAATACATTCTAGCTCCATCCATGTTGTTGCAAATAGCAACAAGATGTCATTCTTTTCGGTCACTGAGTAATATTCCATTGTGTGTGTGTGTGTGTGTGTGTGTGTGTGTGTGTGTGTGTGTACTACATCTTCTTTATCCATTTAGCTGTTGATGGAAATTTGGGCTCTGTCCATACATTGGTTATTGTTAATGCTGCTGCTATGAACATTAAGGTACATGTGCCCCTTCAAAACAGCACTCCTGTATCCTTTTGATAAATATCTAGTAGTGAAATTGCTGAGTCACAGTATAGTTCTATTTTTAACTTTTTGTGGTAACTTCACACTACTTTCCAGAGTGGCTGCACCATTTTGCATTCCCACTAGGAGCACAAAAGGGTTCCTCTTTCTCTGCATCTTAATCAAGACCTGTCATTGCCTGAGTTGTTAATTTTAGCCATTCTGACAGGTGTGAAGTGGTATCTTATTGTGGTTTTGATTTGTATTTCCCTGATGGTGAGCATTTTTTCATGTGGCTGTTAGCCATCTGAATGTCTTCTTTAGGAAAGTGTCTTTTCATGTCTTTTGCCCATTTTGCCCATTTTGGCTTTCTGGATGTTGATTTGATAAGTTCTTTATAGATTTTGGATACTAACCCTTTATCTGATATGTCATTTGCAAGTATCTTCTCCCATTCTGTTGGTTGACTTTTAGTTTTGGTGATTGTTTCCTTCACTGTACAGAAGCTTTTTATCTTGATGAGGTCCCAATAGTTTATTTTGCTTTTGTTTCCCTTGCCTCTTGGATACATGTCAGGTAAGAAGTTGCTGTGGTGAAAGTCAAAGAGGTGGTTGCCTGATTTCTCCTCTAGGATTTCGATGGCTTCCTGTCTTATCATTTAAGTCTTTCATCCATTTTGAGTTTATTTTTGCGTATGGTGTAAGAAAGTGGTCCAGGTTCATTTTTTCCTACATGTCTCTGTCCAGTTTTCCCAGCACCATTTGCTGAAGAGACTCTTTTATCCAATGGATATTCCTTCCTGCTTTGTCAAAGATTAGTTGGCCATACATTTGTGGGTCCATTTCTGGGTCCTCTATTCTGTTCCATTGACCTATGTGTCAATTTTTGTGCCAGTACCATACTGTCTTGATGATTACCACATTGTAATACAGCTTGAAGTCTTGTGATGCCTCCATTTGGTTTTCTTTATCAGGAATGCTCTGGCTGTTTGGGGTCTTTTCTGGTTCCATACAAATTTTAGGATTGTTTGTTCTAGGTCTGTGAAGAATGTTGGAGTTATTTTGATAGGGGTTGCAGTGAATATGTAGATTGCTTCAGGCAGTTTGATATTTTAACAAAATTTGTTCTTCCAGTCCATGAGCATTGAATGTTTTCCCATTTATTTGTGTCTTCTTCAATTTCTTCCATAAGCTTTCTACAGTGTTCACTGTATAGATTTTTTTATCTCTTTGTTTAGGTTTATTCTTAGGTACTTTATGGTTTTTGGTGCAATTTTAAAGGGGACCAATTCCTTGATTTCTCTTTCTGCTGCTTTATTATTTATGTATAGAAATGCAGCCGATTTCTGAACACTGATTTTATATCCTGTGACTTTTCTGAATACATAGATCAGTCCTAGCAGTTTTTTGGTGAAGTCTTTTGGGTTTTCCACATAGAGTACCATGTCATCTGCAAAGAGTGAAAGTTTAACTTCCTCCTTGTTGATTTGGATGCCTTTTATTTCTTTGTGTTGTCTGATTGCTGAGGCTTGGACATCCAACACTTTGTTGAATAACAGTAGTGAGAGTGAACATCCTTGTATTCCTGACCTTAGGGGGAAATCTCTCAGTTTTTCCCTACTGAGGATGATATTAGTGGTAGATCTTTCATATATGGTTTATGACCTCGAGGTATGATCCTTCTATCCCTACTTTCTTAAGAGTTTTTATCAAGAAAGGATGCTGTATTTTGTCAAATGGTTTCTCTGCATCTATTGAGAGGATCATGTGGTTCTTATCCTTTCTTTTATTAATGTGATGTATCACATTGATTGTTTTGTGGATATGAATCAGCCTTTCATCCCAGGAATAAATCCTGCTTGATTATGGTAAATAGTTCTCTTAATGTACTTTTGGATCTGGTTTACTAGTATCTTGTTGAGAATTTTTGCATTTATGTTCATCAGGGAAATTGGTCTGTGGTTTTCCTGTAATTTCTCCTTTTAGTGGGGCCTTTGCCCTGTTTTGGAATAAAGGTGAGTTTCGAAGTTTTCCTTACATGTGTATTTTTGGGAAGAGCTTCAAAAGAATAGGTGTTAACTCTTCTTTAAATGTTTGATAGAATTCCCCTGGAAAGCCATCTAACCATGGACTCTTGCTTGTTGGGAGATGTTTGAATGCTGATTTAATTTCTTTACTGGTTATGAGTCTGTTCAAATTTTCTATTTCTTCCTGTTTCAGTTTTGATAGTTTATATGCTTCTAGGAATTTGTCCATTTCTTCCAGCTTGCTCAATTTTTTGGCATATAATTGCTCATAATATTCTCTTATTATTGTTTGTATTTCTGTGGTGCTGTGATATTGCCTCTTTCATCATGATTTTATTTATTTATAAAAAAAATCAATCTGGCTAAGTGTTTATCAATTTCGTTAATTCTTTCAAAGAACCAGTTCCTGGTTTCTTTGATCTGTTCTACTGTTTTTTGTTTTAGAAAGTATTGATTTCTGCCTTAATCTTTATTATTTTCTGTATTCGTCTCATTTTAGGTTTTATTTGTGGTTCTTTTTCTAGCTCTTCAAGGTGTAAGGTTAGGTTAGGTTATACATCTGACATTTTTCTTTCTTCTTTAGGAAGGCTTGCATTGCTATATACTTCCCTCTTATGACCACCTTTATTGCATCCCAGAGGTTTCAGGGAATTGTGTTATCATTTTCATTGGCCCTCATGTGCTTTTTAATTTCCTCTTTAACTTCTTGGTTAACCCATTCAGTCTTCAGTAGGAAGAGTGTTCTTAAACTCCAAGTATTCATGATTTTTCTAAATATTTTCTTGTGGTTGATTTCAAGTTTCATAACTTTGAGGTCTGAAAGTATGCATGGTATGATCTTGATCTTTTGTACTTGTTGAGGGCTGATTTGTTTCCCAGTATGTGCTCTATTATGGAAAATATCCCATGTGCACCGGAGAAGAATGTGTATTTCTCTGCTTTAGGATGAAATGTTCTGAATATAACTGTTAAGTCCATCTGGTCCAGTGTGTCATTCAAAGCCATTGTTTCCTTGTTGGTTTTCTGTTTAGATGATCTGCCCATGCTGTAAGTGGGGTTTTAAAGTCCCCCACTATTACAGTATTATTTTCAATGAGTTTCTTTATGTTTGTGATTAATTGATTTATATATTTAAGTTTCCATGTTGGGGGCCTAAATGTTTACAATTGTTAGGTCTTCCTGGTGACAGACCCCTTAATTATGAAATAATGCCTTTTTTCATTCCTTTTTCCAGTCTTTATTTTATCATCTAGGTTGGGTGATATAAGTATGGCTACTCTGGTTTTCTTTTGATGACCATTAGCATGGTAGATGGTTCTCCATCCTTTTACTTTCAATCTGCTGGTGTCTAGGTCTAAAATGAGTCTTTTGTAATTAGCATGTAGATGGGCCTTGTTTTCTTATCCGTTCTGATATTTGATTGAAACATTTAGCCCATTGACATTTAGAGTGACTACCAAAAGATATGAATTTAGTGCCATTGTGGTGCCTGTAGAGTTGGTGTTTCTGGTGATGATCTCGGTACTTTCTAGTCCTTGTTGCTTTTGGTCTTTTTTGTTTTATTTCATCTTTTCTCCTCTCAAAGAGTCCCGCTTAAAATTTCTTGAAGGGCTGGGATAGTGGTCACAAACTCCTTTAGTTTTTGTTTGTCTGGGAAACTCTTTATCTCTCCTATTTTGAATGACAGCATTGCTCGGTAAAGAATTATTGGCTGCATATTTTTCCAATTCAGCACGTTGACTATACCCTGCCACTCTTCTGGCCTGTCAAGTTTCTGTGGGTAGGTTTGCTGTGAACCTGATCAGTCTTATTTTATAGGTTAAGGACTTTTTTTCCCCCTTGCTGCTTTCATAATTCTTTCCTTGTCTGTATATTTTGTAAATTTGACTACGATATGCCTTGTTGTTGGTCAGTTTTTGTTGAATCTAATGGGAGTTCTCTGTGTTTCTCAGATTTTGATGTCTGTGTCCTTCCCCAGAGTAGGAAAGTTTTCCACTGTAATTTTTCACTGAACTTTATATTCCTTTTATCTCTCTCTTCATCTACTGTGACTCCTTTGATTTGGATGTTATTCCTTTTTAATAAGTCACTGAATTCTCTAATTCTTGTATAATGCTCTTTTGCTTTTGTTTCCCTCTTTTTTTCTTTGCTTCATTATTCTCCATAATTTTTATTTTCTTAATCTCTGATTCATTGCTCTGCTTTGTCTATCCTTACCGCTGTGGCACCCATTTATGATTGCATCTTGGTTTTCGCATTTTTTAAAATTTAGACTAGATTTTATTCCTTTTATATCCATTGAAAGGGATTCTATGCTTTTTTCGACCCCAGCTAGTATTCTTATTATCATGGTTTTAAATTCTAGTTCAGACATTTTGCTTATATCTGTGTTGATTACCACAGCCCCTGGCTGTCATTTTTTCCATTTGTTTCTTTTGGGGCGAATCCCTTCACTTTGTCATTTGGAGGATGAAAAAAATTAATTAAAAACAAAAATTAAAAAAAATTAAAAACAAAACAAAAAAATCAATAAAGGATGTTGGATCCTAGGTGTGTTTTGGTCTGGTTGTTGAAAGAAGCTTGATAGAATAGAGAAAAAAGGAAAGAAAAGTGAGGAAAGAAAAAAAAAGTAAGAAAATTAACATATATAATGAAATAGAATTGAATGTTATAAAGAAAATGAAATAGAGTAAAAATTTAAGAAAAAATTAAGGTAAAAAAATATATAAATAAAATAAAAAAAATTTCTTTATGTGTCCAAGAAAAAGAAAAGAAAGGTAAAACAATTTAGACAAAAACAGAAGCAAAAAAAAAACAACAACTAATAAATGTACCAGCAAACAGAAGTTATATCCAGTTTCTCCTAGAACTGTAACTATGAAGCCCTCTATAGTGTGTACACTAAGCAGGTGGAGCAACTTGTGCTGCTCTTCTAGGGGATGGACTTGGAGGGTACAGCTGGGCAGGGCCTGGTGTAATAGCTCTGGTCTCCACTAGGTGGTGCTTCTTAGCTTACTGGAATGGTTCAGTGTGGTGCACATGTGCATGCATGGGAGTGGTGAAATAACTTCATCCAGCTCCCTAGTCTCTGTCACAGAACCTCCGTGCTCTCAGCAACCTGTGACCAAGCACCCCTCCTTTGTCTTGGGCTTCCATTCATTCCCCACCTCTACCTTGTCCATTTCAAATCCGTTTGCCTGTCAGGAAGCACTTCCCTCCAGTGTTTTATCTCAGATGGGGTTCTGTTTCAAAACCACCCTTCAGAGACCCCTGTGGCTTGTACCTGTGTCAACTCTGGGGGATGGTCTCACTGAGCAATGGTTAGTGCAGGCTTGCCCCATAAAACATTCCTGCAATCACGCAGTGGCAGAGGTTCAGAGATTGTGGCAAACCACAATACACAGCTAGTGCCATGTTTCACCACACTGTGGTGTCTTTGTCCCAATAACAGCATACATGGCTGCTCTTCAGGGTCTGCTGGGACCTTTGCCTGTGGGAAGGTTGTATGGCCTTTACCAAATGCTCTCTAAGCAGGGGAACTTCTCCCCATGTGGCACATAGACCGCTCAAACCCTGAGTATTTGCCCTACTTCCTCAGCAGAGTATCACCGAGCACTGAGCTCCAGAACATCAGACACTGTTCTCCACTATTTATAGAATACTGGTGGTATTGAAATCCTTTCCTTTCTTCCCGTCAGTTGTTTGGAGGAACAGATTTCTTATTCAGTCCCTGAGAGTGTTTTCTTTCTGTCCCTTTCTCTCCATCTACTTTCAGGAGAGTGTTTTTCCTGCACTCTCCCAATGCACTGCAGTCTCCTCCTTTCTCTGTCCTTTCTTCTGTTCTTTCTGCAAAAACAGCTCCCTACCACCTATGCCTTTCCTCTTCCCCATTTCACCTCTCCACACTGTGTACCTCCTGAGTTCTGTCGCACAAGTTATGTAGATTGTTGTAATAATCCTCAGATCAATTTCCTAAGTGTACAAAATGGCTTGGTGCTGATCTAGCTGCATTTTAGCGATGAGACAAGCTGAAAGTCTCCATACTACTTTGCCATCTTAACTCCTCCAAATTTTCTTTGCTGTAAAAGAAGGATGATGTTAGAATCTACCTCACTGGGTTGTTTTATTAAATGAACTTATGTACATAAAACTTAAAACCATGTTCATCCTATAGTTACCACTATCAGCTTGTGGGTAAGGTTGCTGTATAAGGTTGAGTAAGAGGAGGAGGAGAAAGGGAAAAGAGGAAAAAAAAAGAAAAAATCACCGCAGTAAGGAAAGAAATCAGAGTCCTCTTTTGAAATAGTTGGTTTCTCTGCATGACCAAGTTGGTTATCTAATCACAGCTTATTGAGGAATGAGGGAGAGAGTTACCTGAATAATGGACAGGAGCTGACCTCTCAGCATAGATTAATGAATTCTTTTCTCCAAATACATTGAATAATTACTTAATATTTCTGTCCACTTTGGCTTTGCAAAAAGTTTTTTTTGCCCCTTAAACATCATTAATATGCCCTTGCTCTTTTCTTTGGTCATTGGTAGGGGATTGGTGGGGAGGTAGAAGGGAATAGAATTTATTTCAATCTGATGTTTTCATTTCTTTCTTCATAGAACCTATGCTGAGGTCTGACCATTACCATTTTTTAGGAGACAATTCTCTAGGGATTTGTAAATGTTGAGAAGAGGCACTGACACCCTTTTTTTCTTTCACATTCTTTTCAAGGATGCTTGTACACCAAACAACCTGAGAAGACAGAAAGACCATTTCTTCTCTGGCAAAGGGAAGATTTGTTTTCTATCTAGTATAATAAAGATAGTATCGCCCTCTGGGGCAATGGACAGGTTTGCTTCTAACATATTATTAAAGATTTGCGGTCTCCTAAGTTTGATGACACAAACCCGCTGTGTATGCAGGATAGACCCAGGCCCTTACACATTGCACTCAAGGCACTTGGGGATGAGAGAACTGATGTGAGCAGGAGGATCATGCTGCTTGCTCTACTATGAATAATAAAGTTCTTTGTCTCTGACCCAATAGACTCACATTCTCTGCCAGCATCTATGAAACTGTATCAAGCTAAGTCATTAATCTGGGAGCAGGGTAACATCTCAGACCTTTCACACTTCTTGACATAACTCACTGTAAAACATTTTTGTACTTTGAGGTGAGATATTGTAGGTGAAGTGCTCATATAGCCAAACTATAATGAATAGCTGTAAGATTGTAATGAGGTAGAGAAAATTACATATACGAGTTTTCTCAAGAAAAGTGTGGTTTATATTTTGAAGGTAAAAGTCTAATTTTGGAAACATTTGAATTCTTGCAAGTTTGTGAGGGACGGTGATATCCCCTGGGGTGTGCTTAATTTTTAGTAAGTAAGGTATTCCCTCAACTCAGACACCAAATGGCCACACCTAACTGCAAGGGAGGTTGAGAGATATGACCTTTGGATAGGTAAGATGCACTCACATAAACTTCTCTTACTATGGAAAGATAGGCGAATGAGTGTTGGACTACAACTGGCAATCAGCTGGCTACTTATGCTGCAAATTTGCCTCAGGTTTAGGTTCATTGCCTCTTAGAGTAAGTGGCCCCAGAGGTAGAGTGGCTATTCACAGCTTCAGGTCTGTTTGACCTGAGGATGAGAAGAGGGAAGAAGAGGATATATAAGTGATAGGATGTCTTAACTGACAACGATGAGAGGTGTGGCTTGGCTTTGGCAAAAGAGAAGAGCAGGTAGGTGGAAAAAAGAAAACTTGTGAAAGGCCTGGATGGTCATGATATTATTTGATGATAAAAATAATGTGTTATCTATTAATTGGCTGAGCAGTGGAATACTTCAAGTGAATGCTTTCCCATATTTTCATATCATAGAAAATAATAGTACGTCATTCTAGGATAAGTGGAGGAGGCAACATGTGGTCTGTGACAACTGGCCAGAGAATTCCATCCCACTGCTGTCCACCCTGAGAGCATCAGCATCTGTAACTTGTATGCTGTAACACTGTGCTTTATGCCAGGAGGGAATCTGTACACCCAAAAGCATGTGTAGAGATACATCTTTATGCAAGCTATAAAGACAGAAGACAAAAGAAATAACAGATTGGATGTAAAATGATTAGGGCCATTACTTCCTTGAAAGGGAAAACATACACTTAGGTCAGTTTACCTAAGTCAGGAGAATTTACTTGCTTTTGATACTGGCCCTGGCATGACAGCCTTAAAAACATCATTTGTCAGTGGATCAGGAACTAATTTTCCTCAAGGGGCAGACTCACACAGAAAAAACTAATGGAGACTGATGAATAAAATCCAAAAAGTGAATCTACGAATTTACAATGAGAACTGAATGTGTTGAGAGATTCCAGTAATCATATTTGGTGATCAATATATTTTCTTCCTGCAGCATTTCTTACCACAAGGTCAAATTATGGTCAGAAGGTTGCTCAGTGAGCCTGAGATAACATGGAGGGTAGGTGGAAAAGGAATCTTCAGGCCTGAATCAAAATGGTGACTAGATTGAACTGCTGTGTGCTTTGGGGTCCAGTGGCCAAAGCATGAGATATACTTCAGTCTTCAGATGCTGAATTGTCTTTTGGGGAGGGCTTCTTGATAATTCTCCTTTGTTTATCCCTTTCATTTCTTCAGACAGATTAACATGCAACTCTACTTGAATATTCTTAATTACAATTCCAGTCCATTTCTGTTTTCCTGAGGGCTTATACCCAGCTCACTTTGATTTATTGTGTCATTTGTACAAATGGTTGATTTCATCCCATGCATCTTTAGTCTTCTGTGACTCGATGGTCTTGGGAATGGGACAGGGAGAATACTATTAGCAGTAGAAACTACCTTTGGGACCTAGAAAAATAATTATTTACATATTTTCTGATTTCAAGGAACTTCCTCTCTGTAAAGACCAGATTTACAAAAATCAGTATAGAAAATTTTCTAGGAAACATAATCGATGTAATAGCAGTGAAAGCCATGCCATTTATTTAGCAGAATGCAATAGATAAGCATTACATTTTAATCTGAAATACCTAATAAAATAATTAAGAAGAGACTTTCAGTAAAAAATATATGTATATAATGAATATGTAAAATAAAAAGCAAATATACACACAAAGCCTAGACATTTTTGTTTTGTGGAGAGATGTGGCTGCTTACTACTTACTAGCAGTGTCCTTAAGACAATAAGAAATTTGGTTTAAAGAAGAGAAAATTCAGACGCAGAGAGATCAGGGATAATCTGGGAATATCTCAAATTGACTATGTGGAACTTTCCTAAGGTGATAATAGGATATTGGGGGAAAATGATTACACATTCTATGAGGCCTTAAAGTTATGAGTGAAAGAAAGAGTATGTGCTTAACTGTATGTATGAGAAACTTGACTTGATTTTCATGGAAATGAGAATATTAGCAAGCACTTAAGGAGTCCTTACATTGATCAAATACTTTTCATGTTTTGTCACATTTTATCCTTACAACCACTCTTTTTTAGTGGATTTATTTTATACATGAAGAAACCAATGCTTAGAGATATTAAATTCTTTCAGTATTCAGCAATTATTTTCTGGGTCAGGTGTGGTTCTGGGTGTGAGGAATATATCAGTGACCAAGAAAGACAAGGTTCCTATTTTGTGGAGCTTGATTTCTGGAGCACTGTAAAAGACAGAGCCATGTCTCAAACTCAGGGCTGTCTGACATAAGAAGCTGTGAGCTAAAGCAATAAACTGTCCATGGAATGATAAGCTCCTTTTTAAAGGCAAAGTTGAATATTTTAATTACGTTATTGTCTGTTACAGTGAAATGAAAGGACCCATATTTACCTGTAACAGCTAGTCAAAATGAACTGACATGAATGAAATCTGACATACAGCACAAAGCTTTCTAAGGTCTGGGGAAATCGATTCCAGAAGTATCAAATCTGTACAGGGTGACATTTCTTTCCAAGTGATCCACTGTTTTGTCATGTCTTTTGGTTCTTTTATAATGAAGTTCACTGGAGGTAGTCTTTCTTTCATGTGTAATTCATACTGAGTGTAATGCTATTTATAACAATTTCTTTATCTCTAGTGACTCTTTTTAAAGAGGGCTGTACTGCAAAAAGCAGAAACTCCTCATAAGTAAGGATCTGCATGCACAAATAATCATTTAAATAGTTGTATACAGCTTAAATCCCCATCGCATATCTCCAGTATATTAGTTCTCCTGTAATGATTTCAAGAAAACATGCCACCTTAACAGATAAATTTACTTTCACTAGAAAACTATCTATTCATCTAAGAATAAATGATCTTGAACTAAAGTGTATATTGAAATGTAGGTATAGTGGTTTATTTTTTTGAGACCTGTATTTTTATGTCTTTGGACTTGGTCTTAGATATTGGATTCTTTTTGAGTGGAGGGTTTTTTGTTTTTTACAATCCATTACAAAAATGAAGCAACCATTTCCTTGATTATATTTTCTGTGAATGTATCTATATTTCTAAAACCTAAGGTACAATGGCATTTTAAGGAATATTGAACTTTAGCATTTTGTGTTCTTTAATATGTAAACAAGTTTTGTGTATTATATTTTTCTAGAACCTAGCAACTTAGATTTTCTACACAGAACCACATAAATTAGTGAAAGTGAAAATTTCAATTAAAATGGTGTTTTGACATCACTACTTTTTACACAGGTATCAAGTACTGAGATGTAGATTAACTTATATACATTCTTTTTTGTTGTTGTTGTTGTAGTAAAAGAACTTGACTTCCCCCAAGGAAATCCAGAATATCCTAGTGACATGTGAACAACAACAACAACAACAAAAAAAAACCCAAAAAACTTCACAAGAGAATTTACTTATTGAGTTCTGAAGTTCTGAATTGTTTGGACAGTTCTATGTGCATGTGTGTGTGTGTGTGTGTGTGTGTGTGTGTGTGTTCCTCTAAATTAATTTTTTTTGAGGTCTAAGATCCATAATGATTCTAAAGAGCATCAAAACATAGCTCACAGAAGGTCAATCTGAGACCAGAAGGAATCATTTTAGTTTTCTCATTGAAATTATATTTGGAGTGACTATATACTTGTGAATGTGCATTTTTGTGAGGAGAGAATTAATAGCTCATTGTGTTCTCAGAAAGATTCATAACCCCAAAATGTCAGACATGAAAATCCAGGTACATCAAACTTTAAGAACTTTCTCTTCTATTTCCCTCAACAACATATAAATTCAGTTAAAGTGAATATCAAGTGCAGTTTTACTGGCAAAGAGGAGCTCTAGCTGAGGGAAACAAGAAAAAGGGAACTTTGTTATTAAGCACCTAACTTCAATCTTGCCTGATATTGGAACAGATTTCAAGTGTTGAACATCTGTATGTGGGTGCTTGAGTTCTTTTGGAGCTAACTCCTGATGCTTTTGCCTGAATTCCAGGATCTCCAGTCTCTTTAGTGGAGAACACTAGCCACAATGAGAATGTCCTTGTTTTCATGGTCTATGACAGGGTGAAAACTTGTGATTCTGAAAATGTGAAAACTGGGTGCTTATGTGGTCCACAGCATGACCAATACTCTACCATAAAAAGCAGATCCAGACCATGTTTTTGAATGACCATGTTCTTTGGAGGGTAACAAACTTGGTTCAAATAACCAGACATGCAAGTGTAATATCTTTTAGCTCCAGTTCTCTTGTGAGTTTATCAGGCAATATAATATCTACTTTGAAGACTTAAATAGAGAGAGTTAAATAACGTGATGTATGGAAAGGAACTAGCACACATCCCAGTACCTAAAATTGTGACTTCACATTTCTTTCTAATCCTTAAATGTTAAATTTTTAGCACATAAGGTGTAAGGTTAGTTTACGCACAAAGAAGCAAACATAAAAAGACTGCTTTTATCTCTTAACACCGAATCAGTGTGGATAATTGAGAAATTTGGAAAGGAACAATATTCATGGGAAATCTGCAGTGACCATATTGCCGTGGTGTAGTATTAAAATCAATCAATTTCCATCTGTCTTTGTTTGGTGATATCATTTGATCAGACGCCACATATTATTTCTGAAGAGTGTCTCTTGCTGCTGTTGCACTGTCTGCTGGTTTTATTGCTTGCCCAAGAGAGATAATATTTCCTTTGGAAATGTGAATGAACTGGTTAGAAAAATGATTTGCTTGTGGCTGATTCTATAGGACAAGCTTACCTGATAACCCGATGTTTTTGAATTGCTGGAGGCTAGCAAGAGAAAAAAAATTTAAATATACGTATTATTTATATAAGGAAACATTTGTCTTTCTAAAAGAATTTGCCAAATGATAGTTATTAGATACTTCAAAAAGATGCACGGTTTTTAATGCTTCTTTTAGTACTAAAACATCTGCCCACTTGTATGAGAATTCATTCATTCAGTCACTTGCTTGAACTGTATTTATTGAGTAGCTACAAGATGTAAGTCTTACCATTATCTTCTTGTTTTTTTTTTTTTTTATCTTCTTGTTTTTTTAGAGTAGTAATTGGAAGAATCTAAATTGGGGTACTGGTCACTGAAGTATATATATACTTATGTATATACACACTAAAAACATTAATTTTTTTGTCTTACAATTGAAACAAAAGTGGCATTCCAATTAATGATATATTTAATTTTGATTTTCCTGTTTATGGACTGTTTATAATTGGTCAGTGACAATATACTTCAAGAATGAGGCCATTTTACTCAAAAGGAGCTCTCTTGTTTACCTCAACAATTCCCATCTTCAAGCAAGATGGAATCTCATATTCTAGGCAAAATGGCACTTATTTTATTAATAAAAAATAAGGAAAAAGCTATTAAAAACACCATTACAAAGTATTTGGAGTGTACTGCCTACACAAAGATGAGACACAGCGACATGTGCAAGAAGTTTTATAAAGTCCAAGAAGGAGAGAGAGAAGTGAAGAATTTTCCAGAAGTGTTTGGTTGGTTGTTTATAGTGATAAAAGAAGAGCATACTGCACAAATTAAAATGATGTCTCAGTCATAGATAAGGGATAAGCAACCCAGGGCAAGATGAACATGATTTGAATGCTGAACCCAAATTGGAATGGGCAACCTGATCCTTCCTTTGTATGTATTTTTCTCTTAATCTTATATTTTCTTTTTATTCTCCTTCTGGAACCTCTGCTTTTTTATTTGAAAACTCTGCAATTGACCTTCATGACTTCATTTTCCAATTCACATGCAACTATCACAAATTGAAAGACTTGCATCTGAACTCTAGCTGACAGGGAAAAACAAAATGGCCTCATTCCAAATAGAATTGGCTGTTATTAATGAAATATAGTCACTGAAAGAGAGATTTCAACCCTACAAGCAAGTCAGGTGGACCCAGAAAGTAACTTTTCTCAAACTTTTTTCAAATTTCAAGCAAAAATATCTTGCTGCTATTACAGAGGATGCTTTTGCAAACTAAACATTACTGTTCCCAGAGATTAAGTAGCCTATTAGTGATTTGCAATTTATTTAATAAGGCTATTAAATAGATAAAATCAGGAAATCGAAAAATCATTGAAGGCAGAAAAATGGAAATCTAATGCAAAGTAAATGTATTATCACAGGTATCAACTTGGATAAACCTTAAAAGCATACAGTTGATTGAGAAAAACAAGTTGTGAAATGACACAATGATATGATTATACTTTTGAAAATATTTTAAATTATCACATGTACATTTGTGATAAGCAATATACATGTACATGATAACATAAATGTTAGGTAGTGATTACTTCAGGAAAGAGAGGATTGAGGACAAGTGTGGGGAAATAGGTTCTACTTACATAAATGGGTTAGAAAAAAGCTTAGGGTGGAAAGCCGCCACCACCGGGTGAAAATGCCCCAGGTTAGTTAGCGAGATAAGTTTCATGAGAAACTTGTTATATCACCTGCAGGAAATTGCTTTCCATCTGGCACCAATGTACCTTGATTACAAACTCTGCTTGCCCCCCAAGACCCTTTACTTCTTACACACAATTTAATGATTATTGTCTGATTGTTTTCTCCATGTTCACGTGTATAAGATCTTGTTCTCTTTACATTACCACATGGGTAATACCTTGTGAACTCAATAAATACAGAGGGGAAAGGCCTGTTTGGGCCTCTTGTCTACTCCCGGACGTTATTCTCTCTCATATTCAGTTCTGCATCCATTCTTTTGCTGCACAAGAGAGAACTCCAGATTCATAGTCTGTGGCAGGTAAGTGAGGCATTAGATGTGTTTATAACTTTTTTGTACAAGAACATTAATATTTTATTAATAATTTTAAAAATCTTAATATTAATCTCAGAACTGCTAAAGACCACTACCAATAAACCTTATGGACTTACACAACTTGTGCATTTTAATACGTTCTTTATTATGGTACAAAAAATCATTAAGAAACTTGTAAAATCAAGTATAAAAAATCTTCTATAGAGGACTGTGGAGTATTTCATATCCTGAAGTGTGATAAAATGGTTTGTGAATAATACAGTATAGTCATATCTTGTTAGTCATATATCATAAAGTCTTCCATAAGAAAACTGGACTTCTTCCCCAAACTTATATTATAAACTCTTGGTGATTTTTTTTTTTTTTAACCCTTGGTGATTTTCAACTGATCTGACCATCATCATTTCTGTTCTTACCCCCATACAAAAGCCATGAGGAAGATGAGAAATCTGTCCCACAAACCAAACATCAACTTACATTGTCCCTAAACAGAAAAAGGATTTAACTTCTCACTAAGCAACTTAATCCTGTTGCAATAAGACAATATGCTCTGCTAATTATTCCAGATTTCTATGAAAAGACATTTCTGACCATGTATCAGATATTTTGATTTTCCAAAAATAATTCCAAAGTCAATTCTTCTGATTGCATTTTTAGAAATAAATAGGATTTAAATGAAATTTTGCATCTGGAAAAAAAAAAAACTGTAACATTGATTTTTAACCCATTTCTTTAACATTTCTGACACATTCCCTGTGATAATTTAACCAACTAAATCAATACTGACACTTATCTGGAGATACTTAATCTGTGTTCAAAATACTTTCCCATCATTAAGATGCATTCTTGTTTCTTAAATCTGAAACAAATGTGGTAACATATTTCTTATTGTTAAATCTAGGTGATCGGTTCATGGGTATCTTTTTTTATTATTTTTGAATGTTTGGAATATTTTCCAAGTAAAATTAGAGTCTCTGCAGTTTGTGGGTTTTGTGGGGAAGTTTGCAGCGTATATCCATTAGGGTATAGAATTGTCTGTCTTTCAAAAAGGCAAAAGAAACATACCCAAATAGTCTCTTCTGTACATTTGGACATGCTGTTTGCAAATGATGAATTGCTATAAAGTAAAGTGATACAATATAGCAGAAATTGTAAGAGCATGAGCCTTGAAATCTGGCAGACCTGGTCCCAATTTCAACATTTCATAGCTTAGGAAAATAGTTAAACTTCTTTAAGCCTCAGTAAATGGCAATACAGTTGACTCGTGAACAACTGAGGGTAAGGAGCAGTCAAAAAATCTGCCTATGACTTTTGACTACCCCAAAATGTAACTACTGATAGTCTCCTGTTGACTGGAAACCTTACTGATAACATAAAAGTTATTAACACATATTTGTAGTTTTATATATTATCTACTGTATTTTTACAATAAAGTATGCTACAGAAAAGAAAATACTACTAAGAAAATCATAGGGAAGAGAGAATACATTTACAATACTGTACTGAATTTATCCAAAACAAAAAATCCACATAGAAGTGGACCCATATAGTTCAAATCCATGTTATTAAAGGGTCAACTGTAAAGCTACCTACCACATGGTGTAGTCAAATGTTCAGTAAAGAGAGTGCTGGAAGAGTAAACTATAAGCAGGTATCAGTGAGTATATCAATGCCATTATCAGTTTTTGCACTTTTTAAAATACATTTTTGGAAGGATACTCCATTTTTCAAATAAATTATTGATACTTTGTTTTTGGTAAAATGCTAACATGGGAAACTGATGATAGTTGGTCACAATGAATCCTTTGCAAAAGTTGATTCCTGACCAACTTATTAGGGTGATGACTTTTTTTGCCTCATGTTTATTTCTGCATGTTCAAATTAATTGTTTCCATATTTTTAAGAAATGATATAACATTCTTCAGAGCCTATAGGAGAATGGTATTATAAAAAAGTTCCTCAATGATTTTTACCAACAATTACATAATGTTTTCATACAGAATTTTGCTAAGGATGATTAGATTTTTGTGAATACAAATTTTGATAACCATAGTCTTCAAACTTGAGGACATGTTTAACATTGTTATTTTAGAACGATTCCAAAGAGGCCAGTAGACTTGATCAATGTCACAAAATGAATTATAGGTGGAACTAACTCTAGAACATAGGTCTTTTGACTCTTGTTGTTTTAATTAGACTGTTAAACACAAAAATATTTTTATATGAAAAAGTGAATTGTGAGACAATATAACATCCTTTAAAAGAAACGTGTTCTTCAAGGAAATAAAAGTAGATCTGTCATACAATTAATATGAATGAGAACATGAAAAGAATAGTGATATTATAGAATAAACTTTCTATATAGGTTCATGGTAATCCTTAGACCTGGATCCTTATAAAGATGTTCCCCAAACATAATGTACTTTAGGAACTCATTTAATGTAGATTTAATACATTTCATGAATCAAATATATAACATATAAGTATGTAATACAGCATTGCAATAAAATATATTACACAATTATATCTATAAATGTGTTTAAAATAATCAAATGTTACATTTACTCAATAATATCATGTTATTGGCAGAAGAGTTTAAAATAAAGAAGCAAAGTGTATTGCTTATTTGAATGAATCATGAATTATTTTCTGAAATAAAAATTGACTTAAAGTGGGACTCACCTATTAAAATGTAGTGCTTATCTATATTTTACTAAACACTTTACTAAATGAATAATACACTCTTTGTGGTTTCAATGCTATATTTAGTCATGACTCTGTATGAATCCAGAATATTCCAGTTTCAAGTTGGACAAAGATATAATCCAGCATTCAGTTCAACAGAGAGAACAATATAATTACTCAGAAAATAACTTTAAGGCACAGCTTTACTCTAAAAAAAGAATATATAAGATAGGATAGGAGAAGTTTGGCACTGGAAAAGTGATTATTTTGGAGCTCATAGTGGTGTGTTTAGATTATCAAATGGCTGATTTGATTATATTACATAACAATTCATTAAAATGAAACTTTGTGATTTCATTCATATGTAGAATTTAAGAAACAAAACCAATGAACATGGACAGGGGGTGGAGAAAAAACACAAACCATAAAACAGATTCTTAAGTACTGAGAAGAAACTGAGATGCTGGAAGAGAGGTGAGTGGGGGGATAGGTTAAGTGGGTGATAGGTAGTAAGGAGGACACTTGTGATGGGCACTGCTTGTTGTATGTAAGTGATGAATCACTAAATTCTACTCCTGAGACTGATGTTATACTAATATAATATACTATTTTATAGAATTTGAGACGTCCTTGTTTGTAAGATGTACCATTATTTTACTTAGAGCTAAGTGCAAAAAAAAAAAGCTCTTAAACTATGATGCATGTTGTTCTACAACTCATTGAAAAAACTATTTTAGTCTTGTTTATATATACTGATTTTTAAAATATCAGTATATATTTAAATATATACTACTCTTAAGTCTGCATAAAAAGGAAGATATAAGTGATATGGTTAAGGTAATCTCAATGATTCTTTCCATGTAAGCTGTCTCTTTTGAATCACTTTTTTACAGAGTTGCTGCTATCTTTTTGTCCCGTACATTATTCATTGTTATCATAAGCAATGCTGATTCAACATTTCTTGAGGGTCTCCTAAGATCATCTCTAGCTTTTTATCTTTCAAGCCACTGTGGATTCTCATTGTGCATATTTTGATATATAAAATCAGTCAATAATCACATTACAATTACTGCCTGGCAGTGATGAACATGGGTAAGCCAGTCACTACATCACAACTGTTGCTAGTAACTATAATATACATCTGGGATTTGGAAATGTTAAGAAGTGAAAATATTTATATCTTACAATTAATGAAATGTTGTATATGAAGTTCAAGAGCTATTGCTGGCCATTTTTCTAGTGTGTAGGAAAAGACGATCTGTTGCAATAAAGAAAAATGAAGCCATGGTTGAAGCAGAGGGTAGAGAAGCAGAATGAGTCCTAAATGATAATCAAGGTGCTGTTATAACACCACCTGGGGTCTGACTTCAGCTTTGTTCTTCTCTTGACTTGGTTGTTAAATGAAATACTCTAGTGCCCCTCCAATAAATTCTTTTCATGCCTTAAGATCATTTGCACTGAGCTTAAGTAACTTCTACCCAAAGTATCTCATGAATATAGCTTAGATAGTATTGCATCTGCAGAAAACACTTTCTCTTTTTTATCTACTCATCTATTGCAGATGGAAGAGATGAGTGAGTTCACCAAAAGCTTACTAATAGTGTTGTTCTTGAAGAATAAAATTTTAGGCAATAAGAGGGTTTTATTGTCAGGAAAGACATCTGTTGGAAGGAATGATAGTAGGAGTCTTGATCAGGTTGTCTGGGCCACATCCTTGTGAAACCACCCACTATATTGTGGCCCCCAAACTTTCAGACTTAATAGCTGGGCTATATTTTATTTCCGCATTAGATACAGTAAGCAAAAGAGTTGCAATTCTGTTGTCACTCTCTTGACTTGGAAGTGAGGTGTGGTGTGACAAATTTAGTATAAACTATTCCCCACAGGATTGACTCAGAGAAGCAGATGGTTTTGAGAAAGACCTGTCATCCAATCAGTATATTCACTGCTTAGAAAAATTGGCAAAGGGCTGTTGAACAAACAGATACATTCTGTTAACAAAGCATTCTTTGTGGCCTCTTTCTGTCTTTCAGACACTCAAAGTTGATGCATGTAGGTCTCATCTTTCTAGTAAATATTTGGTTGTTGTTTTTTTTTTTTTAGAACTATATTTTGTTTGGAAAAGTTTACTGAATTTATTTCCTTGAAAGTAAGAGAATTCTTCATGCATTCTACTTTCAGAAATAGTAGCAATGCAAATATTGGTTGAATTGGAGATTTAGGGACAATTGTTATCATGTGAGCAATAATAACCATGTTACAATTTGGTAGTCTCATTACAAAATGGATCACAAAGATGGTGAGGTCTAGTGATGCATATATTCCAAGGCAGACCGTGTATGATCTAAGGTTTTTCCTTTGTGATTCTCAAAACTTCATCTTCTTTAGATTTTGATTCCCACTTCTGTTAAATGTGGAAATAAATCCTACTCTCTTACAAGATTTTCTTGAATAGTAAACTCTTGGTAAAATGTTTTTTGCTCTTTAGGATAAAGGTATTGATAATGACAAAGTGTTACTAATACTTGGCTAGTGTGTTTATTAATTACATTACATGTATATGCATGTACCGATTTTTCAGAAGAAAAAATGTCTATTAATGCTGCTCTTTGCTAAGAAAGAAAAGGGTTTCTTACTGCTAACATGATTATATTGAGGGGTATAATGTATAATTTAGATGAAGTATTTGGGGAAGAAATGCTTTGTATCTATGCTACGTAATATATCTGCTAAACATGATCCATGCCACTAAGATTGTAGAAAACTGCCAAACTGAAAATAACAATGGAGATAAAATATTTATAATGCATCTTTTCTATATTTCACCAATTGCAACATTTGCTTATCACAATAATCAACAGATATGCCAAATTAATGTAATGGTAATAAACTTTAAAACATGTTAATGTATTCTTAGTGGTGTAGGGGGAATGAAGTGAATAGGAGTAGCTTCTCTCTTTTCTGTCTCATTTGAATTTTTCATCTTAATGACTTTAACCTTGAATTTCTTTTAATGAGACATTTTGATGAAACTTTAAGAGTGGCACAGGTATACTTGGGCTCTGGGTTAGATAGACGTGTGAACATTAGGTGAGTCCTTTATCCTCCTTGCCTCACTTTCCAAGCCTGTAAAATACCTACCTTGTGGAAATTTTGTAAAGACAAAATGGTCATTTCTGTGAAGCATTTAACACAGTGATGGCATACAGAGTGCTAAGGAAAAGGAAGCACTGATAATTGTGATGGAAATAATTGTTAATGTGATGATTGAAGAAAGGGTTCTCATTATTTTCCTGGGAAAATGAGGAAGACATCTTAGAATACTTCCATACTTGTTTACAATAAGAAATCTAATCTCCTGGTCTTAATTTTTACTTATTCACCTGATGTAAGGACATTATTTTACATCAAAAGACTTTCTATGCAGTTGAACTCATGTAGTCCTGAAATTCAATGTGTGTGGGGGAGGAAAAGAAAAAGCCCTCGATCACATGTACTTCACATGAATTTGTCTGAATTCCAGCCAACAGAAGTTATAGGATATGAGAAGTATGACTAAAGGAAAGGATATCTGTTCTTTTTTGTTTTCTCGAGATCTTTTCTTCCTCTCCATAAATCAAGAGAGCCAGAAATTCTGCCTCTACCCTGCCCTGCCCCACACTGCCTCGTCCCTGACTTAGCTAAATGGATGCTCCAATCTGGGATCAGAACTGGGAACAAGAGACACAAGGAAAAAGGAAACGTTTTTAGCTATATTGTCCAAGAAATGCACTGGCAGAAATGTTGATCTGGCACAGTATTGAACAGTGACAGCATTTGTAGTATAGGACAAGGTGACCAGCAATGGAGACAGTAGCTGACTCTCCTTGCTGTGTGTCCATGGCTTTAACCTGTGGTCTAGTTGTCTCCAGTTCCTGCCAAATTTCTGAGCTCATTCTCCAATCTTTCTGTTGATTCTGACACCTCAATGATACCCCTCAAATACTTTAAAAAATTTGTTTTGGCTACATGAGACAGAATTAGGTTTTTATTTATTTATTTATTTAATTTACTTATTTATTTGCCTGCAGAAGATTTCTAACTATACCCAATATAATCTATACATGTAAGTATAAGTGGTAATTTATGATATAGTCCTCTGAGGAAGTAGTTTTCAATTAGCCTTTAGAGTTCTATAACAACTGCCTTATTATTTTGTGGTTAGAATTGGCTTTGAATTATTTGGGCTACATGAAAAATTGAGTCCAAATTCAACTTAAAAAAAAAAGAAGCTAACTAAGGACATTGAATAGAACATGCTACTGGCTCAGATACAAATTCCAAATAAGGAATTACAAAACTGTTTTGGTACTGAGTACACTGTCAAAATAAGTATAGAGCTTCTTGTGCCTATTTTGAAGAGGACATTGGTTTGAATGTTTTAATTCTGGTATACACACACACACACACACACACACACACACACACACATTGTTTTCTTTTCAAACTGAAAAGAACATTAACATTTTCCCATTTGGATTCTTAGGAAATTTGTTTTTTATACCATTTCAAAAGTGATGGATAGAATTCCACCTAATGTGTTTCCTTGGAAAAGAAGAGTTTTGGAAAAAATTAATGGTTGTGTCCGGTCTATATCCATTTACTTTCGTTACTACGGTTTTTGTTTTTTTTTCCTTCCTCCCCCCTCCCCCTTACTGAGAACTTGACCTTATTTTTTAACTTTTCAGTGTTTGGCCTATATTGAACACTCAAATTGTAAGTTAGCTTTTCAAAACCATCACGTAGCCACTTTGACATGTAGCAATAATAAAACCTTGTAGCTGTGAGGACTAAATAGTTTCTTTTGAAAAGTATAAATTGTCATTATGTGAAGATCTGTTTTTAATATGTGATAAATTCATGGTAATCTGTATACTTCTCTCTTACCAAGTTGTTCTCATCACAAATATCTTTGTGATTGTTGAAGTTGTCTTGAAATGGAGCATATGAAACTACTGCAGGGGTGCAGCCAATGTCTACTTCATCACACTCCTACTATATTCTATATCTACCTAATCTTGGTAGATTGAATTATTGACCCTGGATCTTCACTTTTTTCTGTATGTACATCCTCAACCAAGGAAATTTAATGTTTCCCCTCCTCCATCTCAAGGCACACAGAGTTGACTTTCTTAGCCATTGCTTTGTCTTACAGGATGTCAGCAGATAGGTTGTCATGTACTGGCTTGTTCTCCTGAGCCTGTGGCACCACCAAGGGAAGAGCATGCCTCACTGGCCTGCTAGCCTGAGAAGAAAACAGACATGTGGGGCAAAGCTCTCATAGGTGACCTGCAAATCCAAGAGTGATAAATACATGCTTATTGTTTCATGCCACTGTGATTTGGGGATGGATGGTACACACCAATAGCTCACATTTCCCCCTGAGTTTGAGCAGCTTACAGAAGAAGGTCAAATTAAAAGCTAATGACATTGGAAAAGTAATCTCTAAAGAATCTTTCAGTCTGGAAATGTATGAATTTCATATCTAAAGTTTATCTTCTATATCTGAGATACAAGTTGTTATAATGCTGAACATATGGATATAATTAATTTCTATTTTTCTATAATACTTCTAGATATTTTTTGTCCTAGAATTTGTGTAGAATTATTTTGTCACATGAAAATAAAAAATGTGGAAATAATTAGAATATGGGTGATAGAGTAGCATATGTTAGAATACTCTAAGAAATTATTTACTTGAATAATTATACTTACCTAAAATATTAAGTAGCCGAAAAGTATAGGGCTAAGAGGAAATCCAAAGTGATAACTATATTATTACTTGCATGAAAAAACAATGCAGAGGATTATCTAATTTCCTCAATTAATACATCAAAATAAATTCTAACTTTTAAGCTTTATATTTTATTCATTGCTATCAGATGAAGATCAAGTTATTTTAGTCTTTTAAAAAATATTTTCCATTTTTAAGAAAAGTAATCTAAGATTCTCTTAAGGTATCAATTTTTAAATAACAGCTGCACATAACAACATTCTGATTGCATTTACATTTTCCTCTTTTGCAGTTAGTAAGAACAGCTTTAAATATATTTGTCATTTTAAACCTATACTTCATTTCTTAAATCTTAGTCATTTTTACTTTGTAAATAAACTATTTATGCTTGAGTAATTCTAACTTCATTAAAAAGTGGAACTAAGTAGAATTGCTAGAATGTTGACTCAATGAGGGCAGAGGTTTTGGTTTCTTCACTGATATATTACCCCACACACCTAGAATGCTAATAGTATATAGTAGACACTGGGTGAATGTTGGTTGAATAAATATAATGGATCTTTCTCAGACTCCTCTAAAGGCCGTTCAGTTTCTAAACTCATTTTTTGGAGAGCATTGGACAGTGTTGGTCTGTACTGCCTGATGTTTATTGGGACTAGCACCAGATTTTACTGATTCAATGACTAAGAAAGGTTGAACAGAACTCTTTTCTTCCAGGCTTCTGGGTGCTTCACAAATGACAAAGTACCAGAGAGTCACTGCCATATTTTTTCTGAACTTCTAATTCTTTAGAACTCAAAAGGTAGTTCTCTTTGAGTGAATGGAGATATCAAATATTCACTATCACCATCAACTAATCAGCTCATTTAAAAAATTTTTTTTAATAGTTTTTATTTACTTTTGAGACAGAGACAGAGCATAAGCTGCGGAGGGTCAGACAGAGAGGGAGACACAGAATCTGAAGACAGGCTCCAGGCGCTGAGCTGCCAGCACACAGAACCTGTTGTGGGGCTCGAACCCACGAACTGCGAAATCATGACCTGAGCGGAGGTCGGATGCTTAAACGACTGAGCCACCCAGGCGTCCCTCAGCTCATTTTTTAAACTGTCCTCTTCCAAATCCTACATAATTGGCTAGAAAGAAACTTAACTTTCTCCCCACTGTTTGACTCTATTTTAGAAGAAAATGAGTCACTGTGGGAAGTCTGTGAGAATTGGCAGTTGCTTACCATGATACATTGAAGGTTCTTCGTGTTCTGGCCTTTATTCTAATGGCCTCCACATTGTGCATTAAAAAAAAACTTTGAGAGCGAGAGAAAGCATGAATGGGGGAGGGGCAGAGAGCGAGGGAGAGAGAGAATCCACATTGTGCATTTATGGTTGCCTAATTAAATCTTGTACAGACTTCAACGTATAGTTCACGTCTCATTTACACTATGGAGACTTCTATGGCTGTTTTAACTCTCAATAGTAATAACAATAATGGTTAATATTGATTATTATGTACTAGACACTGTGCTAAATATTTTAAATATGAATTCTGACATAATGTTTGTAACAGCTCCAGAAACAGTTTCAGTGAGGTCATGTAACCTGCCTAATGCTCCATATTACTAATGATTGGAGATTAGCATGGGAACTCTGCTATGTCTATACTTGGCTGTATGGCAATAATTGGACACCTTATCTTTTAGTTCAATGCTATCCAATAGAACTGTCTAGGATGATGGAAATGTTGTATATTTGAGCTAATAGAAAAGTCACTAGCCACATGTGGCTTTTGTGTACTTAAATTGTAACCAGTACAACTGAAGAACTTAATTTTAAGTGTTATTAATTTAATTAATTTAAATTTGAGTCACAAGTGACTAGTGATATGTTACACTAGCACAGGTCTAAATACTTATATACTGTTTTTTTATATGAAAACTTGAGTCCACATTTTTTCCAGATGCTATGCTAGATTTGAGGATACAAACATAAAGTCATTGCCATTTTTTTCTTCCCTAATAGTCGATATCTTTCCTTTTTTCCTTTAGGTATTCTTTGTCTTAAGCATATGGTGTAGTGTACAATATACGTAGCTCCTGCATCAGAATGGCTTGATGTGTCCTGTAAGAGAGAGGTTACAAGTGAATTGTGGACACACTGGAGTCTAAAAACATCATGGACACAGATTAGGTCAGTGCTGAGGGTGATCATTCAAGAAGTTTATGACCTATTGGAGGCCCCTGCCCAATAGGGAAAATTGGGAACTTTGTGCACATAGCAGGATTAATACAATGAAAAAAAACCTGAATCACTTAAGGATGCCATGTATTTTGCAAATATATATGATATATAGTTATTTATTCACCTATTTACTCATTCAACAAATGTTATTAGGCACCTACAGTTTCCCAGGAATTCTTTGACTTGCTGTGCATAAGATACATTAGGAACCAGAGTTCTTGTCCTGATGGAGTTTAAACCATGCTGTGAAGCAGAGTATAAGGATGGTTGTACAGAAAGTGAACAAATAAACAAGCCATATATAGTATGTCTGATAATTGCTATAGAAGAAAATACGGTACGGTAGGAGGGATAAGGCATACAGGGGACAGGGACTGGGACAGACTGATTCTGTATTATACAGAGGGGCCAGACGGGACCTTATTGTTAGCAACGACTTGAAGAAGGTGAGAGACTGTGCCATGCAGCAGTGCTTAAGGAGAGAGGAGAGCAAAAGTCTTGAAGTGGGGGTGTAACTGATGTGTTGAAGCACCCCAAAGAGCTCACTGTGTTGGGGGCAGTACAAGTAGGATGGGTGAGGGGCACATATGGGACAAGGGAGCCTAGTTAGAGTAGTCAGGGAAGTTTCAGAGGCTATATTTTGTAGGGCCTAGTAAGAACTTGGCCTTTTATTTTGAGTGAGTTTGAGTGGAGAATTTTCATGATCTCCGAATGGGTTGAACATCAGTGAAAAATCTATTTAAAATGAACTAATATTGATTTTTAAATTCTTTTGAGAACTCATGAGCTACTTCTCCTTCTTGTAGATATTACCTTGTGCATGTGTCTGAGTTTAATTTTGGTCTTCAGAAAATATAAAAAATGGCTGCTGCAGTGATTGATGAGTGGAACATCAAAGGGATAGAAAACCTGTGCCACTAGGAAGAAAGAGGGAAAATCAAATTGGGGGCCTCAAAAAGATATTCCAGGCAGAGTTCCGTAAATAGCATAGGGACTCCCTTCCTAAGTGTTATTCTCTTGGATATGGAGTTCTTTCTCTTAAAAAAATATTTTTTTCATTTTTGAGGGAGATAGAGATAATGTGTGGTTGGGGGAGGAGCAGGCAGAGAGGGAGACACAGAATCTAAGTCAGGCTCTAGGTTCTGAGCTAACAGCACAGAGACTGATGCGGGGCTCGAACCCAACAGATCATGACCTAAGTGGAAGTTGGACACTTAACTGAGCCACACAGGTATCTCAAAGAGTTTTTTCTCTTAAATAGTTTGTTTTGGTTTAAGAAACATTTTTAGTTTCTCTAGGCCTTTTTCTAAAGGTTTTACGAGTATTAACTAATGAATGAATACTCTTGGCAACCTTTTAGAGTAGGTTCTATTATTCCAAGTTTGCAGATAGCAAGCTGAAGCATCATTTTTGTGGAGGAGGGCAGTGGTGCCTGACCAGGTATGTAGAACAGTGGTCATTAGAGGTAAAATTCCTTCTTGAGTAGAAGGCTGAACAAGGAGGTCTTTAAAGTTCTACAGTATCATCTATTGTGTGGCAAGAAATGTGGCATTCTATGATAAATTTTTTTGAGTGAAAGCCAAAAGATTGGACAAAACATTGCAGCTAGGATATTAAAATGTGCTTGAAATTCTCATTGGAAAAATTACTTTGAGCCAGAAATCAAGCTCTAGTTCTCCTAAAGACTCATTGTTACTACTATTAAAGATAAGCTTTTGACCAGTGAATTACGTGACAACTCGACTGTTTTGTCAACTCTCTCATGACTTGGTCCTGCTTGCACACCTGTCATAATTGGTGCTCCAAAACACAGTATAATTATATGATTCAAGTGCTGCTTTTAGTCCTAACTCTTCAAAGCACTAAGCTCAGAGCTTTGAAAATGCCACCAATTTCTCTGAAGAAAAGAAAATGTCTCCTAATTGGGGCCTGACTTTTTCGAACAGAATAATTTGAAAAGAGAGGACACACAAAAGAAATAATAAAGGTTATGATTAAGGGTCATAATAAAAATCTCTTAAAAAATAAAATATCTGAATGTATGTGGTACCAAATTTTCTGCCTCAAATAACAAAAACCTTGATGAATTCATGCTCTGAGGATATAAAGGAAGCTGTCTAACACAGAGCAGAAAACTGAAATATACTTCTTTTTAAGAATTCCACCTGAATATGTGTGAAAAAGCTGCAGTAGGTCTCAATGGACCAGAATGAGGGCAAAGGAATTCAGTAATTTATGTTTTGTCAATAGAGCTAAATTGATGACAAAATTGCCTTTTCTTATTTCAGGTCTGTGGTTGGGTACTACTGAAATGATGACACTTAGCATTGTCTGGTTTTGGCTCTAGCTGCTTTTACTCTCCTCAATATCTTTTCTTTCTTTAATTAAAACCCATGATTGCTTTGTTGCTGAAAGGTGATGTATTGAGTGGATCTGTGGTAGAGACTGCTAATTATCCCCCAATATCCAATTCTTCTCTTCTTTCATCAAACTCCCTGAGTTTTAGCTGATCATCTATTTGCCCTGCTGGTGTCTACTCTGCTGGCCTACTTTTCAGCTTGGCATGACCATGTTACTGTGACCAATGGAGCATTAGAGGAAGCAATGTGTGCTACTTTGCCATAAGAGTAAACTGCTGGCTGTCTATTATTGCCTTTCCCTCATCTTTTCAGGTGGAAATATAAATATGAGCATGGTGAGTCAGCTTCAGCATCAAACATGTGGATGAGGACAAGGCAGTAGATATATCAGCCAGAGTTCAGGCTGGGAAGTAGAAACCACTCTCGGGATATAAAGCAGAAAAGGACCTAATAGAGTGAATTAAGTGCTTAAAAATAATCAGAAGGAGTGGCAAATTGGAAGTCAGAAAATCACCACAGGACAATTGGATTTTTAGGTTCTCATCATTGTACTTGTGAGGCAGAGGTTGGGCTATTGTCTCCTTGGCTAACTTACACTATTAAAAAGTTGTGTTTTGAATATGGCTTCAGCAAACACTCAAACAAATCTCTTGGAAACTTCTTGAGAGCCACTACTGTATCTGTTGTTGTAGTATATCCTCTCCCTCCCTCCCTTCCAAATCTTTCATGATTTGTGCATCTCATTGTCACAACCAACCTTCTATCTGGAACCCTAGTTGTGAGGGAGTCTGGAAAATATACTCACATATTTTCTAGCCATTGTGACAAGGATGTGGGAATGTACTCCAGATGTCAATAAACAAAATCTAGAACAGCAAGATTCAATGACAATAAAAGAGTCTAAAACCTAGACCCTGTGGAGTACTCACCCAGTCCTAGACTATATACCAAGAGTTCAAATGAGAATGAAGTCAACTATTACCTTGTTTCATATATTATTTTGGGCTTTGTGTCACTTGTAACTTTATCTAATCTTAACTAATTCAAAATTTCTTATCAGAAATGGGATGCTGCAATTAACA
This sequence comes from Hyaena hyaena, assembly GCF_003009895.1. NCBI lineage: Eukaryota > Metazoa > Chordata > Mammalia > Carnivora > Hyaenidae > Hyaena > Hyaena hyaena. The sequence continues at coordinate 1,140,094 of NW_024081278.1, forward strand.
TGTAGTGTTGGGTTAGTGTAAGTAGCCAGGTAACAAGAATTCATTATAGGTTGGAAAACTGGAGACTCCTAATATGCCACTGCAAACATTTGGGAAAACTGTCCCCAGAGTCTCTTGAAAGACAGTCTGTCTGCCTGTTAATCCTCAAAGCCTTATGTAAAATGGTAAGAATATTTTAAAATTTTGGGGTTCTTTTTGTTGCTTTCAACAAGCCATAGAAGTGAGCTATTTACTTAGGATAGAGTTGGCCAAGGTACAAGTCAATATAGAAGAAATATAGCTCTTCTAAGCTCAACCATCTCTGCCTCCAACTGGAATGCAAACTAAGAGGCTGGTAATTTAAGACTTTGTGGGATTAAAATAGCCAATTACTTCTATAACCCAAAATAAGGTAGTGGTTTTTATCGGGTATAAAACAATTTCCAAGCCAACTATTGCAGCAAACTAATGACAAATATCAGCTCAAAGACCTTGTCTTTTCTCTGAACTGTTAGGGACTGAATTGTTTCCTCCATATTCACATGTTGAAGCCCTAACCCCCAATGTGACTGAATTTGGAGATAAGGTCTGTAAGGAGGTAATTGAGGTTAAATGAGGTCATATGGTTGGGATCCTAATCTTACAGGACTGATGTCCTTATAAGAGAGGATGAGAAACAGCTGTCTCTCCACATGGGCACAGATGACGGGCAATGTGAGGACATGGTGAGAAGATGACCTCTGCAATCCAAGAAGATAGAGGTCTCATCAGAAAACAACCCTACTGGCATCTTGATCTTGGACTCCCAGACTCCAGAATTGTGAGAAAATGAATATATGTTGCTTAAGATATCCAGTCTGCAGTATTTTGTTAATGGTAGCCTGTGTAGACTAATAAACCCATTTTTTAAAATGTCCCCAAGGTAGCACCTTCATGGTCTAGCAATGAAAGGGAGGATAGGCAGGGCTAGCACCTAATAATTAAAACCCAGATCTTCAGCCTTAAAATCTATGTCTTGATAAGAATTTGTATTAAAAAATAAACAAGTAGGAGAGAGGGCAAGATGGCGGAGAAGTAAGGAGCTCCGTACTTGCACTCACGCCCATACATCACACAGAAAAGATCTGAAGCCATTGGAAACCTTACAAAACCTGAGAGATTGGGAGAAACAAAGACGCAGAATCCACTGAGAGAG